>NC_041391.1:287474658-287541649 GCF_002162155.2 Triticum dicoccoides
GCATCGATCGGCTTCAGTTAGCAGCAGTAGCTAAGGAATCGCTCGATCGGGTTCAGTTAACAGCCATCGATTGATCACTCGGGTTCAGTAGCGCGTAGCGTGCAGTGCAATCGCTCGGGTTCATTTAGATCCCAATGCCTCGCTCGGGTTCAGTTAGAAGCAATGCCTCGCACACACGCGCGTATGTGTATAAGAGAAACGCGCATCGCTCAGCTCCCTACCACCCACCGTAATCGGGAACTCCCCGAAATTTTCCTCGCCCTCGCTTGTACCATGGTTTTTTCCGTCATGGACAGCCCAAAGAATGTCATGCTGCTGCGTCTCCGGCACGCCCAGGACGAAAAGCCAATTTTCTGTCAAGATTTTTTGTCATAGAAGTAGGAGCCCACCACATCTATGATGATACCGGGTTTTGTCACAATTATCGTCATAGAAGTGTCATAAGTATGACAGAACAAAAATTCGCTCGGCCCAAAATGTCACGGATGTGTCTTTTTTTTGTAGTGATGGTATTAATGTTATTGAAAAATCTCCGACAATCACTATTGGAAGTTTTCAAATACCTCTACCTACTGTCAAAAAGAAATATGAAATGCTTATTGTTGGGGAAATGCATATCCCCATTGAGGTAACTTAGTGATTTACGAAAGTTCTTCGGTTTCATGCTAATCGAAAGTGGTTGTTAATAAGACTTGGTCAACTTTATTGATGGAGCCTTTTTGAGCAGTATGAAGTTGATGAATTTAGTAAGCACTACCTTCTGTCCCCACTTTTTGTTTTCTGTTTTTATTACTTAAATAAAATAAAATGCCATGATTTATCTCCTTTCTGAATTTTCTGGGCAATAAAAAAATGGTCCAAAAATAAAAGTTCTCAAAATGCCCTGAAATTTTATATGATTTTTTATGAATATTTAAGAATTTTTTTGTGCAAATAATATGAGAGGGAGGTGCACCAGGTGGGCACAACCCACCTGGCGCCAGGACCCCCAGGCATGCCCTAGTGGGTTGTGGTCCCCACGTGGGCCCCCTCACTTATCTCTTTAGCCCACATCATCACTTACCTCCAGAAAAAAAATCCCCATTGCTCTCTCTACCGTGTTCTTGATCTCAAACCCGCGAATTTCGATCTCTTTGCTCGAAGCTCCATTTCCGAAACTGTTTCGAGGGATTGTTGCTTGGTATGTGACTCCACCATTTGTCCAATTAGTTTTTGTTTTAGTGGTTTATACTTTGAATAATTAGCTACTCCTGGTGCTGCTGTAGATGTGCTTGCATGTTCAATTCTTAGTGTTCTAAGTAGTTTGAATGCTTGCTATGGCCTCTATGTATCCCTATGAGTAGTTGCTATCAATTTTGTGAAGTTTTGTTGACAAATTTTTGCCACCCCAAAAAATTTTATTTTCAAAAAATTGTACACGGACATGATGAACCTCTTTGGAAGGAGTTCTTCGAGGAGACGATCCTCAGGGGCATCTTCTAGTGACAGTTCTGCTCGTCGGTCATACATTGAACCAAGTGAAAGTTCCACGTGAGATGCCGCCACCAAAACATGCTTATGGCCTTGTGATGACTATATGGTGCATGTGGGCATCAATGAGGAATCTGAGAAATATGTTCACAATGCCGGTCTCAGTCCCTACCTTTCAGGTAAGTGTGAACAACACCAACTCCTCACTGAATCATTTGTGAAAGGATTTAAATATTTTCCACGTGAGTCTAGGGTGTCTTCTATGCTTTATGATGAACCATTTACTATTCCATGTGAGAATTTTGCTTACCATTGTAAACTTCCATTTTGGGGTTCGCTTGATGAGCCACCAAAGGCTGAGTATGAGTCTTTCTTGACTAGTCTTTGTTACGGTGAAAATAGAGGAGTGAGACAAGGAAGAATAAAGAGCATTCACTTTCCCGCAATTCAGTACTTTGCATTATTTAACGGAAATGCATAGTAGGCAAGCAAGACTGTAGCATACTTTTCTTGCCAGACTTGAGTCTCATTCACACCGCTCTCTCTGGTGAAAGGAATTTTAACCTTGGAGCGATTGTTGCGCATAGACTTCAGCATAACGCCAAGAGTGGCTCGTTCTATGGTGGAATTTATGCCACACGTCTAGCACGAGGACTGGGTGTTTCTCCTTTTCCCTTTGATCCTATCCTACCCACTCGATATTTAGATTTTGATGCCTTAAATGAGCATAAGCTTCACAAGGGAAGGGCTGATAACTTCACTTATACTTTGTTGTTTAACCACTCACATGTTGTGTACACATATTTGCCTGCGCCTGTTGTCTTTGATTGTTACAAAAAGGGGAGATATTTTGTTCTTGAGAGCGAGGCCCGAGATCACGACGCAGCAGTGGTGGCAGCCCGGCAGGTCGAGGCATCCGCATGGAGAGACTCCGTGAGCTACCACGCCGACTACTACCCTCCAGGCTACTGATCGATTACCAACTTAGGCCAATAGCCTAACCTTGGGGGAGTACGTGTTTCCACCGACTTTACATTCATGACCACTTATTCCATTTGTCGGTGTCCACACTTTCTCATTGTATCATCCATGCTTAGATTTATTTTCTTGCTTTTTTCTTGTGTGTTTGAAAAATTTTAGAAACCCCCCCAAAAAATAGTTGTAGTAATTTAGTTTCTATGCATGCTTAGTAGTAGTATTAAAAAGAAAATCCAAATAGATTTCCTTGTTCTTCTTTTGCTTGTTGGGAGCTTTCCCATGTAAGTAGTTTTTCTCGTTTTTGCTTTTTAGTGTGCTTGTTGAAGAAAAACCAAAAACTCCAAAAATATTTCAGTGTGTTTCTCTAAACTTCTTTTCTTTTTATTCGAGTATTACCAAGGAGAAGATCACAATGAAAATGTTGAGTGGCTCTCATATGAATAATTGTTGAAGTAATAAAGAGCCCATTTTACCTTGTCTTCTCCTATTGAATAAAATGTTTGCAGATTCCAGCTTAGTCCACGGCACTCTTGCACTATTATTATTTTCATATCATTCGGTCGTGCAAGTGAAAGGCAATAATGACGACATTCGATGAACTGGTCGTGGCAAAGAGAAACAGGTATGAACTCGACTTATTCTGTTTATGTAAATATGTTTAACCTAGTATCCAGGCTTCAACCCATTATGATTAAACATGTTTGCAATGACAATTAGAGATTATAGTTTCTCATGCCATGCATATGTAGCTGGGAGTCGATAATGATTTATCTTGGATATCAACATAGCGTTAAAATGATTGTGATATAGTATGATGATTTGGTATCCTCCTCTGAATGTTTGAGTGGCTTGACTTGGTACATGTTCATGCATGCAGTTGAATCAAAACCAACATAGCCTCTATAATATTTATGTTCATGGTGTTCATATCCTACTCATGCTAGTGTCCAATGTTACTTACGCATAATGCATGGTTATGATCGTTGTTGCTCTCTAGCTGGCCGCTTCTCAATCTTAATTGCTAGACTTCGCCTGTACTAAGTGGGAATTCTGCTTGTACATCAAAAACCTTGAACCCAAAGTTATTCCAGATGAGTCCACCATACCTACCTATATACGGTATTACCCTGCCGTCCTAAGTAAATTTGCATGTGCCACCTCTAAAAACTTCTAAAAAATTATCTGTTTTGTGTGCCTGGATCATTCATGGAACGACAAGAGGTGGTCGATATCTTCTATGCTACGCGAGTTATCCTCAGGTCAAGTGTTTATTCACTCGCCATCGCATGAGGAAATGGGCGGTAATAGGGATGCCTAGTCCCAAACTGCAAACATGAAAAAGAGTTCATCTCTGAAGTAATCAAACAAAAACTCCCAACAGAGTCAAAACCTTTACTTTTATCGTTTGGGAACCGCCACTAGCGTGCTTAGCATGGAAGATGTTGATAACTGATGGTTATTAAGTGAATAAAAAGGGTGCATGTCTCAAAATATCATTTATCTCTGCTTAAAAATTGATCTCTAGCACCTCTGCAAATCACTGCTTCCCTCTGCGAAGGGACTTTCTATTTACTTTTATGTTGTGCCATCACCTTCTAAAAACAAGTGCGAGAAACTGAGTAGAGCACAGCTGTCATGATTTATACATTATGTGTAGCTAATGTTGGGTGCATCATGACTGGACCTTTTCTACCATGAATTACAATGTTTAGTTGCCGCTTGAACTTTGGAGATGCTCTACATTTATGTTTTACGGTCTCACAAAGGGCTAGCGAGATACCACTATTGTCATATTATATCATGATTTTTTTGAAAATGTGTTGCTGTTTGAGATATCTTATTATTGCTCGCTAGTTGATTATGTCATTGATATGAATCATTATAATCTTTAAGAGTTATTGTCGACATGGTTAGTTATAATGCTGGCTAAAAACCTGGGTGTTGTTTAAGCTTATTTATGCAAACAAGAGCAAAAGAGTTCGTGAAAGTTTTTCTTTCTCACTTTCAGTTTATCAACTGAATTGCTTGAGGACAAGCAAAGGTTTAAGATTGGGGGAGTTGATACGTCTCCAATGTATCTACTTTTTCTCACGCTTTTCCTCTTGTTTTGGACTTTGCATGATTTGAATGAAACTAACCCCGGACTGACACTATTTTCAGCAGAACTACCATGGCATTATTTTTGTGCAGAAATAAAAGTTCTCGGAATGGAACGAAACTTTGCGAGGATTTTATATATCGATAATAAGAATTTCTGGAGCCAAGACCCACCAGAGAGGGGCCCCTGGTTGGGCACAACCCACCAGGGCGTGCCCCCCTCTCTTGGCGCGCCCAGGTGGGATGTACCCACCTGGTGGCCCCACTGATGACCCCCCTGATACTACAAAATCACATATTTCCAGAAAAAACCAAGGAGAAATAATTATTGCGATCCATGAGACGGAGCTGCCGCCAAGCCTTGTTCTTCCTCGAGAGGGCAGATCTGGAGCCTATTTGGGGCTTCGGAGAGGGGGATCTTCGTTCTTCGTCATCACCAACCCATCTCCATCGCAAATTCCATGATGCTCCCCACCGGGAGTGAGTAATTCCTTCGTAGGCTCGCTGGTCGGTGAGGAGTTGGATGAGATTCATCATGTAATCGAGTTAGTTTTGTTAGAGCCCGATCCCTGGTATCCACTATGTTCTTAGATTGATGTTGCTATGACTTTGCTATGCTTAATGCTTGTCACTTTGGGCCTGGGTGCCATGAACTCAGATCTAAACCGTTTATGAATTCATCATTATATCCATGTTTTAGATCTGATCTTGCAAGTTATAGTCACCTACTACGATTATGATCCGACAACCCCGGAGTGACAACAACCGGGCCCACTCTCGATGATGACCGTAGTTTGGGGAGTTCATGTATTCATTATGTGTTAATGGTTTGTTCCGGTTCTCTATTAAAAGGAGGCCTTAATATCCCTTAGTTTCCAATATGGACCCCGCTGCCATGGGAGGGTAGGACAAAAGATGTCATGCAAGTTCTTTTAATAAAGCATGTATGACTATTTACGGAATACATGCCTACATTATATCGATGAACTGGAGCTAGTGTCATATCGCCCTAGGTTATAACTGTCACATGATGAATATCATCCAACAAGTCACCGATCCAATGCCTACGAATTTGTCTTATATTGATCTTGCTGCGTTACTATTGCTATCATCATTGTTACACTTGCTAAAAATTACTGCTATCACTATTACTATTACCGTTGCTGTTGTCACTACTATCAAAACTATCAAACTACTTTGCTACTGATCACTTTGTTGCAGATAATTAATCTCTAGGTGTGGTTGAATTGACAACTCAACTGCTGATACCTTCAAATATTCTTTGGCTACCCTTGTGTCGAATCTATAAATTTGGGTTAAATACTTTACCCTCGAAAACTGTTGTGATCCCCTATACTTGTGGGTTATCAAGCGCCGCTGTCTTGAAGCGGAACTGTTGGAAATATGCCCTAGAGGCAATAATAAAATGGTTATTATTATATTTCCTTGTTCATGGTAATTGTCTATTGTTCATGCTATAATTATGTTATTCAGAAATCGTAATACATGTGTGAATACATAGACCACAACATGTCCCTAGTGAGCCTCTAATTGACTAGCTCGTTGATCAATAGATAGTTACGGTTTCCTGACCATAGACATTGGATGTCATTGATAACGGGATCACATCATTAGGAGAATGATGTGATGGACAAGACCCAATCCTAAGCATAGCACAAGATCTTGTAGTTTGCTTGCTAAAGCTTTTCTAATGTCAAGTATCATTTCCTTATACCATGAGATTGTGCAACTCCCAGATACCGTAGGAATGCTTTGGGTGTACCAAATGTCACAACGTAACTGGGTGGCTATAAAGGTGCATTACAGGTATCTCCGAAAGTGTCTGTTGGGTTGGCACGAATCGAGACTGGGATTTGTCACTCCGTATGACGGAGAGGTATCTCTGGGCCCTCTCGGTAATGCATCATCATAATGAGCTCAATGTGACTAAGTAGTTGGTCATGGGATCATGCATTATGGAACAAGTAAAGTGACTTGCCGGTAACGAGATTGAATGAGGTATTGGGATACCGACGATCGAATCTGGGGCAAGTAACGTACCGATTGACAAAGGGAATTGTATACGGGATTGCTTGAATCCTTGACATCGTGGTTCATCCGATGAAACCATTGTGGAACATGTGGGAGCCAACATGGGTATCCAGATCCCACTTTTGGTTATTGGTTGGAGAGTTGTCTCGGTCATGTCTGCATGATTCCCGAACCCGTAGGGTCGACACACTTAAGGTTCGATGATGCTAGGGTTATAAGGAAAGTTTGTACGTGGTTACCGAATGTTGTTCGGAGTCCTGGATGAGATCCCGGACGTCACGAGGAGTTCTAGAATGGTTCGGAGGTGAAGATTTATATATGAAGTCATCATACGGTCACCGGAAGTATTTGGGGGTTTGCCGGTATTGTACCGGGACCACCGAAGGGGTTCCGGGGGTCCACCGGGAGGGTTCACCTGCCCCGGAGGGCCCTATGGGCTGTATGTGGAAGGGAACCAGCCCCTAAGTGGGTTGGGCGCCATCCCCCCTAGGGCCCATGCGCCTAGGGTTGGGGGAACCCTAAAAGGGGCGCCCCCTTGGCTTGGGGGGGCAAGCCTCCTCCCCTTGCCCCCCCCCCCTCTAGATCTCATCTAGAGGGGCCGGCCCCCTTCCCCCTTTGCCCTATAAATAGAGGGGAGGAGGGAGGGCAGACGCACCACATCCGAGGCGTAGCCCTCCCCCTGTCCAACACCTCTCCTCCTCCGTTTGAGCTTGGCGAAGCCCTGCCGGAGAACCGTTGCTCCACCACCACCACATTGTCGTGCTGCTGCTGGAGTTGTCTTCCTCAACCTCTCCCTCCTCCTTGATGGATCAAGGCACGGGAGACATCACTGGGCTGCACGTGTGTTGAACGCGGAGATGCCGTTGTTCGGTGCTAAGATTGGAACCGACCGCGATCTAAATCGCTATGTGTACGACTCCTCCAATTGCGTTCTTGCAATGCTTCCGTTTCACGATCTTCAAGGGTATGAAGATGCACTCCTCTCTCTCTCGTTGCTAGTCTCTCCATAGATTGATCTTGGGGATGCGTAGAAACTTTTTAATTTCTGCAATGATCCCCAATAGTGGTATCAGAGCTAGGTCTATGCGTAGTTTCTATACACGAGTAGAACACAAGTTGTTGTGGGCATTGATTTTGTCAATTTACTTGTCGTTACTAGTCGTATCTTGATTCGGCGGCATCGTGGGATGAAGCGGACCGGACCGACCTTACACGTACGCTTACGTGAGACAGGTTCCACCGACTGACATGCACTAGTTGCATAAGGTGGCTAGCGGGTGTCTGTCTCTCCCACTTTAGTCGGATCGGATTCGATGAAAAGGTTCCTTATGAAGGGTAAATAGCAATTGGCATATCACGTTGTGGTTTTGGCGTAGGTAAGAAACATTCTTGCTAGAAACCTATAGCAGCCACGTAAAAACTTGCAACAACAATTAGAGGACGTCTAACTTATTCTTGCAGCATATGTTGTGTGATGTGATATGGCCAAAAGGATGTGATGAATGATATATATGTGATGTATGAGATTGATCATGTTCTTGTAATAGGAATCACGACTTGCATGTCGATGAGTATGACAACCGGCAGGAGCCATAGGAGTTGCCTTAATTTATTGTATGACCTGCGTGTCATTGAATAATGCCATGTAATTACTTTACTTTATTGCTAAACTGTTAGCCATAGTAGTAGAAGTAATAGTTGGCGAGACAACTTCATGAAGACACGATGATGGAGATCATGGTGTCATGCCGGTGACGATGATGATCATGGCGCCCCGAAGATGGAGATCAAAAGGAGCAAAATGATATTGGCCATATCATGTCACTATTTGATTGCATGTGATGTTTATCATGTTTTTACATCTTATTTGCTTAGAACGACGATAGAATAAATAAGATGATCCCTCATAAAATTTCAAGAAAGTGTCCCCCCTAACTGTGCACCGTTGCGAAAGTTCGTGGTTTCGAAGCACCACATGATGATCGGGTGTGATAGATTCTAACATTCACATACAGCGGGTGTAAGCCAGATTTACACATGCAAAACACTTAGGTTGACTTGACGAGCCTAGCATGTACAGACATGGCCTCGGAAAACAAGAGACTGAAAGGTCAAACATGAGTCGTATAGCAGATACGATCAACATGAAGATGTTCACGGATGATGACTAGTCCGTCTCACGTGATGATCGGACACAGCCTAGTTGACTCGGATCATGTATCACTTAGATGACTAGAGGGATGTCTATCTAAGTGGGAGTTCATTAAATAATTTTATTAGATGAACTTAATTATCATGAACTTAGTCTAAAATCTTGCAATATGTCTTGTAGATCAAATGGCCCACACTAATGTTGCCCTCAACTTCAATGCATTCCTAGAGAAAACCAAGCTGAAAGACGATGGTAGCAACTATACGGACTGGGTCCAGAACTTGAGGATCATCCTCATAGCTGCCAAGAAAGCATATGTCCTAGAAGCACCGCTAGGTGAAGCACCCGTTTTCCCAGCAACTCAAGACGTTATGAACGCCTGGCAGTCGCGTAGTGATGATTACTCCCTGGTTCAGTGCGGCATGCTTTACAGCTTAGAACCGGGGCTCCAAAAGCGTTTTGAGCAGCACGGAGCATATGAGATGTTCCAAGAGCTGAAAATGGTTTTCCAAGCTCATGCCCGGGTCGAGAGATATGAAGTCTCCGACAAGTTCTACAGTTGTAAGATCGAGGAGAATAGTTCTCTCAGCGAGCACATACTCAAAATGTCTGGGTTGCACAACCGCTTGACTCAGCTGGGAGTTACTCTCCCGGATGACGCGGTCGTTGACAGAATCCTTCAGTCACTTCCACCTAGCTACAAGAGCTTTGTGATGAATTTCAATATGCAAGGGATGGAGAAAACCATTCCTAAGGTATATTCAATGCTGAAATCAGCAGAGGTGGAGATCAAAAAGGAACATCAAGTGTTGATGGTCAATAAAACCACTAGTTTCAAGAAAGGCAAGGGTAAGAAGAACTTCAAGAAGGACGGCAAGGGAGTTGTCGTGCCCAGTAAGCCAGTTGCCAGGAAGAAGCCAAAGCATGGACCCAAACCTGAGACTGAGTGCTTTTATTGCAAGGGAAACGATCACTGGAAGCGGAACTGCCCCAAGTACTTAGTGGACAAGAAGGCTGGCAACACCAAAGGTATATGTGATATACATGTTATTGATGTGTACCTTACCAGTACTCATAGTAGCTCCTGGGTATTTGATACCAGTGCGGTTGCTCATATTTGTAACTCAAAACAGGAGCTGCGGAATAAGCGGAGACTGGCGAAGGACGAGGTGACGATGCACGTCAGGAATGGTTCCAAGGTCGATGTGATCGCCGTCGGCACGCTACCTCTACATTTACCTACGGGATTAGTTTTAAACCTCAATAATTGTTATTTAGTGCCAGCTTTGAGCATGAACATTGTATCTGGATCTTGTTTAATGCGAGATGGCTACTTATTTAAATCCGAGAATAATGGTTGTTCTATTTATATGAGGGATATGTTTTATGGTCATGCCCCGCTGCTCAATGGTTTATTCTTATTGAATCACGAACGTGATGTTACACATATTCATAGTGTGAATACCAAAAGATGTAAGGTTGATAATGATAGTCCCACATACTTGTGGCACTGCCGCCTTGGTCACATTGGTGTCAAACGCATGAAGAAGCTCCATGCAGATGGACTTTTGGAGTCTCTTGATTATGAACCATTTGGCACATGCGAACCATGCCTCATGGGCAAGATGACCAAGACTCCATTCTCCGGAACAATGGAGCGAGCAACCAACTTGTTGGAAATCATACATACTGGTGCGTGCGGTCCAATGAGTGTTGAGGCTCACGGAGGCTATCGTTATGTTCTCACCGTCACTGATGAATTAAGTAGATATGGGTATGTCTACTTAATGAAACACAAGTCTGAGACCTTTGAAAAGTTCAAGGAATTTCATAGAGAGGTAGAGAATCAATGTGACAGAAAAATAAAGTTCTTACGATCAGATTGTGGGGGAGAATATTTGAGTCATGAATTTGGTACGCACTTAAGGAAATGTGGAATTGTTTCACAACTCACGCCGCCTGGAACACCTCAGCGTAATGGTGTGTCCAAACGTCGTAATCGCACTCTATTGGATATGGTGTGATCTATGATGTCTCTTACCAATCTATCGCTATCATTTTGGGGATATGCTTTAGAGACAGCCACATTCACTTTAAATAGGGCACCATATAAATCCGTTGAGACGACACTGTATGAATTATGGTTTGGGAAGAAACCTAAGCTGTCGTTTCTAAAAGTTTGGGGATGCGATGCTTATGTCAAGAAACTTCAACCTGAAAAGCTCGAACCCAAGTCGGAAAAATGCGTCAGATCTGAAGGCAAGATCTTTGTTGCCAAGAATGGGTCCTTTCTGGAGAAAGAGTATCTCTCGAAAGAAGTAAGTGGGAGGAAAGTAGAACTTGATGAAGTACAGCCTCTTGAACCGGAAAGTAGCAAAGCTCAGGAAGATGTTTCTGTGGTGCCTGCACCGACTAGAGAGGAAGTTAATGATGATGATCAAGGTACTTCCGATCAAGTTGCTACTGAACTTTGTAGGTCCACAAGGACAAGTTCCACACCAGAATGGTATGGCAACCCTGTCCTAGAAATCATGTTGTTAGACAACGGTGAACCTTCGAACTATGAAGAAGCGATGACGGGCCCAGATTCCAACAAATGGCTTGAAGCCATGCAATCCAAGACAGGATCCATGTATGAAAACAAAGTATGGACTTTGACAGACTTGCCCGATGATCGGCGAGCGATAGAAAATAAATGGATCTTTAAGAAGAAGACGGACGCGGATGGTAATGTTACCACCTATAAAGCTCGGCTTGTCGCTAAGGGTTATCGACAAGTTCAAGGGGTTGACTACGATGAGACCTTCTCACCCGTAGCGAAGCTGAAGTCCGTCTGAATCATGTTAGCAATTGCCGCATTCCATGATTATGAAATATGGCAAACGGATGTCAAAACGGCATTCCTTAACGGCTTCCTTAAGGCAAGAATTGTATATGATGCAGCCAGAAGGTTTTGTCGATCCTAAGAATGCTAACAAGGTATGCAAGCTCCAACGCTCCATCTATGGGCTGGTGCAAACATCTCGGAGTTGGAACATTCGCTTTGAAGAAATGATCAAAGCGTTTGGGTTTATGCAGACTTATGGAGAAGCCTGTGTTTACAAGAAAGTGAGTGGGAGCTCTGTAGCATTTCTGATATTATATGTGGATGACATATTATTGATGATCAAAGATGGTTAAGGTTTCTTAGCCATGGACATGTGTTGTCATTTGATAACGGGATCACATCATTAGGAGAATGATGTGACGGAAAAGACCCATCCATTAGCTTAGCATAATGATCGTTCAGTTTTATTGCTATTGCTTTCTTCATGTCAAATACATATTCCTTCGACTATGAGATTATGCAACTCTCGGATACCGGAGGAATGCCTTGTGTGTTATCAAATGTCACAACGTAACTGGGTGATTATAAAGATGCTCTACAGGTATCTCCGAAGGTGTTTGTTGAGTTGTCATAGAACGAGATTAGGATTTGTCACTCCGAGTATCGGAGAGGTATCTCTCGGCCCTCTCGATAATACACATCATAAGCTTGCAAGCAAACGACTAAGGAGTTATTCATGAGGTGATGTATTACGGAACGAGTAAAGAGACTTGCCGGTAATGAGATTGAACTAGGTATGAAGATACTGATGATCGAATCTTGGGCAAGTAACATACCAATGGACAAAGGGAATTACGTATGTTGTCATAACGGTTCAACCGATAAAGATCTTTGTAGAATATGTAGGAGCCAATATGGGCATCCAGGTTCCGCTATTGGTTATTGGCCGAAGAGGTGTCTTGGTCATGTCTACAAAGTTCTTGAACCCGTAGGGTCCGCACGCTTAACATTCGATGATGATATAGTATTAAATGAGTTATGTGATTTGGTGAACGAATGTTGTTCGGAGTCCCAGATGAGAACATGGACATGACAAGGAGTCTCGAAATGGTCGAGCGGTAAATATTGATATATAGGATGATGGTATTCGAACATTGTAAGTGTTTCGAGGTGTATCGGGTACTTATCATCACCGGAAGGGGTTCCGGACACCCCCAGCAAAAGATATGGGCCTTATGGGCCAAGAGGGGAAACGCACCAGCAACAAGGGGCTAGTGCACCCCCATATGGGCCGACCTAAGGAGGGGAAGGAAAGGGGAGAAGGGAAAGGGAAGTGTGGAATAGGACTCCCACTTCCTTCCCTCTCCCCCCTGAGGGAGTCCTGGATTAGGGGGTATCCGGACAGCCGGACTATACACATCGTCCAGACTATTGGAGCGTGAAGATACAAGACTCAAGACTCCATCCCGTGTCCGGATGGGACTCTCCTTTGCGTGGAAGACAAGCTTGGCGATCCGGATATTATATTTCCTTCCTTGTAACCGACTCCATGTAAACCCTAGCCCTCTCCGATGTCTATATAAACCGGAGAGGTTGGTCCTTAGAAGGCCGATCACAATTACAATCATAATCATCATAGGCTAGCTCCCAGGGTTTAGCCTCTACGATCTCGTGGTAGATCTACTCTTCTACTACTCGTATCATCAATATTAATCAAGCAGGAAGTAGGGTTTTACCTCCACCGAGAGGGCCCGAACCTGGGTAAACATTGTGTCCCATGCTTCCTGTTACCATCAGCCTAAGACGCACGGATCGGGACCCCCTACCCGAGATCCGCCGGTTTTGACACCGACATTGGTGCTTTCATTGAGAGTTCCTCTGTGTCGTCGCTGCAAGGCTTGATGGCACCTTCTATCATCAACAACACGGTCCAGGGCGAGACTTTCCTCCCCGGACAGATCTTCGTGTTCGGCGGCTTCGCATTGCGGGCCAATTCGCTTGGCCATCTGGAGCAGATCGATAGCTACGCCCCTGGCCACCAGGTCAGGTTCGGAAACCTGAACTACACGGCCGATATCCGCGGAGACTTGATCTTCGACGAAGTCGGGCTAGTGCCAGGAGCGCTGGACAGTCACGATCAGCACGGCATAGACCTGCTGTCGGACCATGCTCGGGATATCACCCCTGCAGCAGCCCCGGACCTAAATCCGGAGCAGACTGCATGGCCCAAGGATGGGTGGATGGACCCCGCCCCGCAGGCTGCACACGCATCGGCGATGGAGCCGAACATAGGCCTCACCTCCTAAGAAGCCTGTGGCACCGGACCCCCGGACTTGTATCCGGCTGTAGGTTCCAGTCCGCGCTCTCCTGAGCCCGCCGAATCTGGTTGGGCTCCTGTAATGGAGTTCACAGCTGCGGATATCTTCCAGAACTCGCCCTTTGGCGACATGCTAAACTCATTAAAGTCTCTCTCTTTGTCAGGAGGCTCTTGGCCGAACTATGTACGGCTCGAGTGGGAAGTAGGTGACGCAGGGATTCGCTGCACACCCACCACCCACTTCATTGCCACGGTCGATGATCTAACCGACGTGCTTGACTTCGACTCCGAAGACATCGACAGTATGGACGATGATGCAGGAGAAGTACAGGAACCACCGCTCACTAGGCGATGGACAGCCACCTCCTCCTACGATATATATATGGTGGACACTCCGAAGGAAACCAATGGCGATGAGGCAACGGAGGATAACCCCTCAAGGAGAAAAGCAAAACATGGGCGTCGTCAACGCCGCTCCAAGCCCCGCCACAGCAATACCGGCCTAGGAGACGAAAACAATCCGGATGGTGCCGAAGAGGAATACAACCCTGATCAGCCCACCTTCGAGCAAGCCGAGCAGGAAGATGAGCAGGTCAACCCAGACGAACAGACAACGGACGGATATCCGGAGGAGGACAACTACATGCCCCCCTCCAAAGACGAGATTAGCCTCGGCGATGACGAGTTCGGCGTGCCTGAGGATCCCGTGGAGCATGAGCGCTTCAAGCGTCGGCTTATGGCCACTGCGGGGAGCCTGAAAAAGAAGCAGCAGCAACTCCAAGCTGATCAAGACCTGCTCACAGATAGATGGACTGAGGTCCTTGCAGCCGAGGAATACGGACTCGAGCGCCACACGGCTGACCGGCCACCCCGTGGCCGGGATAAAACGGCATATCAGCCCGAATACCAGCCCACACCCCCACGCCAATAGACTATGGCCCGGGGCAACAAGCAAGACCTGCAAGATATACTGGAAAACAAAGCAGGACAGCCAAGATCGATATACGGATCACGGGGGCGCGCCCCAGCATGCAACGATGGCCGTCACGCCGGATACATTATCAACAAGTTCGGCCGGGCCGAACACAGCCACCCAGACCAATTCAAACTGCGTAGCCACATAGCCCGGCACAAAGGCCCCGTGCACCCCCTCTGCTTCACTGACAAAGTGATGGATCATGAATTCCCAGAAGGGTTCAAACCCGTAAACATCGAATCATACAATGGCACAACAGACCCCGCGGTATGGATCGAAGATTTCCTTCTCCACATTCACATGGCCCGTGGGGACGATCTACACGCCATCAAGTATCTTCCCCTTAAGCTCAAAGGACCCGCCCAACACTGGCTAAACAGCCTGCCAGCAAATTCCATTGGCAGTTGGGAAAACCTGGAAGACGCATTCCTTGACAACTTCCAGGGCACATACGTGCGACCACCGGACGCCGATGACTTGAGCCACATTACTCAACAGCTCGGAGAGTCATCCAGGAAATTCTGGACTCGGTTCCTAACTAAAAAGAACCAAATAGTGGACTGTCCGAACGCCAAAGCCCTGGCGGCTTTTAAGCATAATATCCGTGACGAGTGGCTCGCCCGACACCTCGGCCAGGAAAAACCCAAGTCCATGGCAGCTCTCACAACACTAATGACCCACTTTTGCGTGGGCGAGGACAGCTGGTTGGCTCGCAGCAGCACTACACCACATTCTGGTAATTCGGATGTCCACGACAATAACGGCAAGCCACGGCACAACAGACATAAGCGACGGAACAACGGCGACAACACTAAAGACACGGCAGTCACCGCCGGATTCAGCGGATCCAAGTCCGGTCAGTGGAAAAAGCCGTTCAAAAGAAATAATCAGGGACCGTCCAGTCTGGACAGCATACTGGAGCGCTCGTGCCAAATTCATGGCATCCTAGACAAGCCAGCCAACCACACCAACAGAGACTGCTGGGTGTTCAAACAGGCCGGCAAAATAAATGCCGAACACAAGGACAAGGGGCTGCATAGCGACGATGACGAGGATCCCCGGCATCTGAACACGGGAGGACAGAAGAAATTTCCTCCCTAGGTGAAAACGGTCAACATGATCTACGCCACCCACATTCCCAAGCGGGAACGGAAGCGAGCACTATGGGACGTCTATGCGATGGAGCCAGTCGCCCCCAAATTTAACCCATGGTCAGCCTGTCCGATCACCTTTGATCGTAGGGATCACCCTACTAGCATCCGTCACGATGGTTCAGCCGCATTGGTCCTAGACCCAATCATCGACGGATTCCACCTCATGCGAGTCCTTATGGACGGCGGCAGCAGCCTGAACCTGCTTTATCAGGACACAGTGCGCAAAATGGGCATTGACCCTTCAAGGATCAAGCCCACCAAAACCACCTTTAATGGTGTGATTCCTGGAGTAGAGGCCTGTTGCACGGGCTCTATAACATTGGAAGTGGTCTTCGGATCTCTGGATAACTTCCGAAGCGAAGAGTTAATCTTCGATATCGTCCCCTTCTACAATGGTTTCCATGCACTGCTGGGACGAACCGCATTCGCTAGATTCAATGCGGTACCACACTACGTATACCTCAAGCTCAAGATGCCAGGACCGCGCGGGGTCATAACAGTCAACAGAAACATGGACCGCTCTCTCCGAACAGAAGAGCATACTGCAGCCCTCGCGGCGGAAGTACAATGCGGCCTCCTCCGACAAACCAATCCGGCGACAACAACTTTGAGCACCGTTAAGCGAGTCCGGAGCACCCCGCAGCAGGATCATCAGGCACGCCAAGAGCGAGACTAGCAGTCTGGCCTCTGCTTAAGCCCCATTAAAGCAGCATGCATGCCACATGTACACAATTACGCACTCAAAATACCATGGGCGTAGGCGGAGGTGCAGTAGTGACTCAGTCAACAGTGCGGTATAACCGCCGCATACTTTCATAAACCCCCCTTTTTTATTTTTCAGGACATTGCTCTAGAAGCAGCCTCTTCAGAAGAGCCGGATTGTTGGGCTTACATAGGAGAGAAAACCAAGGAGGAAACAGTCTTTGCGCACAAAAGGAAATACCCAGGTGGAATCTGTTCACGATCGTTATACCTGTTTTACATACCTACATGCAGCCTGCCCTTGGATAGGATATGTTAAATAGTCCTATTTACTTCTGCTTAAATGCAACCATTGTAAACATATGCTTAAATGTATTATTCATCAATGGGAGATAATATATAGCGTCAGCTTATTCCTATTTGCGCATTTTTTCTTGCAAATATTTATTTAATATTGCATCTGTACACCTTGGTACGGTTAGTTTGCCAGGGGCTTCATATAGCGCCTCATAATACGGCAAAACAAGTCCGAACACTTTCATCAGTGCGGCACCCCGAACTTATAGCACTATATGCATCAGCTCCGAATCACGTCTTGGGTCAATAGTTGGGTTTGCCCGGCTCCCTTGTTTTGGTACCTTATGTTCCGTTATATCGGCTAAGGTAGCATAGGGAGAACTACTGCGATTGTGTCCCGGTACTTCCGGACGATCACCTCAGTAGAGAAAGCCGAAAATTGACCGGCATGATGCAGCGAGAGCTAGTCGCTGTTTGAGAGGTATCAAAATCCTTAAAGATTTTTTCCGCTTTAGGCGATGAATCGGCCTCGTCCGATTTAGGCATATATAGCGCCCCAATTCGGCCCTCCGAATTCTAGGGGCTTCACCGAAATTTAAAATTATAGACTACTATGGCTAAGTGAAAGTTATAAAGCCGCATAGTCCGGTTGCCTTGTTCGCTGCGCCGGATACCTCCTTAAGGGACCAAAAATATGGATAAAGAGTATCCAGGTTTTTCCAGGAACACCCCGGTACTAGTCACGTGGGGGCGGAAGCCGACGACTGGCCTACTTTCAGAATTCTATAAACAGCCGCACAGAAGGTAATATTTTAAAATCAAACAGTGCTACATAGCACAAGTAACTTCGTCTTTAAATTACAGCAGCGACAGAGGTACATTTATTCAAAGATCTTATCCTTGGTACATTCATCGGCCACGAGACGAGCGCCCTTCATAATGCCATCGTAATACTTCTCGGGATAGCGATGCACCTTGCCCTCCGGCGGCCTGTCCTTCACCAGCTTCTCCGCATCCAGCTTGCCCCAATGCACCTTCGCGCGGGCAAAGGCCCGGCGGGCACCCTCAATGCAAACGGATCGCTTGATAACTTCAAGCCGCGGACAGGCACTCACCATCTGCTTGATCAGGCCGAAGTAGCTAGTGGGCAGGGGCTCACCAGGCCACATCCGGACTATGAAATCTTTCATAGCCACCTCGGCCGCCCTGTGGAGTTCGACCAGCTGCTTCAGTTGGTCACTCAGAGGCATTGGGTGTTCGGCCCCAGCATACTGGGACCAGAACAGCTTCTCTGTGGAGCTCCCCTCCTCGGCATGGTAGAACTCCGCGGCGTCTGAGACGCTGCGTGGCAGATCTGCGAATGCCCCTGGAGAGCTCCGAATTCGGGTAAGTAAAAGAAACACCTCCTCCACATGTTTGCTTTGCATAAAGAATGTCTTACCCGCCGCTATTTTCTTGGCCGCTTGGATCTCCTGTTGTGCCTTCTCGGCTTTGGCCTTGGTGTCTTTCATATTCACAAGGGCCTTTGCAAGCTCGGACTCTTTCATCTTAAGATCATGCTCCAAGGACTCGAACTTTTTACCGAGGTCCTGGAGCTCTTGCTATACCTCGCCTACCCTAGCATCTTGCTTCTCGCGCTCTTTGTGCTCTAGAGCCGCCTTGTCCTCGGCCTCGGACAGCGCTTTCTTCAGAGATGCCACTTCGGTGGTGGCCCCTGTTGCAAAGTCATGATGCTTTATCGTTAGAATAACCAATTTTGGATATTCTTCATTATATGAGAGCGGGGAATTACTCACCTTTGTTCTCTTCAAGCTGCCTCTTCGTGAGGTCGAGCTCTCCCTGCGCCTGCTCCAGGTCCCGCTTTACTCCGGCGACCTCAGCTGTGTGGACAGCAGCGGCAAGCAGCACAGTGATACGTCTCCAATGTATCTATAATTTTTTATTGCTCCATGCTACTTTATCTACTATTTTGGACTATAATGGGCTTTATTTTCCACTTTTATATTATTTTTGGGACTAACCTATTAACTGGAGGCCCAGCCTAGAATTGTTGTTTTTTGTCTTTTTTAGTATTTCGAAGAAACAGAATATCAAACGGAGTCCAAACGGAATGAAACTTTCGGGAACGTGATTTACTCATCAGATAAGATCCAGGAGACTTGGACCCTCCGTCAAGAAAGCCACGAGGCGGTCACGAGGGTGGAGGGCGCGCCCTCCCCCCCGGGCGCTCCCCCTGCCTCGTGGGCCCCTCGGAGCTCCACCGACGTACTCCTTCCTCCTATATATACCTACGTACCCCCATTAGACCAGAGACGGAGCCAAAAACCTAATTCCACCACCGCAACTTCCTATATCCACGAGATCCCATCTTGGGGCCTGTTCTGGAGCTCCGCCGGAGAGGGCATCCACCACGGAGGGCTTCTACATCAACACCATAGCCTCTCCGATGAAGTGTGAGTAGTTTACTTCAGACCTTCGGGTCCATAGCTAGTAGCTAGATGGCTTCTTCTCTCTTTTTGGATCTCAATACAATGTTCTCCCCCTCTCTCGTGGAGATCTATTCGATGTAATCTTCTTTTTGCGGTGTGTTTGTTGAGACCGATGAATTGTGGGTTTATGATCCAACTTATCAATGGAAAAAATTTGATTCTTCTATGAATTCTTTTATGTATGATTGAGTTATCTTTGCAAGTCTCTTCAAATTATCCGTTTGGTTTGGCCAACTAGATTGGTAGTTCTTGCAATGGGAGAAGTGCATGGCTTTGGGTTCAATCTTGCGGTGTCCTTACTCAGTGACAGAAAGAGTTGCAAGGCACGTATTGTATTGTTGCCATCGAGGATAACAAGATGGGGTATTTATCATATTGCATGAATTTATTCCTCTACATCATGTCATCTTGCTTAAGGCGTTACTCCGTTTTTAACTTAATACTCTAGATGCATGCTGGATAGCGGTCGATGAGTGGAGTAATAGTAGTAGATGCAGAATCGTTTCGGTCTACTTGTCACGGACGTGATGCCTATATACATGATCATACCTAGATAACCTCATAACTATGCTCAATTCTATCAATTGCTCAATAGTAATTTGTTCACCCACCGTAGAATACTTATGCTCTTGAGAGAAGCCACTAGTGAAACCTATAGCCCCCGGGTCTATTCTCATCATATCAATCTCCATTACTTTATTTTACTTGTTTTGCCTTTACCTTTTTACTTTGTATCTTTATATCAAAAATACCAAAAATATTATCTCTATCAGATCTCACTCTCGTAAGTGACCGTGAAGGGATTGACAACCCCTAAGTGTTGGTTGCGAGTTGCTATTGTTTTGTGCAGGTACGAGGGACTTGCGCGTGATCTCCTACTGGATTGATACCTTGGTTCTCAAAAACTGAGGGAAATACTTACGCTACTGTGCTGCATCACCCCCTCCTCGTCGGGGAAAACCAATGCAAGCTCGAGACGTAGCAAGAAGAATTTCTGGTGCCGTTGCCGGGGATGCTTACGCAAAAGTCAACATACCAAGTACCCATCACAATCCCTATCTCTCGCATTACATTATTTGCCATTTGCCTCTCGTTTTCCCTCCCCCACTTCACCCTTGACATTTTATTTGCCTTCTCTTTTCCCAATCTCCTCCTCTCTTTTTCGTTTGCCTTCCAGTTACCATGGCCGAATCAAAAAGAACTACGGGTTTTCTCCCGAACTCTAGTGCCTTGGATAACCCCTCTATCCTCTCTAAGCTCATAAATAATGATGCTATAGAAAGACCCACTAGGGTCATTAATGAGAGATTGAATAATTTTGATGAGGATGACTCTGGAATTTTTTGCTATTTACTTGATGAGTCATTAAAAGATGCTTGGGATAGGTTACTTAGGATTCGGGCTAGCTATGTGCCGCAATATCAAATTGAAATTTACTTAAAAAGTTTTTATGTTGGCTTGCCCACTTCCTTCAAGCAAGTTTTAGATTCCATCTTTGAGGAAGGTTTTCTTGAAGGGGATGCTATAGATACCTATGAAAAAATGAAAACTATATTTGGGCACCCCATGAATGATAAGGTTGAATCAACTACTCTCTTGTGCTTTTATCAAAATGAAATTATTAAAGGGATGAAGTCTAGTGTAGAGGCAAATTTCCGTAACGTGCTCAATCTTACTTCTTCCATTAATGGCCATGTGCTTAACTTAAATAGAAGAATGAATGCCATAGAAAGGAAATCTTCCTCTCCGAATACCAAAGATGGCAATACCTAGATCTATCCTTGCCTTTATGCCTAGCTAGGGGCGTTAAACAATAGCGCTTGTTGGGAGGCAACCCAATTTTATTTTGTCTTTTTTGTTTTTGCTTCTGTTTACGAATAAATAATCCATCTACCTTCTGTTTGGATGTGGTTTTATGTTTTAATTAGTGTTTGTGCCAAGTAAGACCTATAGGATAACCTACGATGATAGTTGATTTGATTCTGCTGAAAAACAGAAACTTTGTGCGCACGAATTTAGTTATGATAAATCACAGGAACGTTCTTTTGCGTTGATTCTTTTTGCTGCTGATCAATAAACAAATTGTCCAGGACTTCCTATTATGGTAGAATTTTTAGAGTTCCAGAAGTTTGCGTTAGTTACAGATTACTACAGACTGTTCTGTTTTTGACAGATTCTGTTTTGTGTGTGTTGTTTGCTTATTTTGATGAATCTATGGCTAGTAAAATAGTTTATAAACCATAGAGAAGTTGGAATACAGTAGGTTTAACACCAATATAAATAAATAATGAGTTCATTACAGTAACTTGAAGTAGTCTTTTGTTTTCTTTCTCTAACGGAGCTCACGAGATTTCTGTTGAGTTTTGTGTTGTGAAGTTTTCAAGTTTTGGGTGAATTCTTTTGATGGATTATGGAACAAAGAGTGGCAAGAGCCTAAGCTTGGGGATGCCCATGGCACCCCCAAGATAATCCAAGGACACCAAAAAGTCAAAGCTTGGGGATGCCCTGGAAGGCATCCCCTCTTTCGTCCACTTCCATCGGTAATTTACTTGGAGCTATATTTTTATTCACCACATGATATGTGTTTTGCTTGGAGCGTCTTGTATTATTTGAGTCTTTGCTTGTTAGTCTACCACAATCATCCTTGCTGTACACACCTTTTGAGAGAGCCATATATGATTTGAAATTTGTTAGTATACTCTATGTGCTTCACTTATATCTTTTGAGCTTGATAGTTTTGCTCACAGTGCTTCACTTATATCTTTTGAGCTTGATAGTTTTGCTCATAGTGCTTCACTTATATCTTTTGAGCTTGATAGTTTTGCTCATAGTGCTTCACTTATATCTTTTGAGCTTGATAATTTTTGCTCTAGTGCTTCACTTAGATCTTTTAGAGCACGGTGGTGGATTTGTTTTAAAGAAACTTGATCTCTCATGCTTCACTTAGATTATTTTGAGAGTCATTAATAGCATGGTAATTTGCTTAATGTTAATATACTTGGCATTCAAGATATGTGAAACTTTCTTTTGAGTGCGTTGAATACTAAGATAAGTTTGATGCTTGATAATTGTTTTGAGATATGAAGATGGTGATATTAGAGTAATGCTAGTTGAGTAGTTGTTAATTCAAAGAATACTTGTGTTGAAGTTTGTGATTCCCGTAGCATGCACGTATGGTGAACCGTTATGTGATGAGCTCGGAGCATGATTTATTTATTGATTGTCTTCCTTATGAGTGGCGGTCGGGGACGAGCGATGGTCTTTTCCTACCAATCTATCCCCCTAGGAGCATGCGCGTGATACTTTGCTTTGGTAACTTCTAGATTTTTGCAACAAGTATATGAGTTCTTTATGACTAATGTTGAGTCCATGGATTATACGCACGTTTTCCCATCCTTCCACCATTGCTAGCCTCTCTAATACCGCGCACCTTTCGCCGGTATCATACACCCACCATAAACCTTCCTCAAAACAGCCACCATACCTACCTATTATGGCATTTCCATAGCCATTCTGAGATATATTGCCATGCAACTTTCCACCGTTCCGTTTATTATGACATGCTCCATCATTGTCATATTGCTTAGCATGATCATGTAGTTGAAATCGTTGTGGCAAAGCCACCTTTCATAATTCTTTCATACATGTCACTCATGAATCATTGCATATCCCGGTACACCGTCGGAGGCATTCATATAGATTCATATTATGTTCTAAGTATCGAGTTGTAATTGTTGAGTTGTAAGAAAAATAAAAGTGTGATGATCATCATTATTAGAGCATTGTCCCAAGTGAGGAAAGGATGATGGAGGCTATCATTCCCCCACAAGTCGGGATGAGACTCCGGACGAAAAAAAAAGAGAAAAAAGAGACCATAAAAAAAGAGAAAAGGCCCAAATAAAAAAATGAGAGAAAAAGAGAGAAGGGACAATGATACTATCCTTTTACCACACTTGTGCTTCAAAGTAGCACCATGATCTTCATGATATAGAGTCTCCTATGTTGTCACATTCATATACTAGTGGGAATTTTTCATTATAGAACTTGGCTTGTATATTCCAATGATGGGCTTCCTCAAAATGCCCTAGGTCTTCGTGAGCAAGCGAGTTGGATGCACACCCACTTAGTTTCTTTTGTTGAGCTTTCATATACTTATAGCTCTAGTGCATCCGTTGCATGGCAATCCCTACTCACTCACATTGATATCTATTGATGGGCATCTCCATAGCCCATTGATACGCCTAGTTGATGTGAGACTATCTTCCCTCTTTTTGTCTTCTCCACAACCACCACTCTATTCCACATATAGTGCTATATCCATGGCTCACGCTCATGTATTGTGTGAAGATTGAAAAAGTTTTGAAAATGTTAAAGTATGAAACAATTGCTTGGCTTGTCATCGGGGTTGTGCATGATTTAAATACTTTGTGTGGGGAAGATGGAGCATAACCAGACTATAGGATTTTGTAGGGATAACTTTCTTTGGCCATGTTATTTTGAGAAGACATAATTACTTTGGTTAGTATGCTTGAAGTATTATTATTTTTTATGTCAATATGAACTTTTGTCTTGAATCTTTCGGATCTGAATATTCATACCATGATTAAGAAGATTTACATTGAAATTATGCCAAAGTATCACTCCGCATCAAAAATTCTCTTTTTATCATTTACCTACTCGAGGACGAGCAGGAATTAAGCTTGGGGATGCCTGATACGTCTCCAACGTATCTATAATTTTTGATTGCTCCATGCTACTTTATCTACTGTTTTGGACTATAATGGGCTTTATTTTCCACTTTTATATTATTTTTGGGACTAACCTATTAACCGGAGGCCCAGCCCAGAATTGCTGTTTTTTGCCTTTTTTAGTATTTCGAAGAAACAGAATATCAAACGGAGTCCAAACGGAATGAAACTTTCGGGAACGTGATTTACTCATCAGATAAGATCCAGGAGACTTGGACCCTCCGTCAAGAAATCCACGAGGCGGTCACGAGGGTGGAGGGCGCGCCCTCCCCCCTGGGCGCGCCCCCCTGCCTCGTGGGCCCCTCGGAGCTCCACCGGCGTACTCCTTCCTCCTATATATACCTACGTACCCCCATTAGACCAGATACGGAGCCAAAAACCTAATTCCACCGCTGCAACTTCCTATATCCACGAGATCCCATCTTGGGGCCTGTTCCGGAGCTCCGCCGTAGAGGGCATCCACCATGGAGGGCTTCTACATCAACACCATAGCCTCTCCGATGAAGTGTGAGTAGTTTACTTCAGACCTTCGGGTCCATAGCTAGTAGCTAGATGGCTTCTTCTCTCTTTTTGGATCTCAATACAATGTTCTCCCCCTCTCTCGTGGAGATCTATTCGATGTAATCTTCTTTTTGCGGTGTGTTTATTGAGACTGATGAATTGTGGGTTTATGATCCAACTTATCTATGGAAAATATTTGATTCTTCTCTGAATTCTTTTATGTATGATTGAGTTATCTTTGCAAGTCTCTTCGAATTATCCGTTTGGTTTGGCCAACTAGATTGGTAGTTCTTGCAATGGGAGAAGTGCATGGCTTTGGGTTCAATCTTGCGGTGTCCTTACTCAGTGACAGAAAGAGTTGCAAGGCACGTATTGTATTGTTCCCATCGAGGATAACAAGATGGGGTATTTATCATATTGCATGAATTTATTCCTCTACATCATGTCATCTTGCTTAAGGCGTTACTCTGTTTTTAACTTAATACTCTAGATGCATGCTGGATAGCGGTCGATGAGTGGAGTAATAGTAGTAGATGCAGAATCGTTTCGGTCTACTTGTCACGGACGTGATGCCTATATACATGATCATACCTAGATAACCTCATAACTATGCTCAATTCTATCAATTGCTCAACAGTAAATTGTTCACCCACTGTAGAATACTTATGCTCTTGAGAGAAGCCACTAGTGAAACCTATGGCCCCGGGTCTATTCTCATCATATCAATCTCCATTACTTTATTTTACTTGTTTTGCCTTTACCTTTTTACTTTGCATCTTTATATCAAAAATACCAAAAATATTATCTCTATCAGATCTCACTCTCGTAAGTGACCGTGAAGGGATTGACAACCCCTAAGCGTTGGTTGCGAGTTGCTATTGTTTTGTGCAGGTACGAGGGACTTGCGCGTGACCTCCTACTGGATTGATACCTTGGTTCTCAAAAACTGAGGGAAATACTTATGCTACTGTGCTGCATCACCCCCTCCTCTTCGGGGGAAAACAACGCAAGCTCGAGACGTAGCACACATCCTGCTTATTGACATGCACACTTACTATTAGACTCCTATGGATTATAATTGACCCTCTGTTTGGCTTTTCCTTCCGAACACCGAACAGAGTATCAGGGGCTACTACCTATCGGGTGGTAATTTTACATATTTCCTACTTACCTCGAAGCCCATCAGGAGGCTTGTGCAGGCTTCGGTTAGTCCGCTCTTGGCGGATAGAACTTTTTGAATCACCGCACTCATAAGAGTGTGGTGCTCGTCATCCATGGAAGCGCCTCGAAGTGCTTCCACCAAACTATCGGACGCCTCTGGCGTGACGGAAGTCCTCGGCACGGACGGCTCGCCCTCCCTAACGAGGGGCTACCCGCCTGAGTCCGGAACCATTGGAGGTTCCGGAACAGTGTTCGGCTGAGAGGCCGGCTTACTACGGCTCTCATCGACATGATCCGCGGGGATCTTGAAACCCGCGTGTCCGACATCTGGAATTCCGCCTTGGGGTGTCTCCAGAGTCACCTCCCTCACTCTAGGAGCCTTCGGGACAACACCTCCATGTCATCCGCGGGCTGAGGAGTAGTGGCCGTCGGGAGCGAGTTCATCGCTGAATCGCTCAAGGACCCATCCGAAGGTGATACCTCGGGATGAACCCTGGCCAGACTGCATATATGTTCGGTGTTATAAAAAGACTATGAAGTAAAATCATGATAGAGTGCGGATACTTACGATCGCGCTAGGGGATTCCCCCTGGGCAGCCACCCCTCCTCGCTATGGGCGGCCATGGCGGAATAGTTCGGAAGGGACACCTTTCCCTTCTTGGACATCCCAGCCTCCTCCTCTGGGGCGGCTTTCCTCTTCTTCTCCTCCCAGTGTGCGGAGGGAGAACTTCTTCATTCCCCCCCCCCCTCCCGCTTCCGCGGGAGGAATCTGTCTCGTCGTCCTCGGATGACGTGGGTGTGACGACCTTGCGCCGAGGGCCTTTCCCGGCCCCCTGGTCTGCCTTCCCAGGCCCCCCATCCTCTCCGGATGGGGCGGCCCCTTCTTCTTCTTTTTCCTCCCCTTCGGGGGAGGAGTGTGCCTCGTCATCTTCGGATGAGGCTTCCTGTACAACCTTACGCCGGAGACCCTTCCTGGTCCGCGGGGCCTTCTTTTCGGCCTTCTTCTCCGGTGCCTTGTAGGGCGCCGGGACTAGCATCTCCGTCAACAGGGCATCAGCTGGGCCTTCTGGAAGTGGAGCCGGAAAGTGAATCTGCTCCGCTGTCTCCACATAATCCTGATTAAATATGCACAGTTGCTTAAGACTCCCCCACGAATATATCGGGAAGAGCTGAATCCGGTGATAGTGAGAAAACTCACCGGACGAGGAGGCCGCGCGGCGTGAAGTCCACGGTCCTCGGATGTGGGAGGAGGTACTTCGGAGGCCTTGAACAGCGCCTTCCATGCGTCTTTATGCGTCCTGCTGTAGAGCCTCCAAAGCGTCTGGTGTTCGGCCGGGACGAACTCCCACAGATTGAATGCCCGCCTTTGGCACGGCAGAATCCGGCGAACGAGCATGACCTGGATCACGTTGACAAGCTTGATGTTCTTGTACTTCATGCTCTTGATGCAGTTTTGGAGTCCGGTCAGCCCTGTAGGTTCTCCCCAGGCCAGGCCCTTCTTTTCCCAGGAGGTGAGCCGCATGGGGGTTGCGGATCGGAACTCGGGGGCCGCTGCCCAGTTGGCACCCGTGCGGCTCGGTAATGTAGAACCACCCTGACTGCCACCCTTTCACGGTCTCCGCAAAGGAGCCGTCAGGCCAGGTGACATTAGGCATCTTGCCCACCATGGCCCCTCCGCACTCCGCTTGCTGGCCGCTCACGATCTTCGGCTTCACGCAGAAGATTTGCAGGCACAGGCCGAAGTGAGGCCTGATGCGGAGGAATTCCTCGCATACGACGATGAACGCCGCGATGTTGAGGACGAAATTTGGGGCTAGATCATGGAAATCTAGCCGTAGTAGAACATGAGCCCGCGGACGAAGGGATGAAGTGGAAATCCCAGTCCACAGATGAAGTGGGCGACAAACACGACCCTCTCGTGGGGTAGCGGGGTTGGAATGACCTGCCCGTCGTCCGGTAGCTGGTGTGCTATGTCTGCGGCCAAGTATCCGGCCGCCCGAAGATTCGCAAAATGCTTCTCCTTCACAGTGGAAGCCACCCACTTGCCTCCTGCTTCGGACATGTTTAGCTGTGCGGAGAAGACTTGGACTAGGGTGCTGGAGCTCGAAGGGGCAAGGGTGAGCAAAGGAGGAAGAAGGCGTGGGTAAAAATGGGGAACTCTTATCCCTTTATAGAGGCGACGAAAGCAGTGCACCTCCCCACTTGCCCGTTGAGAATCGCTTACTCCTCAAGCGCCACGATTGATAGCGCGGTGGGATTACCCATACCCGTATTGATGAGAATCCCGTGATAAGGGGACACGATCTCTGCTTTGACAAGACGTGTCAAGGAAACCGCCTCGCAATATGCGTTGTGGCTGGTTGTGAGAAAACGGTTCGAATAATGACCCGACCGTAATGACATGTCACGTTGTCTAAAAAGTTGTCAGCTAAAATATCATTCTCTCTACGACGGTATGTGAAGATCATTTTGCAGATCCGGACATGGTCTACGTGTTCGATAATTACTTTGGAGTATTTGGAGAAGGAACCCGCCTTGCAATGCCGAAGACAAGACTGCGCGCCGGACTCATCGTCATTGAAGCCTGGTTCAGGGGCTACTGAGGGAGTCCTGGATTAGGGGGTATCCGGACAGCCGGACTATACACTTCGTCCGGACTATTGGAGTGTGAAGATACAAGACTCAAGACTCCATCACGTGTCCGGATAGGACTCTCCTTTGCGTGGAAGACAAGCTTGGCGATCCGGATATTATATTTCCTTCCTTGTAACCGACTCCATGTAAACCCTAGCCCTCTCCGGTGTCTATATAAACCAAAGAGGTTGGTCCTTAGAAGGCCGATCACAATTACAATCATAATCATCATAGGCTAGCTCCTAGGGTTTAGCCTCTACGATCTCGTGGTAGATCTACTCTTGTACTACTCGTATCATCAATATTAATCAAGCAGGAAGTAGGGTTTCACCTCCATTGAGAGGGCCCGAACCTGGGTAAACATTGTGTCCCATGCTTCCTGTTACCATCAGCCTAAGACGCATAGATCGGGACCCCCTACCCGAGATCCGCCGGTTTTGACACCGACACCCCCATCTTTCCTTCTCCCTCGGTTATATATGGCAGGGGCGCGACTTGGGAGGGACTCCAAGTAGGATTCCTCCTATGGCTGCTCCTCCCTCCCTCCCACCTATATATGTGGGAGGGGGCGCCTAGCACACACCAGACTATTGCCTAGCCGTGTGCGGCACCCCCTCCACTGTTTACACCCCCAATCATATTTTCGTAGTGCTTAGGCGAAGCCCAGTGGAGATCACATCACCATCACCGTCACCACGCCATCATGTTGATGGAATGCATCTACTACCTCAACGACTTGCTGGATCAACAAGGCGAGGGACGTCACCGAGCTAAACGTGTGCAGAACGCGGAGGTGCCGTGTGTTCGATACTTGATCCATTGAAGCGCGAAGAAGTTCGACTACATCAACCGCATTGTGAAACGCTTCCGCATACGGACATTACCGAGCTGAACGTGTGCAGAACATGGAGGTGTCATGCGTTTGGTACTTGATCGGTTGAAGCACGAAGAAGTTCGGCTACATCAACTGCATTGTGAAACGCTTCCGCTTACGGTCTACGAGGGTACGTAGACACACTCTCCCCCTCGTTGCTATGCATCTCCATGGATAGATCATTGTGTGTGCGTAGATTTTTTTTGTTTTCCATGCAACGATTCCAAAAAATGATTCCATTAAGGGACCCTTGAGGGCGGTCATCGAACCCGTACAAATGGCAACCCTTGGGGGAGGTCACCGAACCCATACACTTTGGCAACCCTTGGGGGCGGTCACCGGTACCTCTCAAATCGCTCGAGCCGATATCCACAATCTAATTGGAGACCCCAACGTTTTCCCGGAGCTTTAGACCACAATGATTGGGCTTCAAACACCACCAACCGTCTAGGGCGCTGATGTCTAATACACAACCTTCTTCTTGTAGACGTTGTTGGGCCTCCAAGTGCAGAGGTTTGTAGGGCAGTAGCAAATTTCCCTCAAGTGGATGACCTAAGGTTTATCAATCCGTGGGAGGCGTAGGATGAAGATGGTCTCTCTCAAACAACACTGCAACCAAATAACAAAGAGTCTCTTGTGTCCCCAACACACCCAATACAATGGTAAATTGTATAGGTGCACTAGTTCGGTGAAGAGATGGTGATACAAGTGCAATATGGATGGTAGATTAGGTTTTTGTAATATAAAAATATAAAAACAGCAAGGTAACAAGTGGTAAAAGTGAGCGTAAATGGTATTGCAACGCGTTGAAACAAGGCCTAGGGTTCATACTTTCACTAGTGCAAGTTCTCTCAACAATAATAACATAATTGGATCATATAACTATCCCTCAACATGCAACAAAGAGTCACTCCAAAGTCACTAATAGCAGAGAACAAACGAAGAAATTATGGTAGGGTACGAAACCATTTCAAAGTTATTCTTTCTGATCGTTATATTCAAGAGTCCGTAGTAAAATAACACGAAGCTATTCTTTTTGTTCGATCCATCCTAGAGTTCATACTAGAATAACACCTTAAGACACAAATCAACCAAAACCCTAATGTCACCTAGATACTCCAATGTCACCACAAGTATCCGCGGGTATGATTATACGATATGCATCACACAATCTCAGATTCATCTATTCAACCAACACAAAGAACTTCAAAGAGTGCCCCACAGTTTCTACTGGAGAGTCAAGACGAAAACGTGTGCCAACCCCTACGCATAGATTCCCAAGGTCGCGGAACCCGCAAGTTGATCACCAAAACATACATCATGTGAATCAATAGAATACCCCATTGTCACCACGGGTATCACAGGCAAGACATACATCAAGTGTTCTCAAATCCTTAAAGACTCAATCCAATAAGATAACTTGAAAGGGAAACTCAATCCATTACAAGATAGTAGAGGGGGAGAAACATCATAAGATCCAACTATAATAGCAAAGCTCGTGATACATCAAGATCGTGCCAAATCAAGAACACGAGAGAGAGAGAGATCAAAAACATAGCTACTGGTACATACCCTCAGCCACGAGGGTGAACTACTCCCTCCTTGTCATGGAGAGTGTCGGGATGATGAAGATGGCCACCGGTGAGGGATCCCCCCTCCGACAGGGTGCCTGAACAGGGTCCCGATTGGTTTTTGGTGGCTACAGAGGCTTGCGGCGGCGGAACTCCCGATCTAGGTTACTTTCTGGAGGTTTCTGTAGTTATAGGAATTTTTGACGTCGGGAACAACTTAGGGGGTCCCCGAGTCGTCCACGAGATAGGGCGGCGCGCCCGATGGGGTAGGGCCCGCCCCCCACCCTCGTGGACGGCCCGGGACTCTTCTGGCCCAACTCTTTTAATCGGAGGGCTTCTTTTGGTCCATAAAAAATCGTCAAAAATTAGCACGTCCATTGGACTACGTTTGGTATTCCTTTTCTGTAAAACTCAAAAACAAGGAAAAACAGAAACTTGCACTGGGCTCTAGGTTAATAGGTTAGTCCCAAAAATCATATAAAATAGCATATAAATGCATATAAAACATCCAAGGTTGATAATATAATAGCATGGACCAATCAAAAATTATAGATACGTTGGAGACGTATCAAGCATCCCCAAGCTTAATTCCTGCTCGTCCTCGAGTAGGTAAATGATAAAAACATAATTTTTGATGTGGAATGCTAGCTAACATAATTATCAATGTAATTTTCTTTATTGTGGCATGAATATTCAAATCCATAAGATTCAAGACAAAAGTTTAATATTGACATAAAAATAATAATACTTCAAGCATACTAACAAAGCAATCATGTCTTCTCAAAATAAGATGGCCAAAGAAAGCGATCCCTACAAAATCATATAGTCTGGCTATGCTCTATCTTCATCACACAAAATATTTAAATCATGCACAACCCCAATGACAAGCCAAGCAATTGTTTCATACTTTTGATGTTCTCAAACTTTTTCAATCTTCACGCAATACATGAGCGTGAGCCATGGACATAGCACTATAGATGGAATAGAATGGTGGTTGTGGAGAAGACAAAAAGGAGAAGACAGTCTCACACCAACTAGGCGTATCAACGGGCTATGGAGATGCCCATCAATAGATATCAATGTGAGTGAGTAGGGATTGCCATGCAATGGATGCAGTAGAGCTATAAGTGTATGAAAGCTCAAAAAGAAACTAAGTTGGTGTGCATCTAACTCGCTTGCTCACAAAGACCTAGGGCATTTTGAGGAAGCCCATCATTGGAATATACAAGCCAAGTTGTATAATGAAAGATTCCCACTAGTATATGAAAGTGACAACATAGGAGACTCTCTATCATGAAGATCATGGTGCTACTTTGAAGCACAAGTGTGGTAAAGGGATAGTGGCATTGCCCCTTCTCTCCTTTTCTCTTGTTTTTTTTTGCTTCTTTTTTGGGCCTTCTCTTTTTTTATGGCCTATTTTTTTCGTCTGGAGTCTCATCCCGACTTGTGGGGGAATCATAGTTTCCATCATCCTTTCCTCACCGGGACAATGCTCTAATAATGATGATCATCACACTTTTATTTACTTACAACTCAAGAATTACAACTCGATACTTCGAACAGAAATATGACTCTATGTGAATGCCTCCGGCTGTGTATCGGATGTGCAATGAATCAAGAGTGACATGTATATAAAAAAATATGAACGATGCCTTTGTCACAAATACGATGTCAACTACATGATCATGCAAAGCAATATGACAATGATGAAGCATGTCATAATAAATGGAACGGTGGAAAGTTGCATGGCAATATATCTCGGAATGGCTATGGAAATGCCATAATAGGTAGGTATGGTGGCTGTTTTGAGGAAGGTATATGGTGGGTGTATGGTACCGGCGAAAGTTGCGTGGTACTAGAGAGGCAAGCAATGGTGGAAGGGTGAGAGTGTGTATAATCCATGGAATCAACATTAGTCATAAAGAACTCACATACTTATTGCAAAAATCTATTAGTTATCAAAACAAAGTACTATGCGCATGCTCCTAGGGGGATAGATTGGTAGGAAAATACCATCGCTCATCCCCGACCGCCACTCATAAGGAAGACAATCAATAAATAAATCATGCTCCGACTTCATCACATAACGGTTAACCATACGTGCATGCTATGGGAATCACAAACTGTAACACAAGTATCTCTCAAATTTACAACTACTCAACTAGCATGACTCTAATATCACCATATTCATATCTCAAAACAATCATAAGGAATCAAACTTCTCATAGTATTCAATGCACTTTATATGATAGTTTTTATTATACCCATCTTGGATGCCCATCATATTAGGACTAATTTCATAACCAAAGCAAATTACCATGTTGTTCTAAAAGACTCTCAAAATAATATAAGTGAATCATGCGAGTTCATCTATTTCTTCAAAATAAAACCACCGCCGTGCTCTAAAAGGATATAAGTGAAGCACTAGAGCAAATGACAACCTACTCCGAAAGATATAAGTGTAGATCAATGAGTAGTTGAATAATTATGTAACTATGTGAAGAATATCTAACATTTAAGAATTTCATATATTGGTATTTTATTCAAATAGCAAGAAAAACAAAAGAAAATAAAATGACACTCCAAGCAAAACACATATCATGTGGTGAATAAAAATATAGGTCCAAGTAAAGTTACCGATGAAGGAAGACGAAAGAGGGGATGTCTTCCGAGGCATCCCCAAGCTTAGGCTTTTGGTTGTCCTTGAATTACCTTGGGGTGCCTTGGGCATCCCCAAGCTTAGGCTCTTTCCACTCCTTATTCCATAGTCCATCGAATCTTTACCCAAAATTTGAAAACTTCACAACACAAAACTTAACAGAAAACTCGTAAGCTCCGTTAGTATAAGAAAATAAATAATCACTTAGGTACTGTTGTGAACTCATTATAAATTCATATTGGTGTAATATATACTGTATTCCAACTACTCTATGGTTCATACCCTCCGATACTACTCATAGATTCATCAAAATAAGCAAACAACACATAGAAAACAGAATCTGTCAAAAACAGAACAGTCTGTAGTAATCTGTATCATTCGAATACTTCTGTAACTCCAAAAATTCTGAAATAAATTGGTGGACCTGAGTAATTTGTCTATTAATCATCTTCAAAAAGAATCAACCTAAAATCACTCTCCAGTAAAAATGGCAGCTAATCTTGTGAGCGCAAAAGTTTCTGTCTTTTACAGCAAGATCACAAAGACTTCACCCAAGTGTTCCCAAAGGTTCTACTTGGCACAAACACTAATTAAAACATAAAACCACATCTAAACAGAGGCTAGATGAATTATTTATTACTAAACAGGAACAAAAAGCAAGGAACAAAGATAAAATTGGGTTGCCTCCCAACAAGCGCTAACGTTTAACGCCCCTAGCTAGGCATGATGATTTCAATGGTGCTCACATAAAAGATAAGAATTGAAACATAAAAAGAGCATTATGAAGAATATGACTAGCACATTTAATTATAACCCACTTCCTATGCATAGGGATTTTGTGAGCAAACAACTTATGGGAACAATAATCAACTAGCATAGGAAGGCAAAACAAGCATAACTTCAAAACTTTAAGCACATAGAGAGGAAACTTGATATTATTGCAATTCCTACAAGCATATGTTCCTCCATAATAATAATTTTCAGTAGCATCATGAATTAATTCAACAATATAACCATCACATAAAGGATTCTTTTCATGATCTACAAGCATAGAAAATTTACTAGTCTCCACATAAGCAAAATTCTTCTCATGAATAATAGTGGGAGAAAGCTCAACAAAATAATTATCATGTGAGGCATAATCCAATTGAAAACTAAAATAATGATGACAAGTTTCATGGTTATCATTATTCTTAATAGCATACAAGTCATCACAATAATGTCATAGATAGCAACTTTGTTCTCATAATCAATTGAAACCTCTTCCGAAATAGTGGATTCATCACTAAAGTCATGACCTCTCCAAATCCACTTTCATAATTATCACAATAATATTCAACACCCTCCAAAATAGTGGGATCATTACTTCCTAAAGTTGACACTCTTCCAAACCCACTTTCATCAATATAATCATCATAAATAGGAGGCATGCTATCATCATAATAAATTTGCTCATCAAAACTTGGGGGACAAAAAAATATCATCTTCGTCAAACATAGCATCCCCAAGCTTGTGGCTTTGCATATTATTAGCATCATGGATATTCATAGAATTCATACTAACAACATTGCAATCATGCTCATCATTCACATATTTTTATGCTATGCATTCTATGTAATTCTTCTTCTAGTACTTGAGCACAATTTTCCTTCCCATCATTTTCTCGAAAGACATTAAAAAGATGAAGCATATAAAGCACCCTTAATTCCATTTTTTTGTAGTTTTCTTTTATAAACTAAACTAGTGATAAAACAAGAAACAAAAATATTCGATTGCAAGATATAAAGATATACCTTCAAGCACTCACCTCCCTGGCAACGATGCCAGAAACTGCTTGATGTCTACTACACAACCTTCTTCTTGTAGACGTTGTTGGGCCTCCAAGTGCAGAGGTTTGTAGGACAGTAGCAAATTCCCCTCAAGTGCATGGCCTAAGGTTTATCAATCCGTGGGAGGCATAGGATGAAGATAGTCTCTCTTAAACAACCCTGCAACCAAATAACAAAGAGTCTCTTGTGTCCCCAACACACCCAATACAATGGTAAATTGTATAGGTGCACTAGTTCGGCGAAGAGATGGTGATACAAGTGCAATATGGATGGTAGATATAGGTTTTTGTAATCTGAAAATATAAAAACAGCAAGGTAACAAGTGGTAAAAGTGAGCGTAAACGGTATTGCAATGCGTTGAAACAAGGCCTAGGGTTCATACTTTCACTAATGCAAGTTCTCTCAACAATAATACCATAATTGGATCATATAACTATCCCTCAACATGCAACAAAGAGTCACTCCAAAGTCACTAATAGCTGAGAACAAACGAAGATATTATGGTAGGGTACGAAACCACCTCAAAGTTATTCTTTCTGATCGATCTATTCAAGAGTTCGTAGTAAAATAACACGAAGCTATTCTTTCCGTTCGATCCATCCTAGAGTTTGTACTAGAATAACACCTTAAGACACAAATCAACCAAAAACCTAATGTCACCTAGATACTCCAATGTCACCACAAGTATCCGCAGGTATGATTATAGGATATGCATCACACAATCTCTGATTCATCTATTCAACCAACACAAAGAACTTCAAAGAGTGCCCCAAAGCTTCTACCGGAGAGTCAAGATGAAAACGTGTGCTAACCCCTATGCATAGATTCCCAAGGTCACGGAACCCGCAAGTTGATCACCAAAACATACATCAAGTGAATCAATAGAATACCCCATTGTCACCACGGGTATCCCACGCAAGACATACATCAAGTGTTCTCAAATCCTTAAAGACTCAATCCGATAAGATAACTTCAAAGGGAAAACTCAATCCATTACAAGAGAGTAGAGGGGGAGAAACATCAGCAGATCCAACTATAATAGCAAATCTCGCGATACATCAAGATCGTGCCAAATCAAGAACACGAGAGAGAGAGAGAGATCAAACACATAGCTACTGCTACATACCCTCAGCCCCGAGGGTGAACTACTCCCTCCTCGTCATGAAGAGCGCCAGGATGATGAAGATGGCCACCGGTGAGGGATCCCCCTCCGACAAGGTGCCGAAACAGGGTCTCGATTGGTTTTTGGTGGCTACAGAGGCTTGCGGCGGCGGAACTCCAGATCTAGGTTATTTTATGGAGGTTTATATTTTTATAGGAATGTTTGGCATTGGGAACAAGTCAGGGGGTCCCTGAGTCATCCACGAGATAGGGCGACGCGCCCGGGGGGGGGTATGGCGCGCCCCCACCCTCGTGGATGGCCCGGGACTCTTCTGGCCCAACTCTTTTACTCCGGGGGCTTCTTTTGGTCCATAAAAAATCGTCAAAAATTGGCACGTCCATTGGACTCCATTTGGTATTCCTTTTCTGTAAAACTCAAAAAACAAGGAAAAAACAGAAACTGGCACTGGGCTCTAGGTTAATAGGTTAGTCCCAAAAATCATATAAAATAGCATATAAATGCATATAAAACATCCAAGGTTGATAATATAATAGCATGGAACAATCAAAAATTATAGATACATTGGAGACGTATTAGGCGCCCAGGCACCCAAGAGGAACAAGCTCTAGGGTACCAAGCACCCAAGAGTAATAAGCTTCTCAACTTGTAACTTCCACGTATCACCGTGGAGAACTCAAACCGATGCACCAAATGCAATGGCAAGGGCACGCGGAGTGCCCAGGTCCTTCTCTCCCAAATCCAACCAAAGCAACTAATACTAGGGAAGAAAACGAGAGGAAGAACGAAGAAGAGAACACAAAGAACTCCAAGATCTAGATCCAAGGGGTTCCCCTCACATGGAGGAGAAAGTGATTGGTGGAAACGTAGATCTAGATCTCCTCTCTCTCTTTTCCCTCAAGAACTAGCAAGAATCATTGGAGGGATTGAGAGTTAGCAAGCTCGAAGAAGGTCAACAATGGGGCAAGAACACGAGCTAAATGGGTAAGGTTCAATGGGAAAGAAGCCCCCCTTTTATAGGTGGGGAAAAATCCAACCGTTATGTGCTCGGCCTGCACACGAGCGGTGCTACCACTCCATGGAGCGGTACTACCGCTTGGGTGGCAGTAACAAAAAAATAGAGCAACCGCTAGAAACCGTGGGCAGTAGTGCCGCCTGGAGCGGTACTACCGCTCATCCGAGCGGTACTACCGCGGGATAAGCAGAACACAGGAGCATAGGAGGTAGGGCAGAGCAGAGCGCAACGTCAATACTACAGTAGCGGTACTACCACCTGGCCGGGGCGGTACTACCGCTTATAGGTGGTACTGCCGCACACATTGCCGCCCTACTACCGCAAAACCCGACATGAAAAGATAGAACCCCTAGAATAAAGCAGCATTAGAAGCCGCGGAACTGGACAGCTGAAGTACCGCTTACAAGCGGTACTACCGCCCGACAGGGATGGTACTACCGCTTACAAGCGGTACTACCGCTGACCGGAGTGGTACTACCATAGGGGTGCATCAAGCAAGCCCCAAGCAAAGCAGATGCAACAAGAAAACCATAACTACCATAACTTCTGCATATGAGCTCCGAAATGATCAAACTCAAGCTTGTTGGATAGAAGACAACGAGTAGCATAGAAGAGGCCGGGGAGGTATGCCTAATATATAGAGGAGAGAACCCTCTAACAGAGAAGAACCGGCATAACCTCCAACATCGAAAACATCATAGAAGATGCATGTGGACTCCGTTTTCGATGAACTCGAGCTTGTCATGAAGATGACCATAATCTCTAAAACTCACAAAGAGAAACACCAATCAAGAACCAAGAAAGATGATGCAAGGATGCAATGGTTTGAGCTATCTATGAACGATACGATCAAGCTACCAACTTGAGAGCCCCCCTTGATAGTACGGCAATCGATCCTATAACCTGGTCTCCCAACTACCACCATGAGACCGGTAAAATAGAAAACCTATCAAGGGCAAACCTTTGCCTTGCGCATGATCCACTTTGAGCTAGATGATGACGATCTTGTCCTCCTCAAGACGGACCACCTTTCTTGATTGCGTTGGGTCGATGAAGACTAGTTGATTGCTCCCCCATACTCCACCATGGGTGAGCCACTCTTCGGCATATCTTCACAAGTCCATTGTCACCACAATGGGTGACAAGCTACTCTTCGGCACATCTTCACAAGTCCATTGTCACCACAATGGATGACAAGCTTCAAGCACTTGATCTCTTCCTGATGCTCCACTTGAACTTGCACACGACAATCTTGATGACGATCACCACTTGATGTCATCCTTCACGGCTTGTATGGGATCTTTTTGTTGATGCAAACCCATGGAAACATACCTAACCACACATAGAACTCTCACGTAGACCATGGGTTAGTGCACAATGCGTAATGGACAATACTTACCATACCGTGGGATCACATGATCCCACTCGGTACATCTTCTATGCTTTTTGTGTTGATCAACTTGAATCACTCTCTGTCCTTAGTCTTGACCAACCTTGAATCTTTCCAACTCTCTTCATTTGGATGATGTCTTGAAAGTAAACATGAATGATCACACAATTCTTCTTCTTCAAGACATGCTTGCAATAAGCTCAACTCTGACATGACCAATATTTGGATAATTCCTTGAAAAGCACCTTGGCCAACACATAAACTCCTTGAAACCAACAAATGAACTTCAAGAAAAGTCTATGGACAAAACCTACAAATATAACTCAAGGCAACCATTAGTCCATAGAGATTGTCATCAAGTACCAAAACCAAACATGGGGGCACCGCATGTCCTTTCAGCAAGACCTCATCTCCTCTAGGACTTGGGATGAACTTTACCTTTGTTGCTATTTTTCTTTGATTGTTCATGTATTTCATGGGTCTTACATGTGTATGTATGTGATGAGAGTGGATGTGTGACTGGATTTGTCTCAAGTGTTTCCCCTTTGGTTTTTGAGTGTTCCTATTGTTCCCCTCCAAGTTGTGAAAGATTGAACAACCTAGGGTCCCTACCCTACATCAATTTTGCTTCGTTACACCCCTAGAAGAGCTTTTAGATTTCAGTGCTCATTAAAGATGAGGATTAGAAGATACCCATGGAATAAAAAATACTAGATTGTTCTGATCTCTTGTTTGATGTATTGGGAGAATATGGATATAAATTAGCTCATCGTGAATGTATGAGAATATCCTTTTTAAATAATTTTAAGATTCATGTAAACTTTTAAGGACTTCAAAAGCAAAACTCGCCATGTATACCTTTATTGAACCTAATTATGTATGTCATGTTCTTTTTCAATACATATGCAATTGTGATGTATTGGGAGAAGAAGGAAAAAAAATTAAGGCGCGAGTTTACATCATCTGTTACAATAAAAAATATTTTGGTGCCACAAACTTTCTGTTTCTCGATAAAACTATTTTTTTCACACAGTACAGACGCAAGCGCTTATATATACACACATAAACTCATCCCTACGAACGTACACATGCACACCCTATCTGTATGAGCACCTTCGGGAGAGTGAGTCGGTATATTATTTTGAGATTTACGAAGTCATGCATCTCGTAGTCGACAAAAATATCTCTTCCCACTAAACACCCATTGTCGTGGTTCTAAGTCTGACAGTAGAATGGGGGGTAGGTATGGAGAGGCAAGATCCTAGCTATGGAGCAGTTGTGAACACAAGGATGTACGAGTTCAGGCCCTTCTCGGAGGAAGTAACAGTCCTACGTCTCGGAGCCCTGCGGCGGTCGAGTGGATTATGTGTGTATAGATTATAGGGGTGCAAACCCTTTACACTGAGGAGGGGGGTGGCTTATATAGTGCCCGCCAGACCCCTCCGGCCCTCAGTAATGCAGGGTTTAAAGTACATTAAGTCTAGGCGTTACTAGTAACGCCTCACATAAAGTGTCCTAAATGCCATAAAGACTACTTAATTACAGACCGTTATGATGCAGAGTGGTTCTTGATCTTTTAGTAGTCGAGTGAGTCTTCATGGTCGAGTCCTTCGAGTCCGTCGAGTCGAGTCGAGTGAGTCTTCTAGTAGTCGAGTGAGCCTCTTCTTGGTCGACTAGAAGGCAGTTTCTTCTGAGGGTGTCCTTGGGTAGGGTACTTAGATCAGGTCTATGACCCTACCCTAGGTACATGACTTCATCATTAGCCCCCGAATGGATCGAGGTTTGAGTGAGGAAGGAGTTGATATTATTTCCGACCTACTTTTGTGTTCTGGATATGTATCGTCTTGGACCAATAATCTCTTCGTTGATGATCAGCAACTTTTCTTTCAGTCGCCTTGATCCATTCTCTTCTCTCGTCGAGTGAACTTTTGAACTTAGCGATCTCCGAGCGACGGATCGCAGGAAATCTCTTGTCTGACAGATCGATCTACTGTTCACGGATTTTGTGGGATCCGAATTTTGGGGAAGCGCGCGAAGCGGGGCGGACCGCGGCGCTCGGATGGGATAGGGCATAGACGCCTCGATTTCCGCGCCGTCTTTTTCGCCACGTATCGCGTACGCGCGACTGTTTCAGGATGTGATTGGATTGCCTGGGCCCACTTGTCATCCACTCGGAAGTGCTCTTATAAAGGCGCCCGACGAGGGTTTTTGAACAGTATCTCTCCATTTCCCCCCCCCCCTGCCCTCTCCGCTTCCGCCCACTGCGCCCGCTCTTGCCTCCGCCTAATTGCTCCTCGTACGCTTCACCGGCAACAATGGTGAAGGAGAAGACGGCGGCGCTGGAGCGCGCGAAGAAGGCGACGGCAACGGGGAAGGCGAAAGGGCGAGCGACCAGTCGGGGCGGGTCTTCGTCAAGGTCCCGCCTGCCGCAAGGCTGGGTCCAAGGAGATTGGATCCGGTCGACCATCACCGAGAAGGATCTCACTGAGATGGCCAACGAGGGTTTGATCCCCCACGGAGCAGCGAGGCTCCCGGGGAACGAGTGGCAACCACAGCCGGAAGAGGGTGAGTGTGTCCTTCTGGCCACCCACGTCGACCGTGGATTTTCTCTACCTCCGAGTGTTTTCTTCCGTGGTTTCTTGAATTTCTTTGGGGCGCAACCCCATCACTTCAATCCAAATTCTATCGCCTACCTTGCTGCCTTCGTGTCCATGTGCGAGAATTTCCTGGGCTGCCGACCGCACTGGGGTCTGTTCAAGCACATATTCACTTGTCGTTCTCAGACAGTGAAAAAGGCGAGTCCAGATGACGATAAGACCAAGGTTATTCAGATGTGTGGAGGTCTGGGGATCCAGATGAGAAACAAGAGCACCTTTCCGGCCATGACTCTCCCTGAGTCGGTCAGAGGATGGCAGTCGACTTGGTTTTACTACCAAAACGAGTCGACGCCGGGGCTGTCGAGTGGTCTCCCTCCGTTTACCATGGATCGAGCAAGCAAACCCTCTTCTCTGAAGGTGCTCCCTGAGGAGAAAGCCCAAGTGAAGATGTTGATGGAGCGTGTGGTCCAGCTAGTTCGGGAAGGAGTGACGGGTATGGACCTTCTGGAGGTCTTCCTTAGGCGACGCATCCAGCCTCTTCAGTACCGAGGCCATTGTATGTGGCTGTACTGTGGAACCGAGGATGAAACTCGGGTCCATCCAGAAGCAGTCGACGATGCCACATTGGAGAGGTGGATGGCCGCGGTCACTGGGAACAAAGACAACCCTCGAGGAGCCAGGAGGATTCCGCCACTCGACCATTCTAGAACTCTAGACAAGGTATGCCCACTTTATTTTCGATTGTAATCTTGCCATGCTTATTCTGCTTCCGCTGCAAATTGGTCAATTGATCTTTGTCTTGCTGTCTGTCAGGCCCTCACCGAACTATACTCGATGCCCAATGGAGCGCAGACGCCGACTGAAGAGGAGGAAGGTAGTGGGGGCGAAAGCCAGGAGGACTGGGATTCGGACGCTGCTGACGATGATGACGATGATGACTCCGATGGGGAGGAAGAGGAGGAGGAGGAGGAAGTTGCACCGCCTCGCTCGGAAAGGCGATCGAAGCTTGTCCATGACCCCGCGACTGAACGTGGCAAGGGGGTCGCGGCTGTCGCGCAGTCGATCAAGCGCCCTCGGACCACTTCTCCGGCGCCGACCGAAAAGGCTCCAAAGCAATCTCGAATGGCGCCATCGAAGCCGGCGAAGGTCTTGCCGAAGATGAAGGTGTCGATCCCCACTATCTCAGGGTAATGATGTTGCTTGAGTTTTTCCGTTCCCCATGAACTTATCTTTGGTCGACTTGTAGATCAACTGACTGTCTCTTGGAATCACAGTGCTGCTACTTCTGACACCTCAGCTAAGGCTGACGATCACGAGATGGAAGACGCTGCCACTTCAAAACCTAGTATGACTCGTAATTCCGTTTTTTAGTCGATTGGCTCTTAGTCTCTAATTTTGATTCTTTTCCGTAGCCCCATCCAATATCGTTATCACCCTTCCTGACGATGACGACGATGAGGAGCTGCTGAAGCAAAGGAGGAGCAGGAAAACGTCTGCTGGCAGGGTGACTCAGGACGTTCCAGCACCCGAGACACTGGTCGCGGAGGAGGAGAACACCATTCGGCACACCGTATCTTTCGCGGTGCCGTTGACGAGTGCTCACCCCGCATCGTTGAGTGCTGCACGGCCTTCACTCTTCTCGACCCACTACGTCCCAGAGGACCAAGCCAGTGCTGCAAAAGAAGCGATACGCCAGGCGAGTCATGATGGAGCAGGTGAAGGCCATCCGGGAGGCTAGCCAGGCAGCCTATGACGCCAGTTCTGCTCTCCAAAGCAACGTTCAGGTCAGTCGGTCATCGCCTGTTCTGTTAGGATATGATATCTGAAAATTCTTCTTTCTGAAATTTGTAGTAGTCCTACACCCAGTGGGTGTGTCGATTGAAATTCCGGGTTAGTGGGGGCACGCTGAGTGCACCCACTGGGTGTAGTCCCCAAGGCTATGGTGGACTGCTGGCAGTCGACCATAGGCTTTATAAGTTAAGTTCTTCCCTCATTCGACTAGATCGAATGGATATCTCAAACCAGTGGGGGCACGCTGAGTGCACCCACTGGGTGTAGTCCCCGAGACTGGGGTCGACTGCTGGCAGTTGACTACAGTCTGAAGAATACGTCCCTTTTTTTGTTGGTCGACTGGTCGACTCTATCTTGATAGAACTAGTGGGGGCACGCTGAGTGCACCCACTGGGTGTAGTCCCCGAGACTACGGTCGAATGTTTGTATTCGGCTGTAGTCTTAGAAACGTATGATTTTTCCTTAGTCACTCGGAAGTGAATTGTCTTTGACATTTTGTCGATTGGTTCTTCGTAGAAATCTTGCAGCCTGGCGGCTCATTACACCGAGTTGGAGAACAAACATATACAACTCGAGCTTGATCTGAAGCTGGTCCAGGAGAATTTGGCGAAGGCAAAGGAGGAGACCAAAGGTATGTTTGGTGAGGCCTCGACGACTGCTCTTGCCCCTCATTTGTTTCAAAGTCTGATCTTGCTGTAACTTTGCAGGCAAAGTGAAGGAGGCCCAGAAGAAGAAATACCTTGAGCTAGCTGAGATGCAGAAGACAGCTTTGGAGAAGACCAAGCTCGCAGACAAGAAGTTGGCTTCGGTCACCAGGCTTGAAGAAGAAAACACCAATCTGAAAGCTGCTCTTGATATTGCCAATAAAGAAGTGAGTCGACTGAAAAGTGACAAGATTGCCCTAAACGACAAAGCCAGTGAGTTGGTGGGGAAGAAGAAAGATCTGGAGGCTTATCTGGGCGGACTCGCCAAGAAGCTGTTTCTCATGCTCGAAGGTAAACCTTTGCACCAAGCAAGTATTTTTACAGTGTTCTTTCCATTCGACTGTTGTCTTGACTCGGTGGTTGTGCTTGCAAAATTTTGCCAAAACTTTGAAGAGGAGACTGGTCGACTAGAACCAAACCTGGACCCCATCAACTCTCCGGTGAATGATGAAGTCGCCATGAACGTGTTCCGGCTCGAGTCTCGTGTTGCTGCTGTCACTGATTATCTTGCACGGCTGAAGGTCGCCACTTCTCGCATTGACTCTACGCTCTGGCCCAGGGAGACGCTCCAAAATGACCTCGAGTCTCTGATGACTCGACTAAACACAGTCCCTGGTTGAGTGCAAGAGTGGAAGAAGTCTTCTGCCAGGTGCGGTGCAGATGTCGCTCTGTGTCTGGCCCGAGTCCATTGCAAGGATGCACATGAGGACAAGGTGGCGGCTCTTCGGGTGGCTAACACCAAGAAGCATGATTTCCGGTCTTTCATGGAGACTTTCATCGCCGCTGCCACTCGGATCGCGGATGGGATCGACCTTGATGAGTTTGTTACACCTTCCAGCCCTCCACAGGAGGGGTAAAAAACTTCTTGAGCTCGACACTTTAAATTTGCCTCAGTATGCCGAGTGATTTTGTAACCGATAAACCTTAACAGGCTTAGCACCTGAGCACTTTCGGTTTCGTTAGGTATTTATCCGAACTTGGATTCGACGTTTGAATATGCTTGCATTTGGTTTGAAATGTCTTTTGCAGGTTAAAGCGAGATGCTTACTGCAATCAACTTATTCCCCAATTCACTTAGGCAGGCACTGGGCTGCGGCTAAGCCTCCGAGTGGGAGGCATGCTCTCCACTCGGTAGGATTTTTCAAAACTTAGGCGAGCACTGGGCTGCAGCTAAGCCCCCGAGTGGGAAGTGTGTTCTCCACTCGGTAGGATTTTTAAAAACTTAGGCGAGCACTGGGCTGCAGCTAAGCCCCCGAGTGGGAGGTGTGCTCTCCACTCGGTAGGATTTTTTAAAACTTAGGCGAGCACTGGGCTGCAGCTAAGCCCCCGAATGGGAGGTGTGCTCTCCACTCGGTAGGATTTTTTTTTAAAACTTAGGCGAGCACTGGGCTGCAGCTAAGCCCCCGAGTGGGAGGTGTGCTCTCCACTCGGTAGGATTTTTTTTAAAACTTAGGCGAGCACTGGGCTGTAGCTAAGCCCCCGAGTGGGAGGTCTGCTCTCCACTCGGTAGGATTTTCATAACTTTGTACTTGTGGCGTAGCTCGAAGGAGTGGGTCGCAGTCGACCTGCGCCTCGTCCTTCTTGCAACCGCACGTTGTAATTGTGGCGTAGCTCGGAGGAGAGGGTCGCAGTCGACCTGCACCTCGTCTTCCTTGCTACCGCACATTGTACTTGTGGCGTAGCTCGGAGGAGAGAATCGCAGTCGACCTGCGCCTCGTCCTCCTTGCGACCGCACATTGTACTTGTGGCGTAGCTCGGAGGAGAGGGTCGCAGTCGACCTGCGCCTCGTCCTCCTTGCGACCGCATGTTGTACTTGTGGCGTAGCTCGGAGGAGAGGGTCGCAGTCGACCTGCACCTCGTCTCCCTTGCTACCGCACATTGTACTTGTGGCGTAGCTCGGAGGAGAGAGTCGCAGTCGACCTGCACCTCGTCCTCCTTGCGGAGCGCATGTAGAATTTGTACTTAGGCGAGTACTTAGACTGCAGCTAAGCCCCCGAGTGGGAGTCTGGCTCACCACTCGGTAGGATTTTATTGAAACTTAGGCGAGTACTTGGACTGCAGCTAAGCCTCCGAGTGGGAGTCTGGCTCACCACTCGGTAGGATTTTATTCAAACTTAGGCGAGTACTTGGACTGCAGCTAAGCCCCCGAGTGGGAGTCTGGCTCACCACTCGGTAGGATTTTATTGAAACTTAGGCGAAACGGATTCGCAGCTAAGCCCCCGAGTGGGAGGCTGGCTCACCACTCGATAAGGATTTTTTTTACAAACTTAGGCGAAACGGATTCGCAGCTAAGTCACCCACTGAGGGGGAAATTTTACTGAACAAATAAAAGTGGCAAAAATCATTGGGGAAATTATGACACTATTATCTTGCAAAACATGAACTACAGAAGTACTTTTATTACAACTCATCCGAGTGAAAACTTAAGTGTAAAATGGGCGGAGTAGCTCCGCGTTCCAAGCTCGGGGCTCGTCGATATTGTGCTTGACGTTGTAGAGACGGTACGCTCCGTTGTGGAGAACCTTGGTGATAATGAAGGGTCCTTCCCAAGAAGGAGCAAGCTTGTGTTGTTTCTGCTGATCCACTCGGAGAACCAAATCTCCTTCCTGGAAGGCTCGACTCTTCACGTTTCTAGCGTGGAAGCGACGCAAGTCCTGTTGATAGATGGTCGATCGGATCAGAGCCATCTCTCTTTCCTCCTCTAAAAGGTCGACTGCATCTTGCCGCGCTTGTTCCGCTTCAGCCTCATTGTAGAGCTCAACACGAGGAGCATTGTGGAGCAGATCACTCGGCAAGACCGCTTCAGCTCGATAGACCAAGAAGAATGGAGTCCTTCCGGTCGACCGATTAGGCGTGGTCCTCAGACCCCAAAGCACCGAGGAAAGTTCATCGACCCATGCTCCAGCCGCATGCTTAAGGTCACGCATCAGTTGGGGTTTCAACCCTTTGAGGATCAAGCCATTGGCTCGCTCCGCTTGTCCATTCGACTGTGGATGGGCGACCGAAGCGTAGTCGACTCGTGTGCCTTGAGAAGTGCAGAAATCCCTGAATTCCTCCGAGTCGAAGTTTGACCCATTGTCTGTGATGATGCTGTGCGGGACTCCATATCTGAATATCAGTTCCCTGATGAAGCTAACAGCAGTACCGGTGTCAAGGTTCTTGATGGGTTTAGCCTCAATCCACTTGGTGAACTTGTCGACTGCCACCAGTACATGCGTGAAACCGCTTCGACCTGTCCTCAAGGGGCCCACCATATCCAACCCCCATACTGCGAAGGGCCAGACGAGTGGTATGGTCTTCAGAGCTGACGCAGGCTTGTGTGACATATTGGAGTAGAACTAACATCCCTCGCACTTGTCCACTATTTCTTTTGCCATCTCATTTGCCTTTGGCCAGTAAAATCCGGCTCGGTATGCTTTGGCCACGATGGTCCGAGAGGACACATGATGGCCACAGGTCCCCGAGTGGATATCATCAAGGATGATTCGGCCTTCTTCTGGCGTTATACACTTCTGTCCAACTCCAGTCGCGCTCTCTCTGTACAACTGTCCTTTGATCACGGTAAAGGCCTTGGATCGACGGACGATCTGTTGAGCCTCTTCCTCGTCCTCCGGGAGCTCTTTTCTCAGGATATACGTGATGTATGGAACTGTCCAGTCGGGAGTGATCACTAAAATCTCCATGACCAAGTCGACCACTGCTGGGACTTCTACTTCAATCGGATCTGTGGCACTCTTGGGCTGCGGAGCTTCTTCGGTGAAAGGATCTTCTTTGACTGACGGAGTATGGATATGCTCCAAGAACACACCACTCGGAATGGCTTCTCTCTTGGAACCTATCTTTGCCAGATCATCAGTCGCTTGATTCTTCAGTCGGGGTATATGATGGAGCTCTAACCCCTCAAACTTCTTTTCCAGCTTCCTCACTGCATTGCAGTATCCAGTCATGGCTGGGCTTCTCACGTCCCACTCCTTCATCACTTGGTTGACCACCAAATCTGAGTCACCATAAACCATAAGGCGACGGACGCCGAGTGAAATGGCCATGCGCAACCCATACAGAAGGGCCTCATATTCCGCCTCATTGTTGGAGGAATCAAAGTGAATCTGGAGCACATATCTGAGCTTATCTCCTCTGGGGGAAACTAGGACAACCCCAGCACCGGAACCATTCAACATCTTAGAGCCGTCAAAGAACATGGTCCAATGCTCCGAGTGAACTTGAGTCGGTTGCTGTTGTTCAATCCACTCGGCAAGGAAATCTGCTATTGCTTGGAACTTAATGGCTTTCTTTGCCTCAAACTTGATATCAAGGGGAAGAAGTTCAATCGCCCATTTCGCCACTCGACCAGTTGCATCTCTGTTGTGCAGAATCTCTGAAAGTGGAGCGTCGCTGACGACTGTAATGGAATGATCAGAGAAATAATGAGCAACCTTCTTCATGGTCATGTAGATCCCATACACAAGCTTCTGATAATGAGGATATCGTTGCTTTGATGGAGTCAAAACTTCAGACAGATAGTACACTGGGCGCTGAACTTTGAAGGCTTTCCCTTCTTCTTCCCGCTCGACCGTAAGTGCTGTACTGACAACTTGTCCTGTGGCTGCAATATAAAGCAACAGAGGCTCTTTGCTGATTGGAGCAGCAAGCACCGGCTGGGTGGAGAGCAGAGCTTTTAGCTCGACAAACGCTGCATCAGCTTCTGGAGTCCACTCGAACTTGTCTGCCTTCTTCATCAGTCGGTAAAGAGGCAATGCCTTTTCACCGAGTCGTGAGATGAATCGACTTAATGCGGCCAAGCATCCAGTAAGCTTCTGAACGTCGTGCACTCGCACAGGGCGTTTCATTCGGAGTATAGTGCCAACTTTTTCTGGGTTAGCGTCGATTCCTCGTTCGGAAACGAGAAAACTGAGTAACTTTCCACCTGGAACTCCAAATGTGCACTTTGACGGATTGAGCTTGATATCATACCTCCTGAGGTTGGCAAATGTTTCGGCAAGGTCAGTCAGCAGGTCGGAACCCTTTCGCGACTTGACCACGATATCATCCATATACGCTTCCACATTCCGACTGATTTGAGTGAGCAAACACTTCTGAATCATTCGCATGAATGGCATGGTGATATAGCAGAAGCACCCGAATGGAGTGATGAAAGCTGTTTTTATCTCGTCGGGTCCGTACAGACGGATCTGATGGTACCCGGAATATGCGTCTAGAAAAGACAATCTCTCGCATCCAGCAGTCGAGTCAACAATTTGATCAATGCGGGGGAGAGGAAAATGATCTTTCGGGCAGGCCCGATTGATGTGCTTGAAATCAATGCACATTTAGAGTGAGTTGTCCTTCTTAGGAACCATGACGACATTGGCAAGCCACTCGGAGTGGTATATCTCTCGGATAAATCCTGCCGCTAATAGTCGAGCCACCTCCTCACCAATAGCTTTTCTCTTCTGGACGGCGGACCGCCGAAGATGTTCTTTAACTGGTTTTGCCGCTGAGTCGACTCTAAGGCGATGCTCAGCCAGTCCCCTGGGAACACCCGGCATGTCAGCTGGCTTCCATGCAAATATGTCCCAGTTCTCACGGAGGAACTGGATGAGCGCTTCTTCCTATTTCGGGTCGAGTGTTGTGGAGATATGGGTCGGAGCTGCATTGGGGTCGGTCGGGTGAATGTGGACGGGCTTCGTCTCACCGGACGACTGAAATGCTGACTCTGTGGCAGGTTTCTTGGCTCGCAGCAAATCACTCGGATCTGCATTTTGCTTATATCCTTCTAGCTCGACCGCTGTCACCTGGGAATCGGCAATCTTTGAGCCTTTCTGGAAAGACTCTTCTAATTTTTTCCGATCACCAGTGACAGTGATCACGCCTTTGGGGCCGGGCATCTTCAGTTTGAGGTACACGTAACATGGTCGAGCCATGAACCGTGCGTAAGCTGGTCTCCCCAAAATAGCGTGGTAAGCGCTCTGAAAATCCACGACCTCAAACGTCAGCTTCTCTTTACGGAAATGCTTCGAATCACCGAACACCACGTCCAGAGCTATTTAGCCGAGCGACTCGGCTTTCTTTCCGGGTATAACTCCATGAAAACTCATGTTACTGGTGCTCAGTCGGGACATCGGAATGCCCATTCCTTTCAGCGTGTCCGCATACAATAAGTTCAGTCCACTACCACCGTCCATTAGCACCTTCGTCAGTCGAGTGCCTTCAACAACCGGGTCGACCACCAAAGCTTGCCTCCCAGGGGTGGCTATATGAGTCGGGTGATCAGACTGGTCGAATGTAATGGGAGTTTGGGACCATCTCAAATAACTGGGTGTCACCGGGGCGACCATGTTCACCTCACGGTTAATAACCTTCAGTCGGCTCTTGCTTTCCACATCCACAAAGATCATCAGAGTGGAGTTAACATGAGGATATCCTCCCTCACTGTCCTCCTTGTCCTCGGCTTTGTCCGACTCCTTTTCCTTATCCTTGGGCTATTTACCTTGGAACTGCTGGATCAGGAGTCGACACTAGCGAGTGGTATGCTTCGGGTAGATGATATTACCCTCTTCGTCTTTCTTCGTGTGGATGTGACACGGCATATCCATCACGTCATTTCCTTCTTTATCCTTCACCTTCTTGGGGTTCCAGGATCCTTTGGGTTTTCCCTTGAACTTGCCTTGAGTCACGGCCAGAGCCTCCCCAGGAGCCGCTGGTTCGGCCTTCCGTTTCTGCTTCCGACTGAAGTTTCCTTTCTCCGACTGACTCGGCTTGTACTTGCCGCTCCGGAGTCGGTCCTCCTCTTTGGTGTTAGCGTACTTGGTAGCAATTTCCATCATCCGACTCAGGGTCATATCTCCGGTTCGACCAAACTTCAAACTTAATTCTCTGTTCTTAACACCATCCTTGAAGGCGCAGACTGCCTGATGATCAGACACGTTCTCCACGGTATGATGCAAGGTGATCCATCTCTGAATGTACTCTCTTAAGGTTTCATTCGACTTCTGCACGCAGACTTGCAGCTCTGTCAACCCAGCTGGTCGCTTACAGGTTCCCTCAAAAGTCCTGACGAACACTCGGGAAAGATCTTCCCAAGTGTAAATACTGCTTGGAGTCAATTGATTCAACCATGCTCTGGCCGAACCTTCCAACATGAGTGGTAAGTGCTTCATAGCCACCTCGTCATTCCCGCCGCCGATCTGTACAGCCACTCGGTAGTCCTCAAGCCAAGTTTCAGGTTTAGACTCACCGGTGAACTTGCTTACTCCAGTCGCCAATCTGAAGTTGGGGGGAATCACCGCGGCTCTGATAGCCCTGCTGAAACATTTCGGACCAGAAACATGCACTCGGCTGCTAGTGGGCGCGTCTCTGTCATGGCCACCCCGATGAGCCCTGTTCCGATCGACCAAGCCTTGCACGATGATGGATCGTGCGTTGAAGCCTGGTTCCCGGGGGTCGACCGGAGCTCTTCGCCCCACACTGAGTTGACGCCTGTCATCTTGCTGCCGAGGAGCATAAGACCCGCCTCTCGGAGGAGGAGTGGGCACTCGACGCCTATCCTCGCGATCGTATCGGTCATTATATTGGTCGCATCGATTCTCGCGTCCTTCACGCCGCGGAGGCGATCTGGGGCTGTGAGCCGACTGAACCATATTCACAGCGACGGATCGACTATGAATTCTATTGCGTGACTGCGACACGACTGAATTCTGATCTCCTGCTGCCCGGAGCAAATCTCTGATCTGCATCAAGCCTCTGCCAGCCTCCGACTGAGAGGGCTGGATTGACTCTGCTATACGGGTTGCAGCTGCTAAATTCTGAATCGGGGTTCGATATACCTGAGTCGGCGGGAAGAGTTGACGTCGACTAGAGTCGGGTACTCGTTGCCGCGCGCGCTCGTCGAGTGCTCGCTGGAGGTTCTCCAGACGAGCGCATTCAGCCAAGTTGGCCAAACGGGCCTCCTCCAAGGCGCGAGCCTTGGGGGTTTCTCCTGCGATGGGAGTATGCAGGGCATCCATGTTCTTGCGGCGAAGTTCTTCCCTTTGCAGGGAATTAAGTGGCTCGGGTTGGTACTCTTCATGGACTTGAGCGGGGTCGCCTCCGCCGTCTACCCCGTCGCTGCGGGGGTAGCCGGGAGGACTACAAGGTCCGTCGACCATCAAGACCTCCACCGCTGGATCACTGCTATCGCACTCAGATGCAGTCTCTACGGAGCCAGTCGACAGATCGAACAGGCCGTAGAGGGATTCGTCGGGCTCGATTGCCGCGACTTGGGTGGTGGCCGTCTGGCAAGCCACCGCGTGCCTCACCCACCGCTGGAGTCTCGACCGACCAGATCGCTTGCGCTGGCGGGAAACAGGGAGGGTGGACGATAGGGGATTCGACCGATATGGAGTCGACGGTTATCGCAGCAGAAGCCGCGGACACATGCACGAAAATGCGTCGCACCGCGGACGAGGAGCGCATCAACGTCGAGTGGAGCCTCCTGGAGCCAAGCGGAGTCGTCGGCGATGAAGGTGAGAGCGCCGAGACGGATCTCGCGGCCCTCGACCAAAACTCCACCAGCAACCATGATGAAAGTAATTGAAAAAACTGCAACTTCTCCAAAAATCGCTAAGACACCTGCCCCACGGTGGGCGCCAACTGTCGTGGTTCTAAGTCTGACAGTAGAATGGGGGGTAGGTATGGAGAGGCAAGATCCTAGCTATGGAGCAGTTGTGAACACAAGGATGTACGAGTTCAGGCCCTTCTCGGAGAAAGTAACAGCCCTACGTCTCGGAGCCCTGAGGCGGTCGAGTGGATTATGTGTGTATAGACTATAGGGGTGCGAACCCTTTACACTGAGGAGGGGGGTGGCTTATATAGTGCCCGCCAGACCCCTCCAGCCCTCAGTAATGCAGGGTTTAAAGTACATTAAGTCTAGGCGTTACTGGTAACGCCTCACATAAAGTGTCCTAAATGCCATAAAGACTACTTAATTACAGACCGTTATAATGCAGAGTGGTTCTTGATCTTCTAGTAGTCGAGTTAGTCTTCATGGTCGAGTCCTTCGAGTCTGTCGAGTGGAGTCTCTCTTGGTCGACTGGAAGGCAGTTTCTTCTGAGGGTGTCCTTGGGTAGGGTACTTAGATCAGGTCTATGACCCTACCCTAGGTACATGACTTCATCACCCATCACTGAAAATCCTGAAATAAATGCAAAAAATATGAGCATCAGGATTTGAGCTCTGATGGATACCACTATCCTTCTAACTATCCAACCACGCGTGGCAAAATTTCGTGTTTTAACCCTTTCTGCTAACAAATTCAGGATCCGACCCCCGTTTGAAAATATTTCAGGATCTGACCCTTTTGCATACCGCCAGGGGCTGGTGGTAGGTTTGCACGCCCTACCGCCAACAGAGCTGGCAGTAGGCCCTTTGACGGTGATTGAGGTCGTCGGCGCATGCTGACGTGGAAAAGGGCCTACTGCCATGGGCTCTGGCGGTAGGTTACCGAAGGCTACCACTAGCACCTCTGGCGGTAGGGTCCTGTGTGGTGGATAAGGTGGGGAGAGGCTGGTTTGTGGGCCCCACCACCACTCTTCTTCCCCACTCACCTTCTTCCCCGTGCTCACCCCCTCTCCCCCTCTCTCCCCCTCACAAACCCCCCTAGATCCCCTCCATTTGCTTGAGATTTCACCGTTGGATCCGGAGCATTTTCATCACCCAAGGTACCTCCCCCATTTCCCCTCATGTTGATTGGTTGAGATCTTTGTTTACTTTGCATTTGCTCATTTGGTTGCAAACCCTAGATCATGTGGTCAAATCAATTCATATGATCCATTTTGGTTTATGTTTGTGATTTCCTTATGTATGATGTGCTTAGAATTGCTTGTAGAATAGTTTGTGTACCTAGATCTAGTGCTAGTCTTAGTGTACATAATTGGGGTTGGGTTAGGCTTAAGAAAGCAATTAAACCTAAGTTAATTTAATAGCAACTTCTCGAAATGTAGGATGGCACCGTTCGTTTTCTTTGAAGCTTCTGCTGAGGCGGCGGCGAACCGTGAACGCGAATTGATTGAGGAAAAGATGAACTTGTGGGTGGAAGCCATTGATGCGTTGAATGCGGAGTGTAGGGTCTTTTCACATTATTATTTCAATAATGACCATTCAGAAAATTTTATCAAAAAAAAGGAGAGGCATATGAAGAAGCTCAAGACGGCGGAAAAAAATTGTAGGCGTGATCTTGCAATTCAAATTGCATTGTGTGAGACAAGGGGAGAATATGCTGAGATAGACATGAGAAATCATGGTCAGGTCATTGATTGGTTATTTTGCCAACCATTCTCGTCGGACGAGAAGCGGGCTTCTCGTTGGGCATGGGTCAAAGAAAGAAATGATTTATTTGTTGCAACCTGGGACCATACGCCACATAGAATTGCATGAGGCTATGTAATCTTTGTCATTTGGACTGTAATGACATGTACCCTTTGCTTGGTCGTCATTTTAACTACTGTGACTTGTACCCTTAACATTTGAACTTATTAAGAACTTGGTGTTGTATGTCATATCAAGTAACCAAGTGTTGTGCTCTACTGAATTTATTTTATGTTTTGATCTATGTCATCTTAAACCCGTATTTTCATGTAGGATGGACATTGGATCCATGACTATGAACATAGCGTGTGAGAAGGTCATGTCGGAGCGACACCGCTGCTTGAAAAGGGAATGTGAAGCATGGTTGAAAAGTTGTGACGAGGAAAATGCGGCCATGAAGGATTTCAGAAAGTATCACGTTATCGAGGAACCTTCTGATGCTAAGGAGAAAAAAGCTTTCTGAAAGCTTGTGAATGAGAAAGAGAGGATGCTTGATAAGCTGCAGGACCGGGAATATGCTTGCAGACACGCTTTGGCAATTGAGATTGCGTTCACTGCAAGCAAAGAAGAATTCCGTGAGATGGACTTGAGGAAACCCGGACATGTCATAGGATGGGCAATCAAACAAGGCGTGTCAGAGAATCCCGCCCACTGTGCTGCATGGGCCTGGTTCCGTGAAATGAACTGTGTGTTGGGTCATTGGGCAGGATCCACCGACTTTCAACTGAAGCGTAATCAAGCGCGTGACGAACAAATTGAACGTCTGATAAGTATGAGAAATATGTTACCTATTTAGAAAATGTGTCGTTGAGCTTGAGCTATTAGTTTCAACCGATGTCATCCGAACCAGGCCATGTTTTAATTAGTTTGAACATGTGTTATTCGTGGATGTAATGAACTATGTTGATTGAGTTATGTATGTGTTTGCGAGATGATCATTCTAATATTTGATAGAAGGGATAGAAGTGGTTATATTATTCCAACATTCGATAGAAGGGGCAGAACAAAGGGGAGGAGAGGATTCAATCCCTACCGCCACAGACTCTGGTGGTAGGTTGCAAGATCCTACTACCAGAGACCATGGCGGTAGGGGGTAAACTTTCTGTGATGAGAAAAACGAGCACGCTGGCGGTAGGGTAAGAATCCTACCGCCAACTTTCTATGATGAGAAAAACGAGCACCCTGGCGGTAGGGTTGACCCTACCGCCACAGCATCTGGCAGTAGGCTTCTTACCCTACCACCAGGGTGCTCATTTTTCTCGTCACAGAAAGTTTACCCCCCTTGCCGCCATGGTCCCTGGCAGTAGGATCCTGTAACCTACCGCCAGAGCTATGGCGTAGGGAGCCCCCCTACCGCCAAGGTTCTCGTTTTTCTCGTCACAGAAACTCCCCCCCCCTACTGCCATTGGCTCTAGCAATAGGGTCAAGCATCCTACCGCCAGGGACTGTGGCGGTAGGGTAAAAAACAGAGTAATCCTTCGTTCTGCACCTCTTCTCAGCACAACAGTTCACAGAAATTGCTGACAAATCACAGAAATTGCTGACAAACTAAAGTTCATTCATGACACCTTGCAAACATCTCCACACAAAATTTAATACAAATGGCAAATTCATTCATGACAAGTTCACGACACATGGGTTCTTGCATTAGTACTACATAGTTCATGATAAATTTGGCATGGCTTCATCCGGTTACATGACGAGTCCACCGAAGCGAAGGCTTTACTGAGTCCTACGGGGCCATTTCCCCTTCTTGTCACATGCCTCATCCTCCTCTTTTGCCTTGCGAGCTTTTGCAAGCTTTCTTGCCCTCTCCTCCTCTCGAGCAAGCTTCGCTTGGCGTGCCCTCTCCTCCTCGCGTTGCTTCCGCTCCATCCTCTCTTTCCGATGACGCTCTTCCTCCAAGCCTCTTTGAAACCTTTCTTCGAATAGCCGTTGGCGCCTAAGACAATCTTCATATTGGTCCTTTTGGACATCTTTTGGCACTTCATGATCTATCCAGGTGAAGTACTTGCATAGAGGAGGCGGGGACTGCATATAAAATGGATGTTAGTGTTGACACACATTTTTGGAGTAACATGTTACTTCTCTAGCATACCGGTGGAAGGTCATAGGCGTTAGTTGGAAGCGCGCGATCATAAGCATAGTTGGGGCAAACAAAATATCTTCTTCCTTCCGTCCATGACTTCTTTCGGTCGCTAGACTCCTTCACCTTGCAAACATCTCCACACCAACATGGCGGAATCTTCACATCTTTCTCCTTCACCTTGTCCAAAGATGCGTCCTTCCACTTGTGCGGCATGTCTTCTTGGTTAGCACACGGTGGCCTCGTCATGGAACCGAATGAAGCCATGCCTACAACAATTAAAGATGTTAAGTCAAAATATGAACACATTGACATGTAAAGAGGCAAATATATGAACACATGAACATATTAAAAGTAGTACCATTCACATTATTTCAACCATCCGGATTGAGAAACACGTCGATAGGCCTTCCCCTATCAACTTGATGAGTCCTAGAACCACCGGATCCACGGCCACGGTCCCCTCCAAGGCTAGTCCTTCCTCCACGGCCATGGCCCCCTCCAAGGCTAATCCTTCCTCCACGGCCACGGCCCCCTCCAAGGCTAGTCCTCCGTCCACGTGTTTGACTAGTGCCCGTGTTGGTTCTAGGTTTCTTGCATGTCCTAACATTGTGTCCTGTGTCGTTGCATTCTCCACAACTGTTGTTGTCCGGTGCCTCCATGAAATGACCACTACCAAATTGCTTCATTCAGGTGTATCCAGCTAGATCATCCATGTCACTCCGGAATCTCTTCTTTCTTCTTCTTCCCCTCATAGGCACCATGAGTGTGGGATCTGGCACAATGTCTGGCCCAACATACTCAGTCCACTGTGAGGCATCAAGGAAAGGATTAAATCGAGGCACCCACGTCAACCTTGTTTGTTCCAATGTGAACTCGTGCAATCGCACCGTTGTGCCATTGGATACGGGCAAGTTTCTCGCCCATGTTGCGGTCATCAAATGCGAGCAAGGCCAATGATACTTGTGTGGCCTCTCACACTGGCACCAACGGTTTTTGAGGTGCACCTCGTAAGCAACTCCACCATAAGACCTATCGTCCCTTGTTGTCCCACCCGGCTCATCGATTTGATAGATCATTTCTTTTTCATTATATTTGATCACTTGTTGTTTGGTAGACTTGCGCGATTGATGCAACAAACAATCTTGAACCTTGAATGGACAGTCCATCTTTTCGCCAATCCACTTGGCCGTGCTTTCAGAATGCTTTAGGAAGTACTCGTTGAGCTTGATGAAAGTGTACTTTAGTATTGCGGTCACCAGCAAGGAATGGACACCCTTCAACACATATTGTTGAAGCATTCCACCATGTTGCTTGTCATGTCCCCATATCGCATACCTCCTTCATCGTAAGCGCGTGACCACTTTTCTTTATCCGGCTCGTGCCTAAGCAAAAATTCTTTCCCCCCTTTGTTCTTTTACAAAGCCTTGAGGAGTTTATCATATCGGCTTTTGAATGTGTCGGTGTTGAATGCAACGCAAACAAGGGTAAGGTATTTGCAAAACTCCTTGCTCTTGCATGCCCGGTAAAATTTTGCAACAAAGCGTCTCATGCACCAACGATGTTGAAGCTTTGGAAGACTAGGAATATCAACATCTATTGCTTTGAGAATCCCATGATGGCGATCCGATATAATGCATACCTCTCGCTTGCCTATAACCTTGGTTCTCACATGCCCCATGAACCACTCCCAATTATCATCGTGCTCCGAAGGCACCAAGGCAAATGCCACCGGCAACACGTTATCATTTGAAGAGTGGGTCATCGCCACCATCAATGTGCCCTTGTATTTGTCGGTCAAGAATGTACCATCTATAGACAAGACCGGGCGACAATACGTGAATGCCTCAATGCATTGTCCAAAGCTCCAGAAGGCACGACGAAACACACCGTCAGTTGACTCCACCCGATGGCGCATTCCCGGATTTCGATGAGCAATGGCTGCCAACATCTTGGGCAGAATGTTATATGCGGCCTCATAATCACCATGGAACATCCTAATAGAGTTTGCCTTTGTCATCCATGCCTTCCCATACTTGACTGGGTATCCGAATAGTTCCTCAATCGAAGACATGAGAAACTTGACCTTCACGGTTGGATCATGTGCTATTTGATTCAACAATTTGTATCCTAGATACTTAGACGTGAGTTGACGGTGTCATTTGCTTCGGTCCGCCTTGTCCGGGGGTACGCACGTGTGAGTGCCAACATGGCTCTTCAACACCCATTGCCCGGTTTCTTTGATTTTTCTACCGCGGACCATCCATTTGCAACCTTCTTGGTCACATTTGACTGTGTACCGAACTTTTTGATTTGAATGACCAACAACAAACGGCCTATGGTTCCTAATGGCATAGTCACACAACCATATCTTGAACTCTACCAAAGAACCAAACTTGATGCCTTTCTTCAAATGTGCATTCTCATCCTCATTTTCTGTCTGAGGATCACTAAATTTGGGGCACGGTGTTGGCTCAGTCAACCCGAATCTCAGCCCACCGTCAACAACGGCATTGTCCACAAGACTCACATCCCTAAACAACGGCAACCTTCTCTCCTTGCCGGTCACCTTCTTGTAGATTTCATTTTCTTGCGCAGTCAAACCATCCTCATCCAATTCTTCCTCCGGACCCTCGTCATCCGAGTTATACCCACACATACGGTTATAAGGGAGGGTACGGTCCATGTCTTGTTACCGCACAATGACATCCAAGTTACCAATTGGATTGTAATGGATCTCTTCATTCTCCGCGTAAGCATCCTCTTGAGCAACAATAGCATCATCATCAACATGACCATTAGCATCTTCTTCAACATGAGGAATAACATCATGACGGAGTACCATGGCGCTAGCATTGATATGATCTTTATTGGGTTGGCTACTTGCTGGTTGGCTAGAACAATTGGGGATATACACCTCGGCACTATCATCATGTATTGGGGAGGATGCATTGCGGTTGAGATCAATTTACAAGGGAGGAGGAGGATCAACCTTCATGGCAAAGATCTCAAGAGACTTGTCTTGTGATGCATCTACTTTTTCCTTGTACACATTCCAATGCAATTGGGAGGTGATGGACATACTCTTTAATCGGGACTCTACTCCCAATCCAACATCATACCTCCCAATAAGCTTAACCTCGGCATTTGGGTCATTCCAATGTAACACGCTTCTCACTTTAACTATAAGATCATCAAAGCTTGGACTTGTGTCAAAAACCATAGCCTCTTCCCCTTCATCGTCATTTCCAATCATAAATGTCGTCTTGTCCAAATAATGAACATTTACGAGCTTATGCATCTAAGAAATTGGAAACAATATAATCAATTCATATATGTCATCCAACCAACTCAATTGGACAAATTAACTAAATTTTGCACAAATTGGACAAGTAACTACTATTTATACCCAAGTTAACCTAACCATTAATCCTAACCCTAACCATAACCCCCAACATAACCACTATAACCCTAACCCCCAACATAACCATCATAACCCTAACCCTAACCCTAACACTAACCATAGCCCTAGCCATAAATGCATCATAAATGTGTCATAAATGCACACAACAAGATCAACACCTAGGGTTTGCAATAAATTGACCAAATCAACACAAAACAAAGATCTCAACCAATCAACATGAGGGGAAATGAGGGAGGTACCTTGGGTGATGAAAATGCTCCGGATCCACCGATGAAATCTCAAGCAAATGGAGGGGATCTAGGGGGGTTTGTGAGGGGGAGAGAGGGGGGAGAGGGGGTGAGCACAGGGAAGAAGGTGAGTGGGAAGAAGAGTGGTGGTGGAGCCCACAAACCAGCCCCTCCCCACCTTATCCATCATATAGGACCCTACCGCGAGAGGTGTCGGCGGTAGGCTTCGGTAACCTACCGCCAGAGCCCATGGCGGTAGACCCTTTTCCACGTCAGCGCGCGCCGACGGCCGGCCGCCAGTCACCGTCAAAGGGCCTACCGCCAGCTCTGTTGGCGGTAGGGCGTGCAAACCTACCGCCAACGCCCCTGGCGGTAGGCAAAAGGGTCAGATCCTGAAATATTTTCAAACGGGTCAGATCCTGAATTTGTTAGCAGAAAGGGTCAAAACACGAAATTTTGCCACCACATGTTGGTTTGCCTTAGTAAAAACTATTTTTGGATATTCATTGAAGAGATGCTCTGAGAAAAGACGCAACAATTCATTATGAATCGTATGGGCCCTCGCGAAGCATCGTAATGGAGGCTCCGATTGCTTTCTAGCCTGTTCCCCGATTCACCTCCCTCTCCCGCTCGTCCCTATTTTTCTCTCCTCTATTTCTGTTTTTTCTGCGCGTGACCTACCCTTCTGGCTCCCACACACAAACCCGCAAAAACAATCCATCCCCCAAAACCCCACCGCCCCGCGGCGGCGGCGGCGGCGTCGCGATGGACCCTTCCTCGGCCGGCGCTGGCGGCAACTCGCTGCCGTCGGTCGGCCCCGACGGGCAGAAGCGGCGCGTGTGCTACTTCTACGACTCGGAGGTGGGCAACTACTACTACGGGCAGGGCCACCCGATGAAGCCGCACCGCATCCGCATGACCCACTCGCTGCTGGCGCAGTACGGCCTCCTCGACCAGATGCAGGTGCTGCGCCCCAACCCCGCCCGCGACCGCGACCTCTGCCGCTTCCACGCCGACGACTACATCTCCTTCCTCCGCTCCGTCACGCCCGAGACGCAGCAGGACCAGATCCGGGCCCTCAAGCGCTTCAACGTCGGCGAGGACTGCCCCGTCTTCGACGGCCTCTACAGCTTCTGCCAGACCTACGCGGGGGCCTCCGTCGGCGGCGCCGTCAAGCTCAACCACGGCCTTGACATCGCCATCAACTGGTCGGGGGGCCTGCACCACGCGAAGAAGTGCGAGGCCTCAGGGTTCTGCTACGTCAACGACATCGTACTCGCCATACTCGAGCTCCTCAAGCACCACCAGGTGACCTTGCCCTGCCTTGCTCATGCCATTAGGTTTAATATTTTTAAATGGTTCGATTACATCCTCTCTCGTCTGTAATTGTTTCATCAAGTTAACTAGTTTTCTCTCTTTCATCTCACGTACATTAGTTATGGAATTAACGATATTTGTTGAACAGATGATAAGGGCAAATGGGTAAACTACCGGAATACCTCATATATGTTGATGCAATAAATTGTTTTTGCTACCTTTTATCCCAAGAGGCCCCAAATGAGACCATGTCATGTCATATGCCTGTATACTGTTAAATGGGAGTATATAGTTATTTTGAATGTAAATATTGAGAGTGATTTGGTGGACCACCAAACCCTGATCCTACAATCATGGCACATGGCACCATATCATATTAGAGTATGCCTGTATACTCCAGGCAGAGAGAATATCAGTGGAAACCAAGTTACAAGGAAACCATGTTTGAAAGTTCTCAAAAATTCTCAAAACAATACATTATGTGAAGAGGCTATTGTTCTATTAGCATGTGAAATTCCAAGTTCAGACACAAATTCAGTACGAGATATGAAAAAAAAAAACCAAATCCAGCAATGAATCACTGTTCGGCACTATTCATTGCTGAAATTATTATTTTCATGCCCCGTAAATGGATGTGTTTGAACTTGGAATTTTACAATCCGAAGAAGGTGCTCCAAATGCCGTGAAGGGGTGCTCCTTGCGGGCGCCGCAGCTCGTGATGCAGAGCATGTTGGGCGGGATGGATGGCTGCAACCATGGCTGGCGGGGCTGGGGGCAGGGCTAGGGCGTCACTGTTTTGGGCGGAGGGATCTGAGGCTGAGGAGATTGGGGGAGGAAGACAGAGGAGTTCCACGAAGGGGATGTCGAAGTGGTAACGTGAATCGTTACTGGTGGGTCGTGGGCGGAATGGGCCTTGTGCTGCGGGAACCAAACGTGTTTATTGGTATTAGATCATGCTGTAATGTGATAACAGACAAATAAACGCCAACCAAACACCTCCTCAGTGTCCTTGTTTCCTGACTTTTCCTCTTGCTACCAGAAATTTGGAATCCAGCCTGATGTTTCGCCTTTTAGGTCAAGTTTTTTTATTGTGCTATAATATAGTCTGTCTTATATTTGCAGCGAGTTCTCTATGTCGATATTGATATCCACCATGGTGACGGAGTTGAGGAGGCATTCTACACGACAGACAGGGTTATGACAGTCTCATTCCACAAGTTTGGGGATTATTTCCCAGGTACAGGGGATGTCCGTGATATTGGGCATTCAAAAGGAAAGTATTACTCCCTTAATGTCCCTCTGGATGATGGGATTGACGACGAAAGCTACCAGTCCCTGTTTAAGCCTATAATGGCCAAAGTTATGGAGGTTTTCCAGCCTGGTGCAGTTGTTCTTCAATGTGGCGCCGATTCGTTATCTGGGGATAGGTTGGGTTGCTTCAATCTTTCGATCAGAGGTCATGCAGAATGCGTGAAGTACATGAGGTCTTTCAATGTTCCATTGTTGCTTCTTGGCGGTGGTGGCTATACCATAAGAAATGTCGCACGATGTTGGTGTTATGAGGTATGGTAAAAGAAAAAGCTTACTATCTTCTTTCCTTGGCCTCTTCTGCCACGCTTATGTTTGTAATTGTACCTATCGGAACTACATGTGTTTTTATTGCTTTGCATTTTGATACCATCCTGTTTGTTTCATCTGGCACTTCTAAACTTTGTGCAGACAGGAGTTGCACTTGGCCAAGAGCTCGAGGATAAGATGCCTGTCAATGAGTACTATGAATACTTCGGTCCAGATTACACTCTTCATGTGGCACCAAGTAACATGGAGAACAAAAATACACGCTACGAACTGGATAATATAAGAACCAAACTTCTTGACAATCTTTCAAAACTTCGACATGCCCCTAGCGTTCAGTTTCAAGAGCGACCTCCTGATACTGAGTTCCCTGAGGTGAGCAAGTGTTCTTGCATTATAAGAAGGAATTCAACTTCTGTGCCCTTTTTTCTGTACTCTAACAAAACATGATAAGAGGATGAGGAGTTTCTGATGTAGTCTTTGAAAATCTCCCTTCATTGCTAAAAAAAAAAATCTCCCTTCATGAGCACCGTTTTATTCTCTGTTAAGCAGCAATGAGGGATGGTGCCTAATAGTAGACGCAAATTCCTGTAAATATAATATTAGAATAAGAAACAGTTGCTAACATTCTGTGCTACTATCTTCATATTAGTTTCAAGTCGATAAAATCTGGAAGACTGGAAAGATAATGGGATCAGGATGCCTTTTGTTTTTTTACAACTGATGAATTAGCACTTAATTTCCTATTTGCTGCTAAACTGCTAATACTTTCATGCTTTTTGTAACAAGGCAGATTACTTGATACAAGGGGTGTTTTCTATGATGCCATGATCTCTTATTTTCTTGATTCCATATGCTTGCTATGCTAGTCAATTGAGGTAGCCTGCAGGGATGGTACATGTCTGCTGTTGTCTTTGTTTTTTAGAAGCTCGTTCTTGTGATTTTTTTTCTTTCCTGTTTTATCTGTTCAAAATTTTCCAACTTCCATGTGCAGTTCATTTGATATGTTTGCATTTCCTGGTCTGTATTATTTGGTTAAAGGCATGATTTTTGTTACAGCCTGTTTTCTTGTTTATTTCTACTACTACTTCTGTAAACAAATATAAGAGGTAAGTCTCTAAAACGTCTTATATTTGATTACAGAGGGGGTATATTTTATGCCACCACTACCTCAGCGCTTGAACCGTCTGTGCATACTTTGACCTTATTAGGTTATATTAAATAATGTTTGAACTTTTAGCTAACTTCTATATAGTGATGATGATTCGTGCCTTCGTGGTATGGCAGCCCGACTGTTTTATTCAGTGAAGTTTTGAATATGCTCAATTGAACACGTCCCCTTGTGCTAATTGCAAGAAAGTCTAGACAGTGGACAGTATCACAGTAATAGTACTTCTGTTAGTAAATACATGACTTCAGTGGCGGAGCTATACACGAACTAAACAATGGTGTGGCCTGTCCAGCATAAGCCCAAAACAGCATAAGGGTTGGGCTCTCTTTGGCCTGGCCCGCCCAACATAATCCTTGTAGCCCTGCTGCTGCATGACTTCATAGAAAGCGCGCAGTCAAACTTTTCTAACTTTAACCACCAATATATAGACAACTAGTATTTATATGTGTAAGGCCAAAGCAGTATGATTTGCTCTGTTATGAATAATAGTTTCATCAGTATACTTAATAATCTTTACTAATATACAAACAAAAAGTTAACAGCCAAAGATGTGTGTTGGAGGCTGTGCAAATCTCTAAAATATAATCCATTTCCGAGCAGATAAAGTGAACTATTTAATTGGCTTTACCTTTTTTGTGCCCTCGTTTACATCTAGATGAATATTGTTACCACTCTTTCCTAATGTGAGTGGCATCAGATATTCAACTATACAGTTGGATTATATTCCTTATCACCTACTCCCTCCGTTCGGAATTACTTGTCTCGAATATGGATGTATCTAGAACTAAAATACATCCAAATACATCCATTTCTGCGACAAGTAATTCCGAACGGAGGGAGTATATTCTTGGTCATGCCTTGAAAGTGTTTGGCAAGAACTGATTGTTGGGTATTTTGCATGTGTTTATATTATGCAGCCGGATGAAGATGAAGACGATCAGGATGAAAGGCATGATGACCCTGATTCTGATATGGAAATGGATTATCACACACCTTTGGAAGACTCAGCAAGGTATTTATTTATTTTGTTGTGAGAGATGGTATTTATTCCTGTGTCATTGTTCCATTAGTTCTGATGGCTATCCTGTGTGCGCCTCGTGTGAAATTTTTGTTATAGGAGAATCACTATTCAAGGTACAAGAGTTAAGAGAGAATCAGCTGGAGCTGAGACAAAAGATCAGGTACTTGACCACATCATTTTTAGTCTTCATACAGACGAGTGATTTGTTCTTTTTCATGATCCACCATTTTGTTCAAAGATATGCCCTTTTATTTACTACCTGTTCCTTGATAAAAAAAATCCTAGATATAGTGAAAATTGCTTTCTCACCATGTAATACATGGTGTTGATGGAATATTTTTGCTTAGATGCACTGCAAAATTTCCGCGGACTATTGTTTTCTCCTCTGAGGAAGGGGAGCCTTGGCGCAGTGGTAAAGCTGCTGCCTTGTGACCATGAGGTCACGGGTTCAAGTCCTGGAAACAGCCTCTTACAGAAATGTAGGGAAAGGCTGCGTACTATAGACCCAAAGTGGTCGGACCCTTCCCCGGACCCTGCGCAAGCGGGAGCTACATGCACCGGGCTGCCCATTGTTTGCTCCTCCGAAGTGTGTGAAAACTGAAGGGTGGCAAAGAGTGCCTTGTAATGTTGTTAAACTTGCATGATTGTATGCAACTTGTTCGTATTCCTTGGTGCTATGCATTTATGCTAAATGTGCTCTTTCTTTACCTTGTGCAGCAGGATGGTAGCAGAGTAACAGGTGAACATAGAGGACCAGAACCTATGGCAGAAGACATGGGTCCCTCCAAGCAAGCTCATGTAAGTCACCTCCCTTTCTAGTATTTGTGAACTGTCGTATAAGATCTCTAGTGTACACTCACTGCCCATGGCTAGGCTTATCTAACCAAAGGTTCCTTTTCTTGTTGTCCATGGTGCTCGTCGCCTGCAGCAGGTCGACGCTAATGCCATGACCGTGGATGAGCCCGGAATTGTCAAGACCGAATCAGGAAGCTCTACCAAGTTGCCTGACCCACCAGCCATCTACCAGAAGCCATGATTGTAAGCATTCGGACCGTGCGGCTTCTTGCATGTGTTTTTGACAGTAAAAAGACGAAGTGACGAGTGGTAGCTCGAGTGTCTGACCCATGTATACATGTAGCATGGATTATTAAGCTGTAATATGTATAGTCGATTAAATGAGCCGCGAGGCAGAATTTTCTTGGCTACCTGCAGCTTGTCTCCCAGCTTTCTACTTTGGTAATCTTTTTCCTGGTAGATCCCTTGATATTTGGCTGTTGCATTTTCCGTACGAACCCTGGGGTAGTCACAAGGCAATGTTTTTCTCTAGTTCACCTTATTGCCCTAAAATAAGAGTCTGCATTTTGCATGCTTGCACGAACCAAAATAATAATAACCTAGCTAAATAAATAGCTGCTGTTGTATATTAGCTCTTCGTCCCCCTTTTTTGTGATTGCCTAATTCTTAGTTGACCTAGATTTATGCTTAATCTAAGCCGGCGAGTGAAGCGCTCGCCGGAGATTAGCATGGCACGATGAGCGAGCACCAAGGGAAGACGGCGATAGGATAGCGGTTGTGGGCAGGGTCAGTGTGAACGGAAACATCGTCAAAAAGGTCCGGCGCGCGCAAACTTTTGCCGAAACAAACAAATAGCGGCCGCCAGCTTTTCATATCACGGACCTCGACTACTCATGGCTCATTGACCCAGAGTCCTCAGAGAGACGAAA
>NC_041391.1:287542185-287729963 GCF_002162155.2 Triticum dicoccoides
CGTTGCCAAACGACGACGACGACGCGTCGCCACCGGTGGCTACAGTTTGTTTATACGCAACACTCACCCGAGCCAAATCCCTCTCTATTATAAATATACCTCTCCCGCACGTACGTATGCTCTCTGCCGCATCCAGTCCACACTCCACAATCGCTTTGCTTGCCACAGCACCGTCGGCTGGGGCGGCAATGGCAATTGCAGCACTGCCCCTCCTTCTCGTCGCCGTCTTCTTCCTCGCGTGCTCCGTCGCCACTCACGCGCTGCCCGGCGCACCGGAGCCCGCTGCCGCTGCTGCCAGCGTCGCGGATTACAACGCGCTGCTCTCCTTCAGGTCGCTCGTGCGGGGCGACCCGTCACGGGCCCTGGCGTCATGGACGAGCAGCGCCCACAACGGGTCCGCGCCAGCGCCGTGCCAGTGGCGCGGCGTGTCCTGCGGCACGAGGGGCCGCCGCCGCGGCCGGGTCGTCGCGCTGGACCTCCCCGGGCTCGGCCTCCTCGGCACGCTCACCCCGGCGCTGGCCAACCTCACGCACCTGAGGCGGCTCCACCTCCCCGGCAACCGCCTCCAGGGCGCGCTGCCGCCGGAGCTCGGCCGCCTGCGCGAGCTCAACCACCTCAACCTCAGCGACAACGCCATCGGGGGCCGCCTCCCGCCGTCGCTCTCCCGCTGCAGGCGGCTCAAGACCGTCCTGCTCCACACCAACAAGCTGCAGGGGCACATCCCGCCGGAGCTGTTCGGCTCGCTTCGGAGCCTCGAGGTGCTCAACCTCGGCCAGAACAGGCTCACAGGAGGCATCCCTTCCGGCATCGGCGGCCTCGTCAACCTCAAGCTGCTGGTCCTGGAGTTCAACAACCTGACAGGGGATATCCCATGGCAGGTCGGCAGCCTCGCCAGCCTCGTCGGCCTCGGCCTCGCGTCCAACCAGCTGTCAGGCTCCATCCCCGCCTCGCTGGGGAACCTGTCGGCGCTGACCGCTCTCACCGCCTTCTCGAACCGGCTGTCGGGGAGCATACCCTCCTCATTACAGGGCCTGTCATCCCTCAGCACGCTCCATTTGGAAGACAACAGCCTTGGAGGAACCATCCCTTCTTGGCTAGGCAACCTCTCGTCGCTGGCATCCTTAAACCTCCAGAGCAACGGCTTTGTGGGGCGCATCCCGGAGTCTATAGGGAACCTTGGGTTGCTTGAAGCCGTTTCGTTCGCGGAGAACAAGCTTGTCGGCAAGATCCCGGACGCCATTGGGAACCTCCATGCCCTCGCTGAGCTTTACCTAAACAACAATGAGCTAGAAGGCCCTCTGCCACTCTCAGTTTTCAACCTCTCCTCCCTTGAGATGCTCAACATCCAGCACAACAACCTCACCGGGGGCTTTCCGCTTGACATGGGCGACACGATGACGAGTCTCCAGTCCTTTCTTGTGTCTGATAACCAGTTTCATGGCGTGATCCCGCCGTCCTTGTGCAATGCCTCCATGCTCCAGATGGTTCAGACAGTAAACAACTTCCTGTCAGGAACGATCCCGCAGTGCCTGGGGGCTCGCCAAGAGATGCTCTCTGTGGTGAACTTTGCGGGGAATCAGCTTGAAGCAACCAACGATGCTGAATGGGGCTTCCTGGCCAGTCTGACCAACTGCAGCAATATGATATTGGTGGATGTTAGTGACAACAAGCTCCAAGGCGTGCTACCGAAATCAATCGGCAATTTGTCGACACAGATGGAGTTTCTTGGCATTGCATCCAACAGCATAGCAGGGACGATAACTGAATCGGTAGGGAACTTCATCAACCTGGATGAACTTCACATGGAAAATAATCTTCTCCAGGGCACCATCCCAGCATCTCTCGGCAAGCTTACGAAGTTGAATCGGTTGTCTCTGTCAAATAACAACTTGTCAGGATCCATCCCTGTGGCTCTTGGAAATCTTACAAAGCTTACAACCCTTCTGCTTAGTACTAATGCGCTCAGTGGAGCCATCCCTTCTGCTCTCAGCAACTGTCCTTTAGAGCAGCTGGATCTTTCTTACAACAATCTTTCCGGCCCAACGCCTAAGGAGCTTTTCCTCATCTCAAGCTTGTCGAGTACCATGTATCTTGCACACAATTCACTGACTGGGACTTTGCCTTCAGAAGTGGGAAATCTCAGGAATCTAGGTGAACTTGACCTCTCTGACAATATGATCTCAGGAAAGATTCCTACAAATATTGGGGAGTGTCGAAGCTTACAGTACCTCAATTTATCTGGGAACCATCTCGACGGGACAATTCCGCTGTCACTAGGACAGTTACGGGGCCTCCTAGTGCTTGATCTTTCTCGGAATAATTTATCTGGGAGCATTCCTGAGTTCCTCGGAACCATGAAAGGTCTTGCTAGTTTGAATCTCTCTTCCAATGATTTTGAAGGTGAAGTTCCGGAAGACGGAATATTCCTCAATGCAACTGCAACCTCAGTCATGGGAAACAATGCTCTATGTGGTGGGATCCCTCAACTCAAGTTGAAAATGTGCTCCAGTCCCACTAAAAGGAGAATATCTTCAAAGCTTCTCATGATTATTGCAGCAGGCGCCGGAATTCTGTTGGTCATACTATCCGCAATGTTTGTGTTATGTAAAAGAGGCAGGCTTAGAAGAGCAAAGCCACAGATAACTCTCCCCAATGACAAATACATCAGAGTTTCTTATGCTGAATTGGCCAAGGCAACAGATGGTTTCACATCCGAGAACCTCATCGGGGTTGGCAGCTTTGGTGCAGTGTACAAGGGAAGAATGGAAATCTCTGGCCAACAAGTGGTGGTGGCAGTGAAGGTACTGAACCTGCAGCATGCTGGCGCATCCCGAAGTTTCGATGCGGAATGTGAGGCTTTGAGATGTATTCGCCACCGTAACCTTGTGAAGGTTATAACAGTGTGCTCAAGTATTAACTCCCAAGGTGGCGACTTCAAGGCTCTTGTGTTTGAGTTTCTGCCAAATGGAAATCTAGACCAGTGGCTACACAAGCATATCGAGGAAGATGATGAACCCAAGATGCTAGATGTCATTGAAAGACTTCAGATAGCCATCCACGTGGCTTCTGCGCTTGACTATTTACATCATCAGAAGCCGTTTCCAATTGTTCACTGCAACCTCAAGCCAAGCAATATTATCCTCGACAACGACATGGTTGCTCATGTCGGTGATTTTGGGCTTGCAAGGTTCCTACATGACGGACATAATGACAAGTCAGAGACACCAACTAGTAGTCGGACCGCAATAAGAGGAACAATTGGTTATGTGGCTCCAGGCGAGCATAATTCTACTCTCAACTATTGTACTTCCTCCGTCCGGAAATACTTGTCGAAGAAATGCATAAAAATGAATGCATCTAAAACTAAAATACATCTAGATACATCCATTCCTCCGACGAGTATTTCCGGACGGAGGGAGTAGTATTGTTGCATTTGATTTTTCACATTTTACTCTCCATCCAAGGAAGCACTTATTAAATTTGCCAAGTTTGTTAATTTCAGAATATGGACTTGGCAATGAAGCTTCAGTCCATGGTGATGTCTACAGCTACGGTATACTGCTGCTCGAGATGTTCACCGGTAAAAGACCCACAAGTTCTGAATTCGGAGAAGTGCTTAGCCTTCATAAGCACGTACAAATGGCACTGCCAGACCAAGCGGCTACTGTCATTGACCAAGACCTATTAAAAGCAGAAAGTAATGGCAAAGGGACAGAAGGGGGGTATCACAGCAGTGAAGACATGAGAATTAGTTGCATCGTCTCGATTCTGCAGGTTGGAATTTCATGCTCCAAGGAGACGCCAACTGAACGCATTCAAATTGGAGATGCATTGAGAGAGTTGCAGATAATCAGAGATAAGTTTTACGCGCATTAGTGATCTTCTTGGTGAATTGGCAAAATATAGAAGGCATACTGAAGCATGCTTGTGAGGATCATGCATGCAACTTGGTCGTTTTAACTCTGTAGTAAGATGCTGAGAGGTGAAGAGCCTCCATCAAAGGCATTTTAAGGAGTCAACAACAATTCTTTTGATTTTTCATATCAACAGGAAAGCGAAGAAATTCCAGATATAAGGAACTGAAGAAACTTAACTTAAATTAAGGAGCACGCACTTGGGTGTGGTGTTAGTCTCACTGTCTCAGGATGACATGGATCTGAAGGATGCGGATGGACCCACTTCACCCTTGGCTATATTTTTGTTAGAATAGCTTTTATTAGAATATTCTTGCAGATTTTATCCCAACCATTACAGATACCCTTTTACATAGGGAAATACGCAAGAGAAAGCACAAAATGCTCCATGTTGGTGCTGGTGCCGTCGTCCCTTCTTACTTTTTCTTTAGTTACCGTCATAAACCGTGTCACTCTGCATTTGTTGCCTCTTCCCATCTTCTATATGAAATGAGTAAAATTCATCCACGGTACTTGAACTTGCGCCCATGAGCTCACTTTGGTAAATGTACATAAGAACTGGGTCAATACTCAATACTGTCATCATGTACAAGTTGAGGTGATTATACGGTCACTGGCAGCCGTATAGCTTTGTATTTATCTGAGTTGACTGGTCAAACATGCTATGCGATAAAAAAGTTCTCTCTCCTCCTCACGCGGGTCCCACCTGTCAGTGATGGAGGAAAGGACAAGGGGTTTATTCTTGAGTAGGGCATTTTGGAGACCGAGCTCCATGGAGCCCTTTATTTTGAAAAAATCAAAATTAATAAATTTCAGTTTCAAAAAATTCTGAAAATAAATACACATGTATGCAAGGATGTAAAGTGTATGTGTGAAAAAATTCAGGATGAAATACTTTGAACCGCGAGCTGCACAAAAAGAACAAAATCATGGACTTTAAAGATGAATAGTAAATATGCTAAAAAGCCCCAGATTTGTCTTTTTTGTGTAGCTCACATTATAATGTATTTCGACATGAAATTTTGCACACATATACATTATGTATCTAGGTATATGTGTATTTATTTTCAAATTTTTCAAAACTGAAAAGTTTGAATTTTAAAATTTTCAAATAAAGGCCTCTATAGAGCTCGGTCTCCATTTGGCATTTTTGTTTATTCTCTTCTTTGTATCATGTATCAGTGCGACACTCTTTTATATAAGAACACATGCACGCACGCGACGGCGTGACACACACACAAGATACACACAATCACCCAGTACACACTTGACACGAGTTAATTGCATAAAACCATCACATTTCGGGCTTCTTCTGCAGTAAACCACCTGGTCCCTAATTATTTGCAAAAATCACGGCGTATTCAGTATTTTTTTTTTGCAAAAAGCACTGATCAGGTGATTTAGCCCGTTTAATCACTTTCTGACAAGTGGGGCCGGAATGTAAGGAGCTGATTTGGCAACATATTAACATACATACCCCTATATCTAAAGGAAAAACGCAATCAGGCGCTCCCCTTGTGGATAACCTCGAGCAATCCAAATACCCAGAAGCCCTTGACCGCCGGCGCGCTGCTGTTCGGTCGGTGCCGCTCCTCCACTGTCGGATACACCCCTCCCATCGCTAGAGACCACTGCCAGCGCCGCCGCGCCCGTCTTCTTACTCGCAGTGACGAAGAAGTGACGGGAGGAGTGTTGGGGAACGTAGTAATTTCAAAAAATTTCCTACGCACACGCAAGATCATGGTGATGCATAGCAATGAGAGGGGAGAGTGTGTCCACGTACCCTTATAGACCGAAAGCGGAAGCGTTAGGACAACGCGGTTGATGTAGTCGTACGTCTTCACGATCCGACCGATCAAGTACCGAACGCACGGCACCTCCGAGTTCTGCACACGTTCAGCTCAATGACGTCCCTCGAACTCCGATCCAGCCAAGCTTTGAGGGAGAGTTCCGTCAGCATGATGGCATGGTGACGATGATGATGTTCTACCGACGCAGGGCTTCGCCTAAGCACCGCAACGATATTGTCGAGGTGAACTATGGTGAAGGGGGGCACCGCACACGGCTAAGAGATCTCAAGGATCAATTGTTGTGTCTATGGGGTGCCCCCCTCCCCCGTATATAAAGGAGTGGAGGAGGGGGCCGGCCAAGGGGAGGAGGCGCGCCCAAGGGGGGAGTCCTACTCCCATCGGGTGTAGGACTCCTCCTTTTCCTATCTGGAGAAGGAGAGGGAAGGAAGAGGAAGGAGGGAGGAAGGAAAGGGGGGGGGCTCCCAATTCGGATTTGGCTGGGGAGAGGGGCGCCCCCTCCCTTGCTCCTTTCCCCTCCTTTCCACTAAAGCCCATTAAGGCCCATATACCTCCCGGGGGGTTCCGATAACCTCCCGGAGCTCCTGTATTGTCCCAATCTCACCCAGAACCATTCCGGTGTCCAAATATAGTCGTCCAATATATCGATCTTTATGTCTCGACCATTTAGAGACTCCTCATCATGTACGTGATCACATTCGGGACTCCGAACAACCTTCGGTACATCAAAACACATAAACTCATAATATAACCGTCATCTAACTTTAAGCGTGCGGACCCTACGGGTTCGAGAACTATGTAGACATGACCGAGACTCGTCTCCGGTCAATAACCAATAGCGGAACGTGGATGCTCATATTGGCTCCTACATATTCTACGAAGATCTTTATCGGTCAAACCGCATAACAACATACGTTGTTCCCTTTGTCATCGGTATGTTACTTGCCCGAGATTCGATCATCGGTATCTCAATACCTAGTTCAATCTCGTTACCGGCAAGTCTCTTTACTCGTTACATAATGCATCATCCCTTAACTAACTCAATAGCTACATTGCTTGCAAGGCTTATAGTGATGTGCATTACCGAGAGGGCCCAGAGATACCTCTCCGACAATCGGAGTGACAAGTCCTAATCTCGAAATACGTCAACTCAACAAGTACCTTTGGAGACACCTGTAGAGCACCTTTATAATCACCCAGTTACGTTGTGACGTTTGGTAGCACACAAAGTGTTCCTCCGGTAAGCGGGAGTTACATAATCTCATAGTCACATGAACATGTATAAGTCATGAAGAAAGCAATAGCAACATACTAAATGATCAAGTGCTAAGCTAGCGGAATGGGTCAAGTCAATCACATCATTCTCCTAATGATGTGATCCCGTTAATCAAATGACAACTCATGTCTATGGTCAGGAAACTTAACCATCTTTGATTCACGAGCTAGTCAAGTAGAGGCATACTAGTGACACTATGTTTGTCTATATATTCACACATGTATTATGTTTTCGGGTAATACAATTCTGGCATGAATAATAAACGTTTATCATGATATGAGGAAATAAATAGTAACTTTATTATTGCCTCTAGGGCATATTTCCTTTAGTCTCCCACTTGTACTAGAGTCAATAATCTAGATTACATAATAATGATTCTAACACCCATGGAGCCTTGGTGCTAATCATGTTTTGCTCGTGGAAGAGGCTTAGTCAACGGGTCTGCAACATTCAGATCCGTATGTATCTTGCAAATCTCTTTGTCTCCCACCTGGACTTGGTCCCGGATGGAATTGAAGCGTCTCTTGATGTGCTTGGTTCTCTTGTGAAATCTGGATTCCTTTGCCAAGGCAACTGCACCAGTATTGTCACAAAAAAATTTCATTGGACCCGATGCACTAGGTATGACACCTAGATCGGATATGAACTCCTTCATCCAGACTCCTTCATTTGCTGCTTCCGAAGCAGCTATGTACTCCGCTTCACATGTAGATCCCGCCACGATGCTTTGTTTTGAACTGCACCAAATGACAGCTCCACCGTTCAATATAAACACGTATCCGGTTTGCGATTTAGAATCGTCCGAATCAGTGTCAAAGCTTGCATCGACGTAACCATTTACGACTAGCTCTTTGTCACCTCCATAAATGAGAAACATATCCTTAGTCCTTTTCAGGTATTTCAGGATGTTCTTGACCGCTGTCCAGTGATCCACTCCTGGATTATTTTGATACCTCCCTGCTAAACTAATAGCAAGGCACACATCAGGTCTGGTACACAACATTGCATACATGATAGAGCCTATGGCTGAAGCATAGGGAACTTCTTTCATTTTCTCTCTATCTTCTGCAGTGGTCGGTCATTGAGTCTGACTCAATTTCACACCTTGTATTACAGTCAAGAACCCTTTCTTTGCTTGATCCATTTTGAACCTTTTCAAAACTTTATCAAGGTATGTACTTTGTGAAAGTCCAATTAAGCATCTTGATCTATCTCTATAGATCTTGATGCCCAATATATAAGCAGCTTTACCGAGGTCTTTCATTGAAAAACTTTTATTCAAGTATCCTTTTATGCTATCCAGAAATTCTACATCATTTCCAATCAATAATATGTCGTCCACATATAATATTCGAAATGCTTCAGAGCTCCCACTCACTTTCTTGTAAATACAGGCTTCTCCAAAAGTCTGTATAAACCATATGCTTTGATCACACTATCAAAACGTTTATTCCAACTCTGAGAGGCTTGCACCAGTCCATAAATGGATCACTGGAGCTTGCACACTTTGTTAGCATCCTTTGGATCGACAAAACCTTCTGGTTGTATCATATACAACTCTTCTTCCAGAAATCCATTCAGGAATGCAGTTTTGACATCCATTTGCCAAATTTCATAATCATAAAATGCGGCAATTGCTAACATGATTCGGACAAAGTTCAGCATCGCTACGGGTGAGAAAGTCTCATCGTAGTCAACCCCTTGAACTTGTTGAAAACCTTTTGCACCAAGTCGAGCTTTATAGACAGTAATATTACCATCAGCGTCAGTCTTGTTCTTGAAGATCCATTTATTCTCGATGGCTTGCCGATCATCGGGCAAGTCAACCAAAGTCCACACTTTGTTCTCATACATGGATCCCATCTCAGATTTCATGGCCTCAAGCCATTTTGCGAAATCTGGGCTCATCATCGCTTCCTTATAGTTCGTAGGTTCGCCATGGTCAAGTAACATGACCTCCAGAATAGGATTACCATAACACTCTGGTGTGGATCTTACTCTGGTTGACCTACGAAGTTCGGTAGTAACTTGATCTGAAGTTTCATGATCAACATCATTAGCTTCCTCACTAATTGGTGTAGTCGTCACAGGAACCGGTTTCTGTGATGAACTATTTTCCAATAAGGGAGCAGGTACAGTTACCTCATCAAGTTCTATTTTCCTCCCACTCACTTCTTTCGAGAGAAACTCCTTCTCTAGAAAGGATCCATTCTTGGCAATAAAAGTCTTGCCTTCGGATCTGTGATAGAAGGTGTACCCAACAGTTTCCTTTGGGTATCCTATGAAGACACATTTCTCCGATTTGGGTTCGAGCTTATCAGGTTGAAGCTTTTTCACATAAGCATCGCAGCCCCAAACTTTAAGAAATGACAACTTTGGTTTCTTGCCAAACCACAGTTCATAAGGTGTCATCTCAACGGATTTTGATGGTGCCCTATTTAACGTGAATGCGGCCGTATCTAAAGCATAACCCAAAAACGATAGCGGTAAATCAGTAAGAGACATCATAGATCACACCATATCTAGTAAAGTACGATTACGATGTTCGGACACACCATTACGCTGTGGTGTTCCGGGTGGCGTGAGTTGCGAAACTATTCCGCATTGTTTCAAATGTAGACCAAACTCGTAACTCAAATATTCTCCTCCACGATCAGATCGTAGAAACTTTATTTTCTTGTTACGATGATTTTCAACTTCACTCTGAAATTCTTTGAACTTCTCAAATGTTTAAGACTTATGTTTCATTAAATAGATATACCCATATCTGCTCAAATCATCTGTGAAGGTGAGAAAATAACGATACCCGCCTCGAGCCTCAACATTCATTGGACCACATACATCAGTATGTATGATTTCCAACAAATCAGTTGCTCGCTCCATAGTTCCGGAGAACTGCGTTTTAGTCATCTTGCCCATGAGGCATGGTTCGCAAGTACCAAGTGATTCATAATCAAGTGATTCCAAAAGTCCATCAGTATGGAGTTTCTTCATGCACTTTATACCAATATGACCTAAATGGCAGTGCCACAAATAAGTTGCACTATCATTATCAACTCTGCATCTTTTGGTTTCAACATTATGAATATGTGTATCACTAATATCGAGATTCATCAAAAATAGACCACTCTTTAAGGGTGCATGACCATAAAACATATTACTCATATAAATAGAACAACCATTATTCTCAGATTTAAATGAATAACCGTCTCGCATCAAACAAGATCCAGATATAATGTTCATGCTCAACGCTAGCACCAAATAACAATTATTTAGGTCTAGAACTAATCCCGAAGGTAGATGTAGAGGTAGCGTGCCGACGGCGATCACATCGACTTTGGAACCATTTCCCACGCGCATCGTCACCTTGTCCTTAGCCAATGTCTGCTTAATCCGTAGTCCCTGTTTTGAGTTGCAAATATTAGCAACAGAACCAGTATCAAATACCCAGGTGCTACTGCGAGCTCTGGTAAGGTACACATCAATAACATGTATATCACATATACCTTTGTTCACCTTGCCATCCTTCTTATCCGCCAAATACTTGGGGCACTTCCGCTTCGAGTGACCAGTCTGCTTGCAGTAGAAGCACCCAGTCTTAGGCTTAGGTCAGACTTGGGTTTCTTCTCTTGGGCAACAACTTGTTTGTTGTTCTTCTTGAAGTTACCCTTCTTTTTCCCTTTGCCCTTTTTCTTGAAACTGGTGGTCTTATTGACCATCAACACTTGATGATCCTTCTTGATTTCTACCTCCGCAGCCTTTAGCATTGCGAAGAGCTCGGGAATTGTCTTATTCATCCCTTGCATATTATAGTTCATCACGAAGCTCTTGTAGCTTGGTGGCAGTGATTGAAGAATTCTGTCAATGACGCTATCATCCGGAAGATTAACTCCTAGTTGAATCATGTGATTGTTATACCCAGACATTCTGAGTATATGCTCACTGACAGAACTATTCTCTTCCATCTTGTAGCTGTAGAACTTATTGGAGACTTCATATCTCTCAATCCGGGCATTTGCTTGAAATATTAACTTCAACTCCTGGAACATCTCATATGCTCCATGATGTTCAAAACATCGTTGAAGTCCCGGTTCTAAGCCGTAAAGCATGGCACACTGAACTATCGAGTAGTCATCAGCTTTGCTCTGTCAGACGTTCATAACACCCGGTGTTGCTCTTGCAGCAGGTTTGGCACCTAGCGGTGCTTCCAGGACGTAATTCTTCTATGCAGCAATGAGGATAATCTCAAGTTACAGACTCAGTCTGTGTAATTGCTACCATCATCTTTCAACTTTCCTTTCTCAAGGAACGCATTAAAATTCAACGGAACAGCAGCACGGGCCATCTATCTACAACAAACATAGACAAGCAAAATACTACCATGTACTAAGTTCATGATGAATTTAAGTTCAATTAATCATATTACTTAAGAACTCCCACTTAGATAGACATCCCTCTAATCATCTAAGTGATCACGTGATCCAAATCAACTAAACAATAACTGATCATCACGTGAAATGGAGTAGTTTCCAATGGTGAACATCACTATGTTGATCATATCTACTATATGATTCACGCTCGACCTTTCGGTCTCAGTGTTCCGAGGCCATATTTGCATATGCTAGGCTCGTCAAGTTTAACCTGAGTATTCTGCGTGTGCAAAACTGGCTTGCACCCGTTGTAGATGGACGTAGAGCTTATCACACCCGATCATCACGTGGTGTCTGGGCACGACGAACTTTGGCAATGGTGCATACTCAGGGAGAACACTTTTATCTTGAAATTTAGTGAGAGATCATCTTATAATGCTACCGTCAATCAAAGCAAGATAAGATGCATAAAAGATAAACATCACATGCAATCAATATAAGTGATATGATATGGCCATCATCATCTTGTGCTTGTGATCTCCATCTCCGAAGCACCGTCATGATCACCATCGTCACCGGCTCGACACCTTGATCTCCATCGTAGAATCGTTGTCGTCTCACCAACTATTGCTTCTACGACTATCGCTACCGCTTAGTGATAAATTAAAGCAATTACAGGGCGATTGCATTGCATACAATAAAGCAACAACCATATGGCTCCTGCCAGTTGCCGATAACTCGGTTACAAAACATGATCATCTCATACAATAAAATATAGCATCACGTCTAGACCATATCACATCACAACATTCCCTGCAAAAACAAGTTAGACGTCCTCTACTTTGTTGTTGCAAATTTTACGTGGCTGCTACGGGCTTAGCAAGAACTGTTCTTACCTACGCATCAAAACCACAATGATAGTTCGTCAAGTTAATGCTATTTTAACCTTCTCAAGGACCGGGCGTAGCCACACTCGGTTCAACTAAAGTTGGAGAAACTGACACCCGCCAGCCACCTGTGTGCAAAGCACGTCGGTAGAACCAGTCTCGCGTAAGCATACGCGTAATGTCAGTCCAGGCCGCCTCATCCAGCAATACCGCCGAACCAAAGTATGACATGCTGGTAAGCAGTATGACTTGTATCGCCCACAACTCACTTGTGTTCTACTCGTGCATATAACATCTACGCATAAAACCTGGCTCGGATGCCAATGTTGGGGAACATACTAATTTCAAAAAATTTCCTACACACACGCAAGGTCATGGTGATGCATAGCAACGAGAGGGAAGAGTGTGTCCACGTACCCTCGTAGACCGAAAGCAGAAGCGTTAGCACAACACGGTTGATGTAGTCGTACGTCTTCACGATCCGACCGATCAAGTACCAAATGCACGGCACCTCCGAGTTATTCACACATTCAGCTCGATGACGTCCCTCGAACTCCGATCCAGCCGAGCTTTGAGGGAGAGTTCCATCAGCATGACGGCGTCGTGATGATGATGATGTTCTACCGACGCAGGGCTTCGCCTAAGCACCGCTACGATATTGTCAAGGTGAACTATGGTGGAGGGGGGCACCGCACACGGCTAAGAGATCTCAAGGATCAATTGTTGTGTCTATATCTGGCCATGGGCCGGCCCGGGCTGGGCTTGGGCCGGGCCTGAAAAAGCCCACGGCAGAAGACTGAGGCCCAGGCCCTCCCAGGCCCTACCATCGGGCTTACTTTTCAAGCCCAAGCCCGGCCCATCTGGTAAAAAGCCCTGAAAAGCCCTTAGGGCTTAGGGCCGTGGGCCGGGCCTCTTCCTTGAAATGCCAATATGCCAAGCCCAAGCCCGTCCAGGCCCTGCTGGTGGGCTCAAAACTCAAGCCCAAGCCCGGCCCACGGGCAAGCACATCGGGCCTAGGCCCTGGATTTTAGGGCCGGGCCTGGGTGGGCCGACAGGGCCGGGCCTGAGATGGCCAAGACTAGTTGTGTCTATGAGGTGCCCCCTGTCGGTGTCAAAACCGGTGGATCTCGGGTAGGGGGTCCCGAACTGTGCGTATAGGCGGATGGTAACAGGAGACAAGGGACACGATGTTTTTTACCCAGGTTCGGGCCCTCTCGATGGAGGTAAAACCCTACTCCTGCTTGATTAATATTGATGATATGGGTAGTACAAGAGTAGATCTACCACGAGATCAAGGAGGCTAAACCCTAGAAGCTAGCCTATGGTATGATTGTATGTTGTGTATGTTGTCCTACGGACTAAAGCCCTCCGGTTTATATAGATACCGGAGAGGGCTAGGGTTACACAGAGTCGGTTACAATAGTAGGAGATCTACGTATCCGTATCGCCAAGCTTGCCTTCCACGCCAAGTAAAGTACCTTCCGGACACGAGCCGGAGTCTTCAATCTTGTATCTTCGTAGTCTTGGAGTCCGGCGGACATTGATAGTCCGGCTGTCCGAACACCCCCTAGTCCAGGACTCCCTCAGTAGCCCCTGAACCAGTCTTCAATGACGATAAGTCCGGCGTGCATAATGTTCGGCATTGCAAGGCGGGTTCCTCCCTTGAATAATCCAGAGAAGATAATGAACACCAGGATAGTGTCCGGCTCTGCAAAATAAATTCCACATTCCACCGTAGAGAGAATAAAATGTACACTTAGTTCAATCTGCTGACGTATTATGCGGCGTGACATCACACCGCCACCAGGCCTTTGTTTGAATCAATATACCACCTCAGCATTAGCAAAGCGGTTTCCTCGGCACGTCTTATCGAAGCAGAGATCGTGTTCCCCTTATTCCGGGATTCTCATCAATACGTGCGTGGGTAACCCAACCGTTCCCGTCGCCACACCTCCTCTATCGAAGGGGAATCCCAAACGGTCACAGAGACGGCTCTTGGTATTTTTCCCCTTTATAAGAGGACCAAGGCTCGCCATTGTTCTTTAATCTCGCATCGAATCTCTTCCTCGCTCCCGGTTCCAACACCCAGAGCCTCGGATTCGAGCGCTTCGGATCCTTAACCATGTCCGGCTCCGACCTCCAGGGCCGGTGGATGCCCTCCTCCGTCACGGAGGAAGACATATTGAAGCTGCGTGAGGCCAAGTACCTGGCCTACGAGATTTCGCACAGGTTGCCTGCCCAAGGGCAGGCTGTGCCAGCCCCCGAGCCCGGTGAATACGTCGTTTTCGTATCCCACCTCCGTCGGGGTTTAGGCTTCCCGACGGATCCCTTTGTGAGAGGGCTCCTGTTCTACTATGGGCTGGACTTTCACGACTTGGCTCCGGAGTCCATCCTCCATATCTCCGCATTCATTATCGTCTGCGAAGCCTTCCTCCGCGTCATTCCCCACTTCGGCTTATGGCTGAAGACCTTCAAGGTGGAGCCAAAGATGATCGGGGGGCGTCAAGCGGAGTGTGGCGGGGCGACCATAAGCAAAAGGTCGATGCCCCGTGGCTCGAGGGTTCCTTCCAAGAGGAACTTGGATTGTGGCAGCAGGAGTGGTTCTATATCACCGCTCCAAGGGGCAGCAAGCAAAAGCCGCTGCCTTTATTCCGCCCGGGACCTTCACGCCAACTGATGTCGTGGGTCAACCAAGGGCTCAATTGGGGGCTGTCCGAAGATGTGCCTTCACTGCAGGGCTGGATTCGAGATCTCCAAGCGAGGGAGATCGACCTGATCAAGGTGATGCAGGTCATGCTAATCAGGCATCTTCTGCCCTGCAAACGCCGTCCTCTCCGTCTATGGGAATTCAACTCGGAGGGACCTCGGATTCTCCAACACTTCATGGGTGCGACACCCGTGGAGATGTACAAGTTGTTCTTCGGACCGCGGGTGGCGTGTCTGAATTTAGCCGAGGATGCAGGTCTAAGCCGCGATCGCCCGGATACTCAGGTAAGTAGCTTAGAGTCCGGACATTCTGTTTATGTGCCTTTCTAGAGTTCGCCTTCTGACCCTTTGTTCTTTACAGGAATGGGTGGCACGATCAAGGCTGATAAGGTGTCCGGCCCCCCTCCCAGAGACCGCACAGGAGCCCGTGCTAGTCAGAATGTTGGAGGTTGCACCCACAGAAGGGGGCGACGGGGAAAATAGAGGAGCTAATATTTCGCCCAAAGGGGCGACTGAAGAAGGAGGAAGCAAGGACCCATCCCTTCAGGGGGAGAAGAGGACCGCCTCCGAAGATCCAGAGGCCAAAGCCCCTAAGCGTGGGAAGAGATCTTCCCCGGGGGGTCCGGCGCCCGAAAAGAATCCGGACGCACAATCATCATCAAGGGATCGGCCCTCCAACGAGCCGTGAGTATGAAAGAGAGAGTTGATTAGTAAGGAAATACCTTCATTTGTGCTTCTGTAGATAACCAAAATATTTGTATTGCAGTTCGGATCTGTAGCCTTCTCAGATGAGTTCATCTTCGGGGGACCTTCTTCCGGAGATGATGGAGAGCGATACGCCTCCATCCGCAGCGCCGCCAGATGAGGCAGGCGAACCCGAAGTGTTATCACGGAGGGTATCCCCGAGTCCGGAGGGGCCAGAGAGTTCGGCGCCTACTAGTGTCCGGCCGGGAGAACTGAAGAATTTGCTCGAGAGGGCATCTATTTCAGAAGATCACCGTGCATTAATGCGTATGGTGGTTGGAAGGATTTCGTCCGCTGAGAGCGGATTACGTAATGCCGCCATGAGTTTACTGGCGGGATTTGAGGTATGCGAAAATAACGCACCCCTTTGTCTTTGAACAGTTTTGCATATAAAAAATGCGCCCTGTATAGATAGTAGCCCCTGAGACTCGGTAGGTTGTCGGAAACGACAGCGTACCGAGGATCAAAATCCAAAGAAATGAATTCCGTTGTTCCTATGCAGGTGGCGGATAGTCCGGGGGCTAGCCGGACTAGTGAGTTTGCCGAGTTAAATCGGAAATTGGACTTGGCAGATGCGAACATCGCACTTGTCAACAGGCGACTTGACGAGTCGCAAGGTAAAAGAGTTCTCCGCAGTCGCTTTATTAGGGGGGTCAAAGCCCTCCTCTGATAAATTATATGCTGTTTATATAGACGGTGCTGCTGCTGTGGAGGGCCTTCGGGCCGAACTTGCTCGAGCTAAGGAGCAAGCCCGAAGGAGTGAAGCGGCTGCCTCGAGGGCGGCCGAGGAGTTGAAAGCCGAAAAGGCTGCGCACTGCCGAAGCAGGGCCGAGGTGGCCGAATTGACCATGAAAGTAAAGGATGCTGCCGACCGCAATGAGGCTCTTGAAAAGGAGCACTTATCGGAGCGGGAAGACCTGAAGAAGGCCACCGCCGAAGCCAAGGATGCCCGATCTGCAATGCGGGCTATGAAGGAGGAGCTGCGCCAGGCCGGAGAGATCGTGGCTGGCAAGCCTTTTCTGCTGCGTCGCCGATTTATGGATGGAAAGTATGCTCAATTTGAGCGGATGTGGAGTCCGGAGGATCCGTATATGGACTTAGCTGCAAGTGCGGCCGATGCCGTTAAGCACTTCCGGAGCCAGAAGGATCACGAGACGGAAGAGCTATATTGGTCTCAATTCCACAGTCCGGATCACCCACTTCCATTGACAGACCGGTTGCCCGAATGGGCCGAACTAAATAGATTGTCTGGACTTGCCATGACTGACATCGTGGCTCATGTCCGGCCAGAGAGGTCCAAGGCGACGAGCTACTTTGGCTTATTACAGCAATTCCTTGGAGCGGTGCCGCATATAAAGGAGATGAAGCGGTCGGCCTGTATAGAGGGCGCGCGGATGGCTCTTGCCCGTGTAAAGGCGTATTGTCCAGAGATGGACGCCACCGCTGTTGCTGCCCAGGGTTCGGATGAAAACCGGCTCCCTGCCGAGCACTATTTCGGGGAAGTTATGCGTGGCGCTCATGTAATAGAGTCGCAGTGCTCGAAGAATGTAACGTTCAAATGAACGCATTAGCTTATAAATTGGTGATTATTTTATAATTGCTTTTTATACTTGTGCGTCCAAGTAGTAAAACTTCTCCTTTTCGGCCGTTTACGTATACTTGTGTATAACCTGAAAGATGCAGTCTTCGGCTTCATCCCCCACGCACAAGGTGCTGGGGTGTTCGCAAAAATAGCGCGTTTTCACACTTAATCCGACGTCTCGGTCCTATTATAAGGAGGTGGTAGCGTAGCAAACGAGGCAATCCGGACTATGATGCTTTATCTCTTTCACTTAGCTAGTGGAGCTCGAGGGTGGGGCTACGATATAGCCCCTGGTGGCATCGCCCTTCTCCGAAGTCGGAGTGCGTGTGCCTGACCGGGAAACGGCCCTTCGTCAAAGCGGGGAATTCTAAACATTCCGATAGTCGATCGAGGGCTGACCAGTCTCTCGCTGCATCATGACAGTCAGTTTTCGGCTTTCTCTACTGAGGTGCTCGCCCAGCCGAACTGGGGCACAATCGCAGTAGTTCTCCTGGTGCCGCGTTAGCCGATGATATGGAACGTAAGGCAGCAAAACACAGGAGCCGGGCAAACCCAACATTTGACCAAAGACATGATTCGGAGCTGATGCATATAATGCCTAACTCGAGACGCCGAACACTCCCTAAGGTGTTCGGTCTTTATAATAATGGGCAGAACGATGCCCTAAGCCCCTAGTGTCCAGGTACGGGCATGGTCTTCTGACGCGGCCGATGCCAAGGCGTCAGGCTCCGCTTTGGCTATAGGAATAAACCAAGGGAGAATAACAATGAAAGACAGTAAAAAAGGTCTACGCAGGGTCTTAATCTGAAAAGAATCCTCGCAACGGGTCCCTACTGCACGTCTGCGCCTGTGTCTCCGTTGCGCCGTTATCCTGGACGGGTGTGCACGTTGTTCATCTGTAAAAAGAGAGGAACGTTAGTTTTAAAAACAAATTGTGCGAAAAAATATTAGAAATATAAATAATTAAAGCGGGGTTTGTATAAACCCGCGGTGATTTATGCGCGCAGCCCCCTGTAAAGGGGTATGCGGCTAGGGAGCCCCTAGCCCACTGACGCCGGATTCGTCTATCCAAGTCCGGGGTCCTTAAGTGACCCTCGCACTAAAATTACGCCACGCGGTCCGGGCATCTTGAGTGTAAGAGATGCATAATGCGGTATGGCGTTGAAGCGGACAAAAGCCTGTCGTCCCAAGAGTGCTTGATATTCACTTTCAAACGGGACGATATGAAAAATTAATTTTTTGCATCGAGAATTGTTCGGCGATCCGAACACGACTTCTAGTAATATGGAGCCTGTGCACTTGGCGTAATGGCCTGGCGTCACTCCTTTGAAGGAAGTGCGGCTGTGTCAAATTTTGGTAGGGTCTATCCCCATCCTATGGATTGTGCTTGAATATAGCAGGTTTAAGTCACTGCCTCCGTCCATTAGGACGTTAGTAAATTGCCGTCCATCTATTATGGGATTCAATATCAGGGGAGTCCGTCCCGCATTTCGAATGCTTCTGGAATAGTCCAGGTGGTCGAAAGTGATTGGTTTTGATATCCAATCTCTACGGTCTGCTGGGTTGGACCGTGCGAAGCTCTTTTTAGAAAGTGCCGCACTATTTTTCTGCATTATCACATGAAGTGAGTTTACTGTTTTGACCCCTTGTGGGAAAGTCTTTTGTTTTCCAGTGCTCTGCTGGTGGGGTTTATCTTCTTCGCTTGACGCGTCGAGCCCCTTGTGTTCGGCATTTAGTCAGCCGGACTGTTTAAAAACCCAACAATCCCTGTGGGTGTGATTTGCAGGCCTTCCGGGGGTACTGTGGATTTGACATATCCGACCCAAAATTTTGTTTAAGTTGGACAATTTGTCACTGTCATCCTTAAGAGGCTGTGTTTTATTATTGGGCCGCGAGCTTTTGAATCCGGCGTTGACTGCCGCGCTCTTTGGGCTTTTCTCTTTATTCCGGCGCTGCTCTTTTCTGTGCCGCGATTTTCCGTTTCCATCTCTTATCTCTGATGTACTTGGGTCGCTGGTGCTGCATCGTGCTAACCAGCTATCCTTGCCCGCACAAAAGCGGGTCATGAGGCTTGTCAGTGCGGACATTGTCCTCGGTTTCTCTTGACCGAGGTGCCTGGCGAGCCATTCGTCTCGGACATTGTGCTTGAAAGCTGCTAAGGCTCCGGCGTCCGGACAGTCGACTATTTGGTTCTTTTTGGTGAGGAACCTGTTCCAGAATTTCCGCGCTGACTCTCCGGGCTGTTGAGTTATATGAATTAGGTCATCTGCATCCGGAGGGCGGACATAAGTCCCTTGAAAATTTGCTCTAAACGCATCCTCGAGCTCTTCCCAACTTCCAACAGTATTTTCTGGGAGGCTTTTAAGCCAATGACGGGCTGGCCCTTTGAGCTTGAGGGGTAGGTATTTTATGGCATGGAGATCATCTCCTTTGGCCATATGTATATGTAGTATATAATCTTCTATCCAGACTCCAGTGTCTGTTGTCCCATCGTATGCTTCTATGTTTATGGGTTTAAATCCTGCTGGGAATTCATGGTCCAGCACCTCGTCAGTGAAACATAGTGGGTGTGCGGCGCCCCTGTATTTGTGTGTGCCGCTATCATCGGACACTTGACGTATTGTCTTGCTTCCTGGGGCCTTCTCCTTTGGGACGTAGATGGATCTGGCTGGGCCATCTATCCTTCCAGGTTCGTTGGTTGGTTTATGTGGGGCGCCGCTGTCAGAATTTGGCCTATCGTCTGGCCGTCTATCCAGCCAGGCAGCCTCTTCATTTTTGGACGGTGGGGGCTCTATGGCCTCCTCGTCGAATTCTGGTAGCAGCTTATGCTTCGGGTAGCTCTTTGGTTGGTGGCCATTGCCGTACTTATCTGCGGTTTTGAGCATTTTGCTCCATCTCATTATGAGTGTATCTTCCGCTGTTTTGAGCCTCCGTTTTTCCTTTTTCAGGCTTTTTGCTGTGGCGATAAGCCTATGCTTGAAGCGCTCTTGTTCGATGGGATCCTCAGGTACGACGAATTCGTCATCGTTGAGGCTTGCTTCGTCTTCGGAGGGAGGTATATAATTATGATCCTCAACCTCTTCATCTGCCGCCCCCTTATGAGGGCTTGCTTCTGCATTCTCCTGCGCTGAATCTTGCTGGAGGGAATTGTCTTCGGCATTCTCTGGAGTATTATTGTCTCCTGTGCCGGAATTTCTGTTTTTGCTGTGGCAAGATTTAGAGCGGCGCCGCTGATGCCGGCGCTTGGGCTGTTTCTTTAAGGAATCTGCCTCCGCTGTTCCTTCGCCGTCCCCATCTTTTGGGGTATCCACCATGTATACGTCGTATGACGAGGTGGCCTTCCAGTGCCCTGTGGGCGCTGGTTCCTGTTCGTCTCCGGCATCGTCATCCATAGCGTCGATGTCTTCGGAGTCGTAGTCTAGCATGTCGGTTAGATCGTCGACAGTGGCTACAAAGTGGGTGGTGGGTGGGCTCTGAATTTCTTCGTCATCCGCATCCCAACCATCCTGGCCATAATCCGGCCAGGACTCTCCTGATAACGAGAGATGCTTTAGTGAATTTAAGATATCGCCGAAAGGCGAGCATTGAAAGATGTCCGCGGCGGTGAATTCCATAACCGGCGCCCAATCTGGATCGATTGGTAGGGGCGCGGGAGGTTCGGAGTCCGGCGAGGAGTCCGGCGCCTCGGAATCACGAGTTTCGCAGGGGACAAGATTAGTGTTCGGCTCCATCGCCGTGGATGTTGAAGCCCCCAGGGCGGCGTCTATCCACCGGCCCTTGATCTGGGCGATCGGCTCCGGGCTAATGGCCGAAGCGGATCCGTGTGCGGCCACCAAAGCACTGTTCGGCGGCAGAGCTAGATCATGCCCATCGTCACAGTGCGGCGCGCTTGGCTGTGGCTCGAGTCCATCGAGGATCAAATCTCCTCGGACATCGGCCGTGAAGTTTAAGCTTCCACATCTGACCTGACGGCCAGGGGCGTAGCTTTCGATCTGCTCCAGATGGCCAAGTGAATTGGCCCGCAGTGCAAAGTCGCCGAATATGAAGATCTGTCCGGGGAGAAAAGTCTCACCCTGGGCTGCGTTGTAGGTTGAAGATGCCATCAAGCCTATCGGTGACGACACAGAGGAACTCTCAATGAAAGCACCAATGTCGGTGTCAAAACCGGCGGATCTCGGGTAAGGGGTCCCGAACTGTGCGTCTAGGCGGATGGTAACAGGAGACAAGGGACACGATGTTTTTTACCCAGGTTCGGGCCCTCTCGATGGAGGTAAAACCCTACTCCTGCTTGATTAATATTGATGATATGGGTAGTACAAGAGTAGATCTACCACGAGATCAAGGAGGCTAAACCCTAGAAGCTAGCCTATGGTATGATTGTATGTTGTGTATGTTGTCCTACGGACTAAAGCCCTCCGGTTTATATAGATACCGGAGAGGGCTAGGGTTACACAGAGTCGGTTACAATAGTAGGAGATCTACGTATCCGTATCGCCAAGCTTGCCTTCAGCGCCAAGTAAAGTACCTTCCGGACACGAGCCGGAGTCTTCAATCTTGTATCTTCGTAGTCTTGGAGTCCGGCGGACATTGATAGTCCGGCTGTCCGAACACCCCCTAGTCCAGGACTCCCTCACCCCCTCCCCCATATATAAAGGAGTGGAGGAGGGGGCCGGCCAAGGGGAGGAGGCGCGCCCAAGGGGGAGTCCTACTCCCACTGGTAGTAGGACTCCTCCTTTTACTATTTGGAGAAGGAGAGGGAATGAAGAGGAAGGAGAGAGGAAGGAAAGGGGGGGGGCTCCCAATTCGGATTGGGCTTGGGGGGGGCTCCCTTGCTCCTTTCCCCTCCTTTCCACTAAAGCCCATTAAGGCCCATATACCTCCTGGGGGGTTCCGATAACCTCCCGGAGCTCCGGTATTGTCCCAATCTCACCCGGAACCATTCCGGTGTCCAAATATAGTCGTCCAATATATCGATATTTATGTCTCAACCATTTCGAGACTCCTCGTCATGTCCGTGATCACATCCGGGACTCCAAACAACCTTCGGTACATCAAAACACATAAACTCATAATATAACCGTCATCTAACTTTAAGCATGCGGACCCTACGGGTTCGAGAACTATGTAGACATGACTGAGACTCGTTTCCGGTCAATATTCAATAGTGGAACCTGGATGCTCATATTGGCTCCTACATATTTTACGAAGATCTTTATCTGTCAAACCGCATAACAACATATGTTGTTCCCTTTGTCATCGGTATGTTACTTGCCTGAGATTCGATCATCGGTATCTCAATACCTAGTTCAATCTCGTTACCGGCAAGTCTCTTTACTCGTTACATAATGCATCATCCCATAACTAACTCATTAGCTACATTGCTTGCAAGGCTTATAGTGATGTGCATTACTGAGAGGTCCCAGAGATACCTCTCCGACAATCGGAGTGACAAATCCTAATCTCAAAATACGTCAACTCAACAAGTACCTTTGGAGACACCTGTAGAGCACCTTTATAATCACCCAGTTACGTTGTGATGTTTGGTAGCACACAAAGTGTTCCTCCGGTAAGCGGGAGTTACATAATCTCATAGTCATAGGAAGATGTATAAGTCATGAAGAAAGCAATAGCAACATACTAAACGATCAAGTGCTAAGCTAACGGAATGGGTCAAGTAAATCACATCATTCTCCTAATGATGTGATACCGTTAATCAAATGACAACTCATGTCTATGGTTAGGAAACTTAACCATCTTTGATTCACGAGCTAGTCAAGTAGAGGCATACTAGTGACACTATGTTTGTCTATATATTCACACATGTATTATGTTTCCGGGTAATACAATTCTAGCATGAATAATAAACATTTATCATGACATGAGGAAATAAATAATAACTTTATTATTGCCTCTAGGCCATATTTCCTTCAAGGAGCGCCTCCATACTCGCGGCCGCGGGGGCGTTCTCCAGCAGGATGCCTCTCCACCATCGCCTCCTCGGGGTCGCGAGCTCTTCACCAAAGCCATCCGGGGCCGCCAAGCTCTTGATCGAACCTGCCGGGGCCGCCGAGCTCTTCACCGAAGCCGCTAGGACGTCGGAGCCGAGCGAGGGGCTGGACATGCAGGTGGCGGATCTGACGCTCGCTCGCTCCGCCGTGGCCCTGCCATCTGACGGAAGCAGCGCAAGTGTGGCTGCTGCTTGTGGCCTTGAAGGCTGGCGACGCGCCCAGGCCCTTCCGTGGACGCGCCTCATCCATCTGTCGAGGACGCCCAGGCTGCTCGACGCACAGGAGCATGCTGCTGGCTCCATGGGAGTAGAGGAGAGGTGCGCCACTACCCTGGTGCCTCCTCATGGACCCAGGAGCTCACCACCGCCCCAGACCAAGCTCCGATGGCCGCCACACCCTGGATCAACGTTGTGGCACACGCTAGAGGACCAGGTGGCAAGGCTTGAGAGCGTTCGGAGGCTCGTGGCGACAGTGCACCGCTAGCCCTCACGCTCGTGAAGAGGGCCGACGCGTGCGGGGACATCTCCTGCGCCGTCACGCGACTCGCCGGCCGGTGTGCTCCCTGTTGCTACACGCGAGGAAGGAGATGCCCTCCATGGGGGAGGGGGAGGGGCTTGATTTCTTTTTTGTTTAAGATCTAGGAAGGTATATGTCAATTTGTTGCCAAATCAGCTCCTTACATTCCGGCCTCACTTGTCAGAAAATGGTTAAACGGGCTAAATCACCTGATCAGTGCTTTTTGCAAAAAGTTTACTGAATGCATGATGATTTTTCAAAGGCGGCTAATACGCGTCAACTGGATGATTTCTTAGAAAATCATCCGGCTAGCCAGCCGTCGGATAAGGCTGATCAGGACCACTCCATCCCTCTGCTAAGTTGACCATACCAATTCTCCATCCCACCTGCATGTCGTCTTTCTGCAGCGCCTCGGCAAAAGCAGTGTGTGTTTGCAAAGTAGCATCCCAGCCCCGCGCGCGCTCGGTGACCATCCGTAGCTCCGACGACTGTACCAGCTAGCCACATCGTACCACCCGCTTGCACCAGCCGTAGTAGATAGGTTGCCACAGCGGCGCCGTCGGTTTGGTTGTAGCAAAACGTCGGCGAGCTCATCGATTGTGCATGCTGCATCGCATAAACGCAGCCGTCGACAAGGACTGCATCGAAGCGCAAGCAGCCCCTCTGTAGCATTGCGAGCGCTGCATCGCATCACTGACAGCTGCCGGCAAGCTCTGCTTCGGAGCACCTGTTCCATTCTGCGGCTTCACGGCCACTGCATCGCAGCTCCGGTAGCGTCCACGAGGGATGCATTGCAGCAACACAACTATCAAGAAGCTCTGCATCAAAGCGCCGGTCCCTCTCTGCGCCTTCATGGCTGCTGCATCGGAGCACCTGTTCCACTCTGCAGCGTCACGACTGTCGCATCGCAGCTTTAGCAGTGTCGACGAGCGCTGCGTTGCAAGCTTGCCACAACGTAATAGCCGAGAAGCTCTGCATCGAAGCACCGGTAACTCTCTGCGGCGTCACAGCCGCTGCATAGCAACTCCAGCAGCGCCGATGAGCACTGCGTTGCATGCAGCACCGGCAAGCGCTCCATTGGAGTAGACATTCCTCTCTGTAGCGTGGTGACTGCTGCATTGCAGCGTCACCCCCATGCGGCTTACAGAACCGGCAAGTGGTTCATGGCACCATCGGCAGTCGTCGTCGCCTCGTCGGGTGCTGCAGTGATGTATTATAACCGGCGTGTGATGTATTGTAAAACAAATGTGGGCTTTGCAGCTTTGAGTGGAGTAGCGCAGGCTTGGGCCACACCGCTCATGGAGGAAAAGAAAGAATGAGAGGACCAGCGAGAGGTTAGAGAAGAAAGGGGGTCACGCTTTCTTTGGGAAAGAAAAAGTGGATGAGCGGCTCATGTTATCGAGTAAATTGCAAGAAACCACAACCTTAAGGGCTAGGTTATCAGAAAACACTATGTTACCATTTTTTGACATAAATCATCATAGCTAACGTAACTTTTCTGCAAATAACACTGATCGGCGGATTAGGCTTGTTTGACCGTGTTTATGACATGTGGGGCTCACTAGTCATGAGCTGATTTAGTAGAAAAATGACACGTAGGAGTGTTGACTGGTCCACTCTTTCTCCTCTCTCACCCTCTCTTGTGCATTACGTCAAACAGCTTCTGTGCGCTCACGGGAAAACATGCGCTGGTGGCAGCCTTCGCCGGAGTCCGGGCGAGGTCGTTGAGCCATGAGCAGGGCCTACGTCGACGTACTCCGCCGTTGTGGCGCGCGCCTCGGTGTTTCTCAGTGAGCTCATCGCCGGCCCTCTTCGTCGAAGCTGCCGTGGACGGTGGCGGGGGCAGCACATGGCTGCGACACTCGAGCAGCTGTCCCTCATAATGGATGCTCTGCACAAGGACCCGTCTGCCGCGCCGCCCAGCGGCTACTCCTGTCCCTCCCTGCGGCCACCCCACTCTCTTGCCTCCTCTCGGCGTTCGCGTCGGCCGCATCTATGGTGCTCGACCCGGGAATGACACCAACGGCAACATCCTTGCCGGATCCAGCCCAGTTGTGACGCTCCGCCGCCGTCCTCGATCTGGATCGAGCCGCTTCTCTGCCCCGCGACTACGGCCAACGGCGAAGCCCCCAAGGGTGACCAACGCCCGCGCAGAGGGAGGGGGACGGACGACAACTACCAGGCCGGTGAACGCGCATCGCTCTAGCGCATCTTCCCGCATGAGCCGGCGCGCGTACGATGCCGATGACGACGAAGATGCCGACAGCGACACTTGGTTGAGCATTCCGTCGCCATCGAATTGGTGGTCGTGGACGAGAGTAGCTGGTTCACGTCGCCGAGCAGAGCAGCCAGGATCTCTCCGGTGACAGAGCGGTGCATCGTCGGGTCGGCGTAGTTTCGCAGCGGCCTCCTGGTGTCGATGTGACCCTTTTGACTAGTCAAACAGCCCAGGTGGCCTTTTTTTGTCAAGTCAACTACTGACAAATGGGGGCATCTGTCATAAACATGATCAAAGCGCTCTAATCCGCCTATCAATGCTATTTGCAAAAAAAAAAAAAAACGCAAGACATGGTGGTTTTTGTCCAAAAAATATAACCTAGTGTTTTCTGATAACCTAACCCTCAAAGTGGTGGTTTCTTGCAATTTACTCGACATTATCGCATGGAAGAGATATGGATAAGGTTGGGGCGGTGCACGCGGGGGCCATATGCTGACGCATCATGCTTAGACCGGTTGACACCGCACGAACTGGGAACGAGCGCCGCACGATCCAACTTGATCTGATGGCTCGGGACGCGGCTTACGCTAGGCAAAGATCAGTCAGATGAAAACAATAGTTTTCCTTTTTCAAATGATTAGGGACTAGGTGATTTTTTGTAGAAGAAGCCCGAAGTATAGTGATTTTATGCAATTAACTCCACCTGGCACCAAGGAAGACACACACAGACATGCACGCACGGGCGCATCGGCCAGCCACACTCACATGCACGATGCATACAGAGCTCCCACGTCGTTGCACTTCCGCCATGCTCCAAGGCTGGACGCGCCCGACCCGCCATTCATGCATGAGACGGTGCTCGACAATCATTAAGGCCAACTCCACCGCACGACCCTAAATGAACGTCCGGTTTGGCTGAATTTTGTCCCTTTGGGGTGGCAATGGGTTCGCCCATGTCCGCGTTTGTCCGTTGGGTCGTGGGTGCACCCAACGAGCGGCCGCACCCCAAATCATGTCCGGGATGGACATGATAAAAAACAAAAAAACTTAAATAAAGTGCCTAAAAAAGTAAATAAATGCAGTTAAAAAACTTAAAACATATTTAGGGGTCACGACCACAAAACGGCCCAGTTTCACGGTCCACTTAAATGGCCCAGTTCCATAATTAACATAAAACAAAATAAAAAAATGCTGCCCGCGCGCTTGAAACACCCACGATGCAGCTATATCTCTCACGTGTCGAGGCACGACTTAGAGGCATAACCGCATGATGGTTTTGTCGCAAGAAGGGTTATCTTCACACAATCCCATGTAATGAACAAGAATGGGATAAAAAGTTGGCTTACAATCGCCACTTCACACAATGAACATATAATTCATACATCATTCAGAGTACACACATAGTCCGACTACGGACGAAGCTAAAAGAAAAGAAGATAACCCAACTGCTAGATCCCCGATCGTCCCAACTGGGCTCCACTACTGATCAACATGGAACGAAACATAGCAACGACCAAGACCTTCGTTGAGCTCCCATCTGAGCTCGGTTGCAACACCTGCACTGGTATCATCGGCACCTGCAACTGTTGTGATAGTATCTGGTGAGTCATGAGGACTCAACAATCTCAAAACCCGCGAGATCAAGACTATTTAAGCTTATGGGTAGGAAGTGGTGAGGAGGTGGAGTTGCAGTAAGCACTAAGCAAATATGGTGGCTAACATACGCAAATAAGAGCGAGAAGAGAAGCAACGGAACGGTCGAGAAGCTAGAAGTGATCAAGAAGTGATCCTGAAACTACTTACACACAATCATAACACAAAGACCTTGTTCACTTCCCGGACTCCGCCAAAAAGAGACCATCACGACTACACATGCGGTTGATGCATTTTAATTAAGTCAAGTGTCAAGTTCTCTACAACCGAATATTAACAAATTCCCATCTGCCACATAACCGTGGGCACGGCTCTCAAAAGTTTATACCCTACAGGGGTGTCCCAACTTAGCCCATCACAAGCTCTCACGGTCAACGAAGGATATTCCTTCTCCCAGGAAGACCCGATCAAACTCAGAATCCCGGTTTACAAGCCATTTCGACAATGGTAAAACAAGACCAGCAAAGCCGCCCGAATGTGCCGACAAATCCCGATAGGAGCTGCACATATCTCGTTCTCAGGGCACACCGGATTGTCCAAACTTCCGGTAGGCCAGCCCAGAGTTGCCCCTGGTGGCCACCGGCGGCTGACAGGTTGGACCAACACTCACGACGAGCATTGGCCCGGGGGGGGGGGGTAAAAATAAAGATGACCCTTGAGTCTGCAGAACCCAAGGGAAAAAGGCTTAGGTGGCAAAAGTTAAAACCAAGGTTGGGCCTTGCTGGAGGAGTTTTATTCAAAGCAAACTGTCAAGGGGGTCCCATAAATCACCCAACCGCGTAAGGAACGCAAAATCAAGGAACATAACACTGGTATGACGGAAACTAGGGTGGCAAGAGTGGAACAAAACACCAGGCATAAGGCCGAGTCTTCCACCCTTTACCAAGTATATAGATGCATTAATTAAATAAGAGATATTGTGATATCCCAACATAATCCTATCCATCATGGAGCAATCTTCGACTTCACCTGCAACTAACAATGCTATAAGAGGGGCTGCGCAAAGCGGTAACATAGCCAAGCAATGGTTTGCTAGGAAGGGTGAAAAGGTTAGAGGCTGACATGGCAACTTGGGAGGCATGGTAAACAAGTGAAAGGTAGTGCAACATAGCGATAGAACGAAGCAACTAGCAAGCAAAGATAGAAGTGATATCGAGGGTAATGGTCATCTTGCCTGAGATCCCGCAAGGAAGAAGAATGAGTCCAAGAAGAAGACAAGCGAACGTAGTCGAACGAATCCTCACAATTTCGGAATGAAACCGAAGCTAACGAGAGAAGCAAACCGGAAAGGAGGAAACAACATGGTAAACACACAAGCATAATCATGGCATGATGCACAATCAAGTATGATGCATGTCCGGTTTAATGAGGCATGGCATGGCAAAGTGCACAAACAATACTACAAATTAAGTGGAGCTCAATATGCAACGAGTTGCATATTGACGAAACACCGCATCAATTAGTTAGTTCTCTCTCGGTTATGTATCCAACAACATTAAATGTTATTAAACATGGCAAGAGGTGAAGCATGAGCAATTCACCTATTTAGGCAAGTTTAAATGAGGCCGGAAACAACAAACAACAATTCCGGAAAATCCCCATATGTCATTTAGCAATTTTAAAGCAAACAACAATTTTAAACATTTTTAATGTTGTTATCATGATGCGGATGACATATGCAAGTTTTATGCAATTTTATGAAAAATGTTGACATGAGCATGTTATGAAGCATTTGTCACCGTGGTGGAAAGAAAGGATGCCACGACAACGATAATGAAAATGGTGCCATGGCAACATTCCGATGACCCGATAACTCATGGAGATACCGGTGCAAAAGGAAGTGCGAAACATGCAAAAGATGGTGGGGTGATCCCGGATACCGGGTTCCCACGTGTCGGTGGCATGTCAAAAGAGGGGCATCGCAAACGACAACTCGGACACGGTGCAAACATGGGCATCTCATACAACATGCATTCGTTCTCGGAAGGTCGTCTCGGCGGTTATACCTTTGAAGCGTGCATTTTCGGAGCGGAACGCGTTTCGTAGTGGAAGTAGGCGTTCACAAGTCATAGTGGAAGTAGTGGTTCACGGCGACGGTAGTGGAACTTGGCGTTTTTGCTAATCGGGTCTTCGGCGACGGTAGTTGTACACGGTCGAAGAGGAACTTGGCGCGTCCAAAATCGAGGATTATCGTGTACTTGATGTTTCGGTCAGGGCAGCAAAACATAGTCGAACTTGGCGTATCCGAAGGGCTACTTGGAGAACAACGATCGTCGTGGTACTTGTAGCTCGTGTAACTCCACAGTTCGTTGCGTGAAAATAGTCGTACATGCACGTAGATGAACTTGACGGGTCCTGACGTCCCGGTACTTGGCGTCCTCTCGGCCTTGACGATGAAGAAACGAAACGTGATGGTGTGGCAGAGCAGCAGCGGGGTCGGACGCGGAGGAAGAGGATCGCCTTGGCGCTAGCGAGCAGGCAGGAGGTGCGCGACAGAGAAGGACGGCGGGGACAGGCGAGCTCATGGCTGCCGGCGAGCTTGGCGAGGCCAAGGCGGCGAGGCGGGGCACGGCGGCTATGGAGGTCAACGCGCGCGGCCATGCGGTCGTCCTCCTGCTCGAGGCAGAGGATGCAGGGGGCGACAACCACGGCCAGACTTGAGGACGGGGACAGCGAGGCGAGGTGGAGCGGATCCAGGTGGAGGCGACCAGGAACAGGGCGCGGGCGCGGATCCGACAGAGACAAGCTTGAGGCATCGGCCATGGGAGCTCCAAGGAGGGCGGTGGCTGGTCGTGGTCGCTGGCGATGGAGGCGGAGCAAAGGACGGGCGAAGCAGAGGAGCCGGTGGCGGACGCGGGAGGCCCGATACGTCTCCAACGTATCTATAATTTTTGATTGTTCCATGCTATTATATTACCCCTTTTGGATGTTTATGGGCTTTATTTTACACATTTATATCATTTTTGGGACTAACCTACTAACCGGAGGCCCAACCCATATTGCTGCCTTTTTTGCCTATTTCAGTATTTTGAAGAAAAAGGAATATCAAAGGGAGTCCAAACGGAATGAAACCTTCGGGAGCGTGATTTTTGGAACAAACATGATCCGGAGAGCTTGGAGTGCAAGTCAAGAAGCTTCCGAGGGCCCCACGAGATAGGGGCCGCGCCCCTCTGTCTCGTGGGCCCCTTAGGCGGCCACCGACGTACTTCTTCCTCCTATATATACCTACATACCCCGAAAACATCCAGGAGCACCATGAAACACAATTTCCACCGCCGTAACCTTCTGTATCCGCGAGATCCCATCTTGGAGCCTTCGCCGACACTCTGCCGGAGGGGGAATCAACCATGGAGGGCCTCTACATCAACATCCTTGCCCCTCCGATGAGTTGTGAGTAGTTTACCACAGACCTACGGGTCCATAGTTATTAGCTAGATGGTTTCTTCTCTCTTTTTGGATCTCAATACAATGTTCTCCCCCTCTCTTGTGGAGATCTATTCGATGTAAACTCTTTTTGCGGTGTGTTTGTCGAGATCCGATGAATTGTGGGTTTATGATCAAGTTTATCTATGAATAATATTTGAATCTTCTCTGAATTTTTTTATGTATGATTGAGTTATATTTGCAAGTCTCTTCGAATTATCAGTTTGGTTTGGCCTACTAGATTGGTCTTTCTTGCCATGGGAGAAGTGCTTAGCTTTGGGTTCAATCTTGCGGTGTTCTTACCCAGTGATAGAAAGGGTTGCAAGACACGTATTGTATTGTTGCCATCGAGGATAACAATATGGGGTTTATATCATATTGCATGTGTTTATCCCTCTACATCATGTCATCTTGCTTAATGCGTTACTCTGTTCTTATGAACTTAATACTCTAGATGCATGCAGGAATCGGTCGATATGTGGAGTAATAGTAGTAGATGCAGGCAGGAGTCGGTCTACTTGTTATGGACGTGATGCCTATATACATGATCATGCCTAGATAATCTCATAACTATGCGCTTTTCTATCAATTGCTCGATATTAATTTGTTGGGAAAATTTTGTTTTTGCCACTCTAGATTTTGCCAATTTTCCTTATGCCACTCTAGATTTTGACATTTCACTTTTGCCACTCTTAGTTTTTGAAAATTATCACAATTGTCATTCCCATGGCAGAAGCAAAATTTTCAGAGTGGTAATTGTGATAATTATCAAAAGCTAAGAGTGGCAAAAATGAAATAAAATTATTCTGCTTTTGCCACAAAATGGCAATTATGATATTTGTCAAAAACAAAGAGTGGCAAAAGTGAAATGTCAAAATCTAGAGTGGCATAAGGAAACTTGGCAAAATCTAGAGTGGCAAAAACAAAATTTTCCTTAATTTGTTCACCCACTGTAATACTTATGCTATCTTGAGAGAAGCCTCTAGTGAAACCTGGCCCCCGTGTCTATCTCTTACCATATTTGCTTTCAATCTACTTTATTTGCATCTTTACTTTGTGCATCTATATTACAAAATACCAAAAATATATTTATCTTATCATACTATCTTTATTAGATCTCACTTTCGCAAGTGGCCGTGAAGGGATTGACAACCCCTTTATTGCGTTGGTTGCGAGTTCTCAGTTTGTTTGTGTAGGTGCGTGGGACTTTTGAGGAGCCTCCTACTGGATTGATACCTTGGTTCTCAAAACTGAGGGAAATACTTACACTACACTTTGCCGCATCACCCTCTCCTCTTCGAGGAAAACCAACGCAAGCTCAAGACGTAGCAAGAAGGATTTCTGGCACCGTTGCCGAGGAGGTCTTCGCTCAAGTCAAGACATACCAAGTACCCATCACAAACCCATCTCCCTCGCATTTACATTATTTGCCATTTGCCTCTCGTTTTCCTCTCCCCCCACTTCACCCTTGCCGTTTTATTTGCCCTCTCTTTCCCAATCTCCTCCTCTCTTTTCGCTTGCCTTTTCTATTTGCTTGTGTGTTGGATTACTTGTTGCCATGGCGCAAGATAATACCAAATTGTGTGACTTCTCGAATACCAATAATAATGATTTCCTTAGTACTCCGGTTGCTCCTCTTAATGATGTTGAGTCTTGTGAAATCAATACCGCTTTGCTGAATCTTGTTATGAAAGATCAATTCGCCGGCCTTCCTAGTGAAGATGCCGCTACTCATCTAAACAATTTTCTTGATTTGTGTGATATGCAAAAGAAGAAAGATACGGATAACAATATTGTCAAATTGAAGTTATTTCCGTTTTCACTTAGAGATCGTGCTAAACTTTGGTTTTCGTCTTTGCCTAAAAAATTATTGATTCTTGGAACAAGTGCAAAGATGCTTTTATCTCTAAGTATTTTCCTCCCGCTAAGATCATCACTCTTAGGAACGATATTATGAATTTTAAACAACTTGATCATGAGCATGTTTCCCAATCTTGGGAAAGAATGAAATTGATGCTTCGCAATTGCCCTACTCATGGTTTGAATTTATGGATGATCATACAAAAATTTTATGCCGGTTTGAACTTTGCTTCTAGAAATCTCTTAGATTCGGCCGCGGGAGGCACCTTTATGGAAATCACGTTAGGAGATGCTACAAAATTTCTTGATAATATTATGGCTAATTATTCTCAATGGCACACCAAAAGATCTTCTAGTAAAAAAAGTGCATGCTATAGAAGAAATTAATGTTTTGAGTGGAAGGATGGATGAACTTATGAAGATGTTTGCTACTAAAAATACTCCTCTTGATCCCAATGATATGCCTTTGTCTTCCTTGATTGAGAATAATAATGAATCTATGGATGTGAATTTTGTTGGTAGGAATAGTTTTGGAAACAATGCTTATAGAGGAAATTTTAATGCTAGACCGTTCCCTAGTAATCCCTCTAATAATTATGGAAATTCCTACAATAATTCTTATCATAATTTTAATAAGATGCCCTCTGATTTTGAGAATAGTGTGAAAGAATTTATGATTTCTCAAAAGAATTTTAATGCTTTGCTTGAAGAAAAATTGCTCAAAGTTGATGATTTGGCTAGGAACGTTGATAGACTTTCGCTTGATGTTAATTCTCTTAAACTTGGATATTCTTCTCCTAAGCATGATATCAATGAGTCTCTAAAAGTAATGAGAATTTCCATTGATGAGTGCAAGGAAAGAACCGCTAGATTGTGTGCTAAAAAAGAAAGCTTTATAAAAGCGTGTTCTTCTAGTTTCCATGAAAATAATGATGAGGATCTTAAAGTTATTGATGCGTCTCCGATTAGATCTATGTTTTGCAATATGAATTTTGATGATTATGGGAGTGATGATGAATCCACTTTGCCTAGAAGGCGTCCCAAAAATTCGGAGTCTTTAGATCTTGATGCTAAATTTGGTAAAAGTGAGATTGGAGAATCCTCAACTTCTAATAATATTGAACCTACTATCTCGGATTTCAAGGAACTTGATTATGATAATTGCTATTTAAAAGGTTGTATTTCCTTGTTGCAATCCGTTGTTAATTCTCTTCATGCTATTAGTTAAAATAAAGCTTTTACCAAACATGTTGTTGATGCCTTGATGCAATATTATGATGAAAAACTTAATTTGGAAGTTTCTATACCTAGAAAACTTAATGATGAGTGGGAACCTACTATAAAGATTATAATTAAATATTATGAGTGTTTTGCTTTGTGTGATTTGGGTGCTAGTGTTTCCACGATTCCGAAAACTTTATGTGATATTCTAGGTTTCCATGATCTTGATGATTGCTCTTTAAATTTGCACCTTGCGGATTCCACCATTAAAAAGCCTATGGGAAGTATCAATGATGTTCTTATTGTTGCAAATAGAAATTTGGTGCCCGTAGATTTTATCATTCTTGATATAGATTGCAATCTTTCTTGCCCTATTATTCTTGGTAGACCTTTTCTTAGAACGATTGGTGCGATTATTGATATGAAGGAAGGGAATATTAGATTCCAATTTCCATTAAAGAAAGGCATGGAGCACTTTCCAAGAAACAAAGTCAAATTACCTTATGAATCTATCATGCGTGCTACTTATGAATTTAGTGCCAAAGATGGCACTCGTTAAATCTATCTTTGTTTTTATGCCTAGCTAGGGGCGTTAAACGATAGCGCTAGTTGGGAGGCAACCCAATTTTCTTTATGTTTTTTCTTTTTGCTCCTGTTTAGTAATAAATCTTGCATATACCTTCTATTTAGATGTGTTTTTATCTTTTAATTAGTGTTTGTGCCAAGTAGAACCTATAGGATAACCTACGATGATAGTTGATTTGATTCTGCTGAAAAACAGAAACTTTGCACGCCCGAATATAATTTTGTTAAATCACAGGAACGTGATTTTGCATTGATTCTTTTTTATGCTATTCAATAAACAAATTTTACAGGACTTCCTATTTTTGTATGATTTTTAGAGTTCCAGAAGTTTGCGTTAGTTACAGATTTCTACAGACTGTTCTGTTTTTGACAGATTCTGTTTTTCGTGTGTTGTTTGCTTATTTCAATGCATCTATGGCTAGTAATTCAGTCTATGAACCATAAATAAGTTGGAATACAGTAGTTTTAACACCAAAATAAATAACTAATGAGTTCATTGCAGTACCTTATGTGGTGGTTTTGTTTTCTTTCACTAACGGAGCTTATAAGATTTCCTGTTAAGTTTTGTGTTGTGAAGTTTTCAAGTGTTGGGTAAAGCTTTTATGGACTATGGAATAAGGAGTGGCAAGAGCCTAAGCTTGGGGATGCCCATGTCACCCCAAGATATTCAAGAATAGCCAAAAGCCTAAGCTTGGGGATGCCCCAGGAAGGCATCCCCTCTTTCGTCTTCGTTCATTGGTAACTTTACTTGGAGCTACATTTTTATTCGCTACATGATATGTGTTTTGCTTGGAGCGTCGTGTATTTAGTCTTTGCTTTTTAGTTTACCACAATCATCCTTGCTGTACACACCTTTTGGGAGAAGCCTATTTGATTAGAATTTGCTAGAATACTCTATGTGCTTCACTTATATCTTTTGAGCTTGATAGTTTTTGCTCTAGTGCTTCACTTATATCTTTTAGAGCATGGTGGTGTCTTAATTTTGAAGAAATTGCTAGTCTCTCATGCTTCACTTATATTATTTTGAGAGTCTTTTAGAACAGCATGGTATTTTCTATGATCATAAAGTTGGTCCTAGAATGATGAGCATCCAAGTTGGGTATAATAAAAACTATCATAGACAGTGAATTGGATGCTATAATCAATTTGATGCTTGATAATTGTTTTGAGATATGGAGGTAGTAATTTTAAAGTCATGCTAGTTGGGTGATTATGAATTTAAAGAATGCTTGCGTTGAAGTTTGTGATTCCCGTAGCATGCACGTATGGTGAACCGCTTTGTGATGAAGTTGGAGCACAATTTTATTTATTGATTGTCTTCCTTATGAGTGGTGGTCGGGGACGAGTGATGGTCTTTTCCTACCAATCTATCCCCCTAGGAGCATGTGCGTAGTACTTTGGTTTTTGATGACTTCTAAATTTTTGAAACAAGTATATGAGTTCCTTTGATTAATGTTGAGTCCATGGATTATACACACTCTTTCACCCTTCCACCATTGCTAGCCTCTCTTGTATCGTGCAATTTTCGCCGGTACCATACACCCACCATTTACCTTCCTCAAAACAGCCACCATATCTACCTATTATGACATTTCCATAGCCATTCCGAGATATATTGCCATGCAACTTTCCACCGTTCCGTTCATGTGACACGCATTACTTTTGTCATATTGCTTTTTGCATGATCATGTAGTTGACATCGTATTTGTGGCAAGGCCACCTTCATAATTTTCATACATGTCGCTCTTGATTCATTGCATATCCCGGTACACCGCCGGAGGCATTCATATAGAGTCATATCTTGTTCTAGCTTTGAGTTGTAAATCCATAAAAGTGTGATGATCTTCATTATTAGAGCATTGTCCTAGTGAGGAAAGGATGATGAAGACTATGATTCCCCCACAAGTCGGGATGAGACTTCGAACTTTACAAAAAAAAGAGAAAGGAAAAAAAAGAAGGCCGAAGAAAAAAAAGAAAGAGAAAAATAAAATAAAATGAGAGAAAAAGAGAGAAGGGACAATGCTACTATCTCTTTTTCCACACTTGTGCTTCAAAAATAGCACCATGATCTTCATGATAGAGAGTCTCATATGTTGTCACTTTCATATACTAGTGGGAATTTTTCATTATAGAACTTGGCTTGTATATTACAATGATGGGCTTCCTCAAAGTGCCCTAGGTCTTCGTGAGCAAGCAAGTTGGATGCACCCCACTTAGTTTCTTTTATTGAGCTTTCATATATTTATAGCTCTAGTGCATCCGTTGCATGGCAATAACTACTCACTCACATTGATATCTATTACTGGGCATCTCCATAGCCCGTTGATACGCCTAGTTGATGTGAGACTATCTTCTCCTTTTTGTCTTCTCCACAACCACCATTCTATTCCACATATAGTGCTATGTCCATGGCTCACGCTCATGTATTGCGTGAAAGTTGAAAAAGTTTGAGATTATTAGAGTATGAAACAATTGCTTGGCTTGTCATCGGGGTTGTGCATGATTAAATATTTTGTGTGATGAAGACAGAGCATAGCCAGACTATATGATTTTGTAGGGATAACTTTCTTTAGCCATGTTATTTTGAGAAGACATGATTACTTTGATTAGTATGCTTTAAGTATTACTATTTCTTATGTCAATATGAACTTTTATTTTGTATTCATTTGGGTCTGAACATTCATGCCACAATAAAGAAAATTACATTATGAATTATGCTAGGTAGCATTCCACATCAAAAATTCTCTTTTTATCATTTACCTACTCGAGGACGAGCAGGAATTAAGCTTGGGGATGCTTGATACGTCTCCAACATATCTATAATTTTTGATTGTTCCATGCTATTATATTACCCCTTTTGGATGTTTATGGGCTTTATTTTACACATTTATATCATTTTTGGGACTAACCTACTAACCGCAGGCCCAACCCATATTGCTGTTTTTTTTTGCCTATTTCAGTATTTCGAAGAAAAGGAATATCAAACGGAGTCCAAACGGAATGAAACCTTCGGGAGCGTGATTTTTGGAACAAACATGGTCCGGAGAGCTTGGAGTGCAAGTCAAGAAGCTTCCGAGGGCCCCACGAGATAGGGGGCCGCGCGCCCCCTGTAGGGCGTGCCCCCTTGTCTCGTGGGCCCCTCGGGCGGCCACCGACGTACTTCTTCCTCCTATATATACCTACGTACCCCGAAAACATCTAGGAGCACCATGAAACACAATTTCCACCGCTGTAACCTTCTGTATCCGCGAGATCCCATCTTGGAGCCTTCGCCGACACTCTGCCGGAGGGGGAATCAACCACGGAGGGCCTCTACATCAACATCCTTGCCCCTCCGATGAGTTGTGAGTAGTTTACCACAGACCTACGGGTCCATAGTTATTAGCTAGATGGCTTCTTCTCTCTTATTGGATCTCAATACAATGTTCCCCCCTCTCTTGTGGAGATCTATTCGATGTAAACTCTTTTTGCGGTGTGTTTGTCGAGATCCGATGAATTGTGGGTTTATGATCAAGTTTATCTATGAATAATATTTGAATCTTCTCTGAATTCTTTTATGTATGATTGAGTTATCTTTGCAAGTCTCTTCGAATTATCAGTTTGGTTTGGCCTACTAGATTGGTTTTTCTTGCCATGGGAGAAGTGCTTAGCTTTGGGTTCAATCTTGCGGTGTTCTTACCCAGTGACAGAAAGGGTTGCAAGACACATATTGTATTGTTGCCATCGAGGATAACAAGATGGGGTTTATATCATATTGCATGTGTTTATCCCTCTACATCATGTCATCTTGCTTAATGCGTTACTCTGTTCTTATGAACTTAATACTCTAGATGCAGGCAGGAGTCGGTCGATGTGTGGAGTAATAGTAGTAGATGCAGGCAGGAGTCATCTACTTGTTATGGACGTGATGCCTATATACATGATCATGCCTAGATAATCTCATAACTATGCGCTTTTCTACCAATTGCTCGACAGTAATTTGTTCACCCACCGTAATACTTATGCTATCTTGAGAGAAGCCTCTAGTGAAATCTATGGCCCCCGGGTCTATCTCTTATCATATTTACTTTCAATCTACTTTATTTGCATCTTTACTTTTTGCATCTATATTACAAAATACCAAAAATATATTTATCTTATCATACTATCTTTATTAGATCTCACTTTTGCAAGTGGCCGTGAAGGGATTGATAACCCCTTTATTGCGTTGGTTGCGAGTTCTCAGTTTGTTTTTGTAGGTGCGTGGGACTTTTGAGGAGCCTCCTACTGGACTGATACCTTGGTTCTCAAAACTGAGGGAAATACTTACGCTACACTTTGCTGCATCACCCTCTCCTCTTCGAGGAAAACCAACGCAAGCTCAAGACGTTGCAAGGCCGGGCGCGGCGCCATGGGGAGGTGACAACACGGAGGAGGGGAGGCTGCAGGGGCAGTAATGGTTGAAGACGAGGGCGACAGGGAGGTCCGGTGGCGCGGCACCAAGGGCGGCAAGGAGGAGGTCGGGCGCGGTGGTCGCGCGGTGGAGGCGACGAGGGGATCGGGTGCAGGGATCTCCTCTCCCTGGCTCGATGCATGCGCATGTGTGAGTGGCGGCGGTGTGGGAGGACGAGAGGGAGAGATCAAGAGGAGGGGGTCGGGGCTAGGGTTAGATAGGCAGGGGCCGACTGGGCCTTGGCCGCGGGGAAATAGGCTGGCCTGGCTGCTGGGCTCTCTTCTCTCTCACTCTAAAGAAAATAAAAGAAAACGGAGATAAGAAAGAAAAGAAAGGGAGGTTAGGGGAAGAAGTTGGACACGCGGATAATTTTCCCGGACACACAAAAATGAGCTTGATCCAAGAAAATAGAAGTTGGCACGAATGCAAGATTTAAATCCAAACTCATTTGAATTTAATTCAAATGGTTTGAACTAGGACAAGGTTTTAGGAGTGTTCAAAATGTTGAGAATTTAAAAGGAGCCTCGGGAAAGAGATGAAAAGAATTTATGGACAAGTTTGAGGTCAAGAAGTGAGATAACAAAGTCATGAGGAATTATTTTGCAAGTGGGTTACGGTTGATTCCAAAACAATGGAATATTTATAGTAGCTCCCTAAATATTGGGAGGATATGTTATAAAGAGAAATCACCATGTGAAATCCCTCGATTTAAATAGACCGAAGATCCATACAATTTTTATTTAGATGAGTTTTTTAAAAGGGTTGCATGACGACATGATGCAATGCAAATGATGCAAAGAGATGAGATGCATGACATGAACAAAATGCAAAACAAAAGACAAAAACCCAACCACGGCGGAAATAACATATCACATAGCCGGAAATGGCAAGAGTTGGAGTTACAATTATGAAAAGTCACATCCGGGGCGTTACAACTCTCCACCACTACAAGAGGATCTTGTCCCGAGATCTAGGATGGCACCAGAGAGAAATGGAAGAGGAAGAGAAGAGGTAAAACTAAGTTGCTTCTTCGACAAATGAGTGAAACCAAAGAACCTTGAGAGGTTGAAAAGTTGAAGGAAAGAACACACCGGAGTTGAACACAATCGGGAGCACTGCAGTAGAAAATAGAAACAAGGAACACCATGTGAACCTTGGGGGTTGCAAAGCTATGAATGACGAGTACAATGGACAAGAAGGAATTGAAATCACTCTGGTTGAAACGAGATAAACAAGGAACAAGGAAGATCAAAATCGGACAACACTCCGGTTGAAAAGAGTCGCAAGACTTGATAAGATGAAAAAGAACTTGAAAAAAAGACATGGCACTCGGTTAAATGGATAAGCATAAAAAGAACACGATCCTGAAAAAACAAGATGATGAGTGAAGAGAGCACCATCACAATGCCTCCGGAAGAAAGAATAGAAGATAGATCATTGGAATAACAGAATGGTGAAGAAAATGATAACTTCTACCACAATTGAATTTGGAATGCATCCTTGCAAGAAGGTTAGAGCGGAGTTGTTGGAAAACCAACAAAAGAAGGATATGATCCTCGTGGGCTTATGGAGACATCTCAAAACTTGAGGTGAAATTCTGCCACTACCGAAAACAAATGCTTGCTTGAAATCAACGAAGAGATGAAAACTGCTTTTGCCGAGAGGATAGGAGATAACTTGGATCATTGATAAGCACCACAATACAAAATTCCTTAGGGAAGGCTTTAGGTGAAATCTATACCAAGATAACTCCAATGAAGAGATTGATGGATTTAAAATACCTCGTTCTTGACAACATGTGAATCGCGAAACATGAATGAAAATTGTCAAGAATGATATAACACCACCTCAAAAGATAAGGTAGAAAGAATTGCACTTCGAAATGCAAGAAGGAGAGTGGTTGAGCTCCTCCAACAAAATCTTGAAGAAAGCTTCGCGAATGAATGAAATATTTGATGAACCACCATGTAGAACCTCCATGAAGAACTTCGGTAATAAAAGAATGATAGAAAGAAAGAGAAGTTGAAAACACAAGGTGAAGCCTTGCGATGATTAAGAAGGAGCTTCGCGATGATATAACCGAGAGAACTTGGAACTCCAAAAAGAAAAGATGAACATCTTAGAACCGAGAATTTATTCCTCATGAACAAACTCCGAAGGAAGGGATTAATCACTTGGATGAAACAAGAATAAGAATTATATTATGCGTATTCTTCACCAATTTAAATTGATGACAAGCAACAGGTTTGGCATGCCACTTATTCTCGTAGAAAGGATTAAGAGAGATATAGCGTAAACTTGAGAAGGTATAGATGGAACCACCGGTGGGATTTGGAAATAGCGAATGAATTAATATGATAACAAAGGAAGTGAAATCTTGAACGAACCACCGTAAGAATTGAAAATGAAAGTAGCAAAGGCACAATTCATAGGGAAGAATTGGAAAACGAATGAAGATACTTGAGGGGATTTAGATAAAAGAGAAAAAGAGATCATGAACTGATTAAAGAATACTTGAACGAAGCACCGGAAGAATATGGAGACGAACGAAGAGGCATCAATTCAGAATCAAGAGATCTTCTGAAATAATGGCCTTCAGATGATCGAGAAAATAAAGCAACCCTTGAAATGCGTCGGATGGGTGAAAAGAATTCTCACAATCGAAAACAATTATGAGGATGGCATGAAGCTAGAACCATGAATCTTTAAGAGAATGTAGCAAGGTTTAAGAGGAACTCTTCTTCAGTCTTCAAAATTCGAGAATGACGACGAGAAACACCACCATGAATTGTTGAGACACTCCGGAATGAAAATTAGAAAGGTTGAACCAACGACCAAATAATTTGAAAGATCTTGGAGAAAGACATTTGACTGATGATAATTCATTCTTACATCAAACTTTGAAATGAATTTGGGAATAGCTCCGGGAAAATTAAAAGAGTCAGGTAAGATCCTGGAAAAAGACCTGTGGGTTAGGGGCCACTTGGAAGAAACATCGTTGAAGGATTGCTTGAAATAGAGATTACACCGGTAGAATTAAATAGCTTGAATGATAGAAAAACCTCGAAGTAACTTGAACAGATTAAGAATGGAAACATGATTCTTCTGAGATATCTTTAACACTCCAGATATGAACTGGGAGAGGTGAATAAATAAGAGAGCCTTGGATAATAAATTCGCATAGGAAGATATGTGAAACAAAAGGAAGAGATATGATCAACACCGAAGCTTGAAATTAATCCACCGGAGAAGAATACGAGAATGAAGAATGACGAACTTGAAGCTCGTGAGCATCTTCACGAGGGATCACCGGATCAGAACATTGATTGAAAAGAGTGAAGAGACTTCACATGAATAAATGGATACTTGATTAAAATATATGAGTCCTTGAAGAAAAGGGTGGGAGGGCGGGAAAACAAGGACAACTTGGGATGGATGAAACAAACACCGATGAGAAAACTTAGGAATGATCTTGCGGATGGGGAGAATGATGGGATCATCTCGAAGAGACGCGCACCGGTTGGGAATAGAATTGGGATGACAAACTCGGTAAACAAGAAGGATTAGTATTCACATAGGAATATGAGAACACCGCTTAGGAAAGGTATGGAATCAACACTTGACTTCGAAGCAACTCGAATACCACAAATAAAACAAAACAAAGGATTTGTGTCGGTGTCAAAACCGGCGGATCTCGGGTAGGGGGTCCCGAACTGTGCGTCTAGGCGGATGGTAATAGGAGACAAGGGACACGATGTTTTACCCAGGTTCGGGCCCTCTTGATGGAGGTAAAACCCTACGTCCTACTTGATTGATATTGATATTGTGGATGTTTACAAGAGTGGATCTACCACGAGATCAAGGAGGCTAAACCCTAGAAGCTAGCCTATGGTATGATTGTAATGGTTGTTGTTGTATATGTCTATCGACTAGCCTGGCCCCGGTTTATATAATGCACCAGAGTCCTAGGATAACAAGAGTCCTAGCCGAATACGCCGGTGGGGGAGGAGTCCTTGTCTTGATCGCCAAGTCTTGTTGATTCTTCCTTGTATGCGGCAGCTGTCCGGACTGGCCCATGAGTATACGGCCATGGGGGTCCTCGGCCCAATCCAACTGACCGGGCGACGACGTGGTGAGTACCCCCTAGTCCAGGACACCGTCAGTAGCCCCCTGAACCGGTCTTCAAGTTAGGGACGCTCCTCGATTCTTCTGAACTGTTCTTCATCTTCGGTTGCCGGTCTTGAAAACTGGTTCAACAAATCTTCTCATCTTCGATCTTGAGGATCGCCGAAATGCATTCGACGAGTTTATACGTCGGGTATCCGAGGAGCCCCTTTAAGTTTCCGGCCTTTATCAATGCCTTGTTATTTTTATGCCACACCTCGGGTTTGAAGTTGTTCCCGGGCGGCAACGTCCTCTTGCGTCCGAGCTCCAACGCCGGACTGCATTCGAGGTATCTTTTGCAGCCAAGCACCAATGCCGGACTACTTCCCAGCTCTAACGTCGGACTATGTATCCGAGCTCCAACGCCGGACTATATCCGAGCTCCAACGCCGGACTATGTATCCGAGCTCCAATGCTGGACTTTATCCGAGGTGTCATAAATCACCTTGGTTCAAAGAAGTTTGAAGGAGTTTAACCGAGCTTAATGCCGGAAATGCCCTCTAAGGAGCCAACCACTTGCATCCGAGCTATATGTCGAACTGCTTCCGAGGTGGTTAGGCACCTCGGTCGTGGGCTGATTTTTGGTCAATGTTTTTTATTGATGTAATTTATTCTCTGACGAGATGTATAGCCAGTAGCCCTCAAGGTATGTATCGGTCTAAAACCCGAGATGCACCTGAAGGATGACATAAGACCGCTGATCCCCGAAGCCGCTGAGACTCAGGTTGATTTGCAAAATCGGTTTGAGGATCAAGTCCTAGCTCGGTAGAACACTTCGGGACACAAAAAGCGACGTGCTCAGTCCTCGAGACTCAGGTTGGGTGCGGCCGACCAACCTGAGGATCAAAATCTCCTCGGAAACTGTATTGCACTTAAGATTTTCTGCATAGAACAAGCAATGCAGTAGCCCCCGAGACACTGGTCGGGTGGCAACACCAGATCAGGGGATCAATGTGCCCCTTTAATATTTGTAAATAATAAGCCCGAAGCCCAGTAGCCCTCGAGCCTTAATGCGGGCACGGGTGGCCGAATTAAGGATCAATATCCATAGTAAAATCACAAATTATGTGTAATGACTCAATGTATCCAAGTACCTTATGTCATTAATGCTCGGATCCGCATTGTACAAAACTTTGTTGACCGACCATGGGCTTTAACCTCCTCGGCCGGTAGCCGAGGAGTGTTTGTCCTACTTTATAAAGCCTTTATGAGGGCAAAGATTTACGACAAACAAGGCAATCTGGTCATACGGCTTTCTAAACAAAGGTACGCAGAGAGATATGTTATATTGCTGTTTAACAGAAGAAATGTCTTCCAAAGAAAATAGTCCCGCTATCGGTTCCTTTCTTTGGGTTGTCATGCTAAGCATGATCATGAAACCTCGGCTCCAATGTAAGAGCAAAAGATCGAGGATTTAGTTTGGGAGGCCAGTTACTAGCCCCCGCCGTGTTCGGCGACATACGAGGTCAAGCCAGAAACACTTCGGCCAATGTTATGAATGGCCCGTCATTTAATATAGTCATCGGATCGCTGACCAGTTTACACCTATTGTGACAGTCAGTTTTCGGCTTTCTCCACTGAGGTGCTTGACCATGCAAGCTGGAAGCACAATCGCAGTGGTTCTCCCTTTGCACACCTAGCCGAACAAAGCGGAACGTAGGAGGCAAGCGCAGGAGCCGGGAAACCCAACTATTGACCGAAGACACAATTCGAAACTGATGCATATATTGCAATATCCGAGAATGTTTTTGCCGAATCTCTAAAGGAGTTCGGCGTTCCACTGCGAGACTTGTGCTGAAAACACACAAATAGTTTAAAAGTGCCAAAATCTTGGAAAACCAACAAAGTCAGTAAAAACATGACGTCCGAACAAGATCAAGTGTTCGGTGCCAATCCGAAAATTGGACTGTAGAAAAAAAGTGCTTCTGCCGTGCTTGAACATGACACATCCTATCTCAAGACGTCAAGTGGGTAAGCCTCCGGATTAGGCAAGTTTAGAAAACTAAACTCTAGCGATTTCGAGAGAGAAATTAGGCTCCTGGCTAGTGACCGCACACTCGTGTCGAGAAAAGGAGTGATAAATAATAAAAACTTTGCAAGGACTAAGAAGAAAAACACTTAGTATGAAACGGCTCAAATAACATAAGAGCCCCCAAGTGACTTGGGTAAAAGTTGAATATATAATGTAAGGTGACATGTAGAATGCCTTCTAGCCGGATTGTAGATCGTTTGTCATAGCGGACCTTTTCGCTTCAACCTCAGGACCCAATAGTCCGGAGTGTGTCCGAATACCTTCGTGGTTATATAAGAACCGTGGTATGCATGGAGACAAGGCGTAGGGGTCATTAGTGCTGTATCAGACAAGTGCCCAACTAGTTATGTTATATTACATGGGTAGTAAGAAACATCTTCCAGGGAGAATAGTTCCGTTAAGGGTTCCTTTCGCTGGGATGCATGCCCTAAATTGCATGTCAAAGCTGCTATGAAAGCAGAAAATCATCTGGGGGCAGATGGGTAAATAATTAAAAATCATCTTTTAGTTCACCGACCGAGTATTCCCTTAAGAACGCTAGCTTTCGGCTTCACCCAGTCTGAGGTACACATCCGGCTGACCCGGCAGTAACAATCGCAGAGGTGCTCCCTTTACCACCTAGCCGGACAATCGGGAACGTAGGGGTAAGCACAGGAGCCAGGCAACCCAGCTTGGCCAAAACTTAAGTCATATCGATGCATATAATGGTGAATAAAAGGTACATGCGGAAGTGTGACACATGTGTTGGGCATAAAGCCCGTATTAATAAGCTTCTGTTAAAGAAGCCCCTAGGTATAATGAGCGCGGGTAGCGCGTCAAGTGTGTGCGAACAAAGTTTCGACAAGGAAAATTTGTACAAGCAACTTTTTACAAAAAAGCATAATTCTTGGTCGAACCGAACACAAGTTAGAAATTTAAAACTTTGAGCATGAAGGCAACTTAGCTGGTTAATGTGTTCGGTATTGACGACGCGGTCCGAGCTTGATGCGGGACAAGGTAAGTGTTCGGCTCCATCGCCGTAGAAGTTGCAGCTCCCGAGGCGGTGTCCAGCCATCCGTCCTCGATCTGAGCGATCGGCTCCGGACTATGGGTCGGAGCGGATTCGTGTGCGGCCTCCAAGGTGCTGTCCGGCGGCAGAGTTAGGTCATGCCCATCGTGACAGCGCGGCACGCGCGGCTGTGGCTCAGATCCATCGAAGATCAAGTCCCTGCGGATATCGGCCGTGAAGTTTAGGCTTCCAAACCTGACCTGACGGCCAGGGGCGTAGCTTTCGATCTGCTCCAGATGGCCAAGTGAGTTGGCCCATAGTGCGAAGCCGCCGAATACAAAGATGTGTCCGGGGAGAAAAGTCTCACCCAGGACTGCGTCGTTGTCGATTGAAGAGGCCATCAAGCCTATCGGTGACGACACAGAGGAACTCTCAATGAAAGCACCAATGTCGGTGTCAAAACCGGCGGATCTCGGGTAGGGGGTCCCGAACTATGCGTCTAGGCAGATGGTAACAGGAGACAAGGGACACGATGTTTTACCCAGGTTCGGGCCCTCTTGATGGAGGTAAAACCCTACGTCCTACTTGATTGATATTGATATTGTGGATGTTTACAAGAGTGGATCTACCACGAGATCAAGGAGGCTAAACCCTAGAAGCTAGCCTATGGTATGATTGTAATGGTTGTTGTTGTATATGTCTATCGACTAGCCTGGCTCCGGTTTATATAATGCACCAGAGGCCTAGGATAACAAGAGTCCTAGCCGAATACGCCGGTGGGGGAGGAGTCCTTGTCTTGACCGCCAAGTCTTGTTGATTCTTCCTTGTATGCGGCAGCTGTCCGGACTGGCCCATGAGTATACGGCCATGGGGGTCCTTGGCCCAATCCAACTGATCGGGAGACGACATGGTGAGTACCCCCTAGTCCAGGACATTGTCAATTTGGCTTGTAGAATAAGCCAGAAACAAACATATGATAGATCCCATACCGTATCATGTGTCTGTTGGAAAGATATCCTCTGAGATACTTGAATTCCCACTTATAAACTCCCGAAACTTTCTGGTTATGCAATCTGGTGTTGGGGATACAGGGGAAGCAATATATATCTCACCCAAAACTAACAATCCCAACATTCAAGATGTATCCATCCGTCAACACATAACCAAGAAACCTTCGGAAATCGTGTACCTCAACCTTCGAAAAGCATCTGTTATACTAGCTATGGCAATACTCCCTAACTCCCTAGTACTGGGTGGCGTCGAGGTTATCTCACCAACAATTGCATAAAAGAGATTTTTGATGTCGGCAAAACTTAGGTATTCCAGAACTGCAACGATAAAATTATGACGACAACACCTCGGAGCTCAACTCCCCAGAACACTGTCGCAACCCCTAAATGTCACGAGGCACCAAGAACAATGTTCTCGTCATAAGAATATCGGAACGATCCCAAGATACCCGCATGATCCTAAATTTTTTTAGTGAAATTTGAGGAGAGGAAAGACAAAACATCTACGTCAGGAGACCTCACCAGAGCGACGAAGGGACTGAGGAGTAAAAAGAATCCTACTCTCCGATATATATAATCCTAACACTCAAAACATTTTTGTTCTATACTCAACAACACCAGCAATTCGATCAAGCAGGGGGCTCCTAAGTCGGGGATGGCTCTGATTACCAACTTGAAACACCCACGATGCGGCTATATCTCTCACATGTCGAGGCTCGACTTAGAGGCATAACCGCATGGTGGTTTTGTCGCAAGAAGGGTCATCTTCATACAATCCCATGTAATGAACAAGAATGGGATAAAAAGTTGGCTTACAATCGCCACTTCACACAATGAACATATAATTCATACATCATTCAGAGTACACACATAGTCCGGCTACGGACGAAGCTAAAAGAAAAGAAGATAACCCAACTGCTAGATCCCCGATCATCCCAATTGGGCTCCACTACTGATCAACATGGAACGAAACATAGCAACAACCAAGACCTTCATTGAGCTCCCATCTGAGCTCGATTGCAACACCTGCACTGGTATCATCGGCACCTGCAACTGTTGTGATAGTATCTGGTGAGTCACTAGGACTCAGCTATCTCAAAACCCGCGAGATCAAGACTATTTAAGCTTATGGGTAGGAAGTGGTGATGAGGTGGAGTTGAAGTAAGCACTAAGAAAATATGGTGGCTAACATACGCAAATAAGAGCGAGAAGAGAAGCAACGGAATGGTCGAGAAGCTAGAAGTGATCAAGAAGTGATCCTGAAACTACTTACGCACAATCATAACACAAAGATCGTGTTCACTTCCCGGACTCCACCGAAAAGAGACCATCACGGCTACACACGCGGTTCATGCATTTAATTATGTCAAGTGTCAAGTTCTCTACAACTGGATATTAACAAATTCCCATCTGCCACATAACCGCGGGCACGGCTCTCGAAAGTTTATACCCTGCAGGGTTGTCCCAGCTTAGCCCATCACAAGCTCTCACGGTCAACGAAGGATATTCCTTCTCCCAGGAAGACCCGATCAAACTCGGAATCCCGGTTTACAAGACATTTCGATAATGGTAAAACAAGACGAGCAAAGCCGCCCGAATGTGCCTACAAATCCCGATAAGAGTTGCACATATCTCGTTCTCAGGGCACACCGGATTGTCCAAACTTCTGGTAGGCCAGCCCAGAGTTGCCCCTGGTGGCCACCGGCGGCTGACAGGTTGGACCAACACTCACGACGAGCATTGGCCCCGGGGGGGGGGTAAAAATAAAAATGACCCTTGAGTCTGCAGAACCCAAGGGAAAAAGGCTTAGGTGGCAAAAGTTAAAACCAAGGTTGGGCCTTGCTGGAGGAGTTTTATTAAAAGCGAACTGTCAAGGGGGTCCCATAAATCACCCAACCGCGTAAGGAACACAAAATCAAGGAACATAACACCGGTATGACGGAAACTAGGGCGGCAAGAGTGGAACAAAACACTAGGAATAAGGCCGAGCCTTCCACCCTTTAGCAAGTATATAGATGCATTAATTAAATAAGAGATATTGTGATATCCCAACATAATCCTGTCCATCATGGAGCAATCTTCGACTTCACCTGCAACTAACAACGCTATAAGAGGGGCTGCGCAAAGCGGTAACATAGCCAAGCAATGGTTTGCTAGGAAGGGTGAAAAGGTTAGAGGCTGACATGGCAACTTGGGAGGCATGGTAAACAAGTGATAGGTAGTGCAACATAGCGATAGAACGAAGCAACTAGCAAGCAAAGATAGAAGTGATATCAAGGGTAATGGTCATCTTGCCTGAGATCCCGCAAGGAAGAAGAATGAGTCCAAGAAGAAGACAAGCGGACATAGTCGAATGAATCCTCACAATTCCGGAACGAAACCGAAGCTAACGAGAGAAGCAAACCGGAAAGGAGGAAACAACATGGTAAACACACAAGCATAATCATGGCATGATGCACAATCAAGTATGATGCATGTCTGGTTTAATGAGGCATGGCATGGCAAAGTGCACAAACAATACTACAAATTAAGTGGAGCTCAATATGCAACGAGTTGCATATTGACAAAACACCACATCAATTAGTTAGTTGTCTCTTGTTATGTATCCAACAACATTAAATGTTATTAAACATGGCAAGAGGTGAAGCATGAGCAAACCACCTATTAAGGCAAGTTTAAATGAGGCCGGAAACAACAAACAACAATTCCGGAAAATCCCCATATGTCATTTAGCAATTTTAAAGCAAACAACAATTTTAAACATTTTTAATGTTGTTATCATGATGTGGATGACATATGCAAGTTTTATGCAATTTTATGAAAAATGTTGACATGAGCATGTTATGAAGCATTTGTCACCGTGGTGGAAAGAAAGGATGCCACGGCAACGATAATGAAAATGGTGCCATGGCAACATTCCGATGACCCGATAACTCATGGAGATACTGGTGCAAAAGGAAGTGCGGAACATGCAAAAGATGGTGGGGTGATCCCGGATACCGGGTTCCCATGTGTCGGTGGCATGGCAAAAGAGGGGCATCGCAAACGACAACTCGGAAATGGTGCAAACATGGGCATCTCATACAACATGCATTCGTTCTCGGAAGGTCGTCTCGGCGGTTATACCTTTGAAGCGTGCGTTTTCGGAGCGGAACGAGTTTCGTAATGGAAGTAGGCGTTCACAGGTCGTAGTGGAAGTAGTGGTTCACGGCGACGGTAGTGGAACTTGGCATTTTTGCTAATCGGGTCTTCGGCGACGGTAGTTGTACACGGTCGAAGAGGAACTTGGCGCGTCCAAAATCGAGGATCATCGTGTACTTGATGTTTCGGTCAGGGCAGCAAAACATAGTCGAACTTGGTGTATCCGAAGGGGTACTTGGCGAACAACGGTCGTCGTGGTACTTGTAGCTCGTGTAACTCCACAGTTCGTTGCATGAAGATAGTCGTACATGCACGTAGATGAACTTGACGGGTCCTGACGTCCCGGTACTTGGCATCCTCTCAGCCTTGACGATGAAGAAACGAAACGCGATGGTGTGGCAGAGCAGCAGCGGGGTCGAACGCGGAGGAAGAGGATCGCCTTGGCGCTAGCGAGTAGGCAGGAGGCGCGCGACAGGAAGGACGGCAGGGACAGGCGAGCTCATGGCTACCGGCGAGCTTGGCGAGGCCAAGGCGGCGAGGTAGGGCGCGGCGGCCATGCGGTCGTCCTCCTGCTCGAGGCAGAGGATGCAGGCGGTGATGACCATGGCCGGACTTGAGGACGGGGACAGCGAGGCGACGTGGAGCGGATCCAGGTGGAGGCGACCAGGAACAGGGCGCGGGCGTGGATCCGACGGAGACAAGCTTGAGGCGTCGGCCATGGGAGCTCCAAGGAGGGTGGTGACTGATCATGGTCGCCGACGATGGAGGCGGAGCAAAGGATGGGCGAAGCAGAGGAGCCGGTGGCGGATGTGGGAGGCCGGGCGCGGCGCCATGGGGAGGCGACGAAGCGGACGAGGGGAGGCTGCAGGGGCAGCGATGGTCGAAGACGAGGGCGACAGGGAGGTCCGGTGGCGCGGCACCAAGGGCGGCGAGGAGGAGGTAGGGCGCGGTGGTCGTGCGGTGGAGGCGACGAGGGGATCGGGTGCAGGGATCTCCTCTCCCTGGCTCGATGCGTGCGTGTGTGTGAGTGGCGCCGGTGTGGGAGGACGAGAGGGAGAGATCGAGAGGAGGGGGGTCGGGGCTAGGGTTAGATAGGAAGGGGCCGGCTGGGCCTTGGGCTGCGGGGAAACAGGTTGGCTGGCTGCTGGGCTCTCTTCTCTCTCTCGCTCTAAAGAAAATAAAAGAGAACGGAGATAAGAAAGAAAAGAAAGGGAGGTTAGGGGAATAAGTTAGACACACGATAATTTTCCCGGACACACAAAAATGAGCTTGATCCAAGAAAATAGAAGTTGGCACGAATGCAAGATTTAAATCCAAACTCATTTGAATTTAGTTCAAATGGTTTGAACTAGGACGAGGTTTTAGGAGTGTTCAAAATGTTGAGAATTTAAAAGGAGCCTCGGGAAAGAGATGAAAAGAATTTATGGACAAGTTTGAGGTCAAGAAGTGAGATAACAAAGTCATGGGGAATTATTTTGCAAGTGGGTTACGGTTGATTCCAAAACAATGGAATATTTATAGTAGCTCCCTAAATATTGGGAGGATATGTTATAAAGAGAAATCACCATGTGAAATCCCTCGATTTAAATAGACCGAAGATCCATACGATTTTTATTTAGATGAGTTTTTTAAAAAGGGTTGCATGATGACATGATGCAATGCAAATGATGCAAAGAGATGAGATGCATGACATGAACAAAATGCAAAACAAAAGACAAAAACCCAACCACGGCGGAAATAACATATCACATAGCCGGAAATGGCAAGATTTGGAGTTACAACTATGAAAAGTTACATCCGGGGCGTTACAGCGCTCCTGCTGCGCCCGTCGATGTCATGGCCATCGTTGTCTTCAGTGGCCGCCGGTGTCGTCATCGCTGACAAGGTCGACGTAGTCCGGCGGCGTCCACAGGTGAACCGGCGGTCCTTGGTGCACGGGGCGGCATGGTGGAAGGTGGCAGGTGCCTACACCACCTCTGATGTAGGGTGGAACCCTAGGGGCCAATCTTTCACGTTTGGAGAGGATCCTACGAGGAACACGACGAACAAGCGGAAGAACACAAGGAAAAACTGGGGGAGAAACAAGAGAATCACTCAACCGACAAGTAATCGATCTCACAAGGGCTAGATCACCGAACACATAAGGTAGCACAAGATTCAAAATCAACAAAGGAAAGATACAAGGATAGCCGTTCTTCTCCGTGAGGAGGTCTTGATTGTCTTCCCTTGAAGGGGTCTTGAATGGGGATCTTCTCCGAAGAGGTCGTGAGCTCCGAGGAGAAGTAACCAAGTGGACGAGCAAGGCTCTCACACAAAATATGAGCTAAACCAATGCTAACCCTAGAAAGAGGAAGGGGAAGGAGTATATATAGTCTAGGGGGCGAATAGTTACATGGGCTTCGGCCCTTTACTGTGCGCAGACAGGCGGGGCCGGATGTCCGGGCATCGGGCCGGATGTCCGGGGCTTCCGGAGAGGCCGGATGTCTGGGCTGGAGGCGAAAGCTTCTGTAGGTTCTAGTGCGCGGTGCCAGATTTCCGGGCAGGGGCCGGATGTCCGGGCTGGACGCCGGATGTCCGGGCCCTGTAGACTTGGCCAGCTTGGTTGTTGCTGATGAAGACGCTCCAGGGGCCGGATGTCCGGGGCCTTGGCCGGATGTCCGGGGCCTGGAAGGTGAGCTTGTCCGTTTCCGTTGGTTCTCTTCATCCATGGAGTTGGCGGCTTGTCCGTCTTCACGTGCATCCTTGGGAGGTTCCTCTTGACACATAATCATGCATAGCATATCGGACTCGGGTAGTAGCCATGTCTCGAGTGGATCATATGTGATATCACTAAGGAAAGAAGTCACCTCGTTCTCGAGAGCTCTAGCTCATGCTCGTGTCATAGCTCCTCTTAGCTCTGGATGAGACGAAGGTAGGTCCATGGGGATGACCGTAGGATGCTCCGCATCATCTCCCCTCCCTTGGGAAAGATCCGACCTAGCTCTTGATGAGACGAAGGTAGGTCCATGGGGATGACCGTAGGATGCTCCACATCATCTCCCCTCCCTTGGGAAAGATCCGACCTCGGATCGAAATCCTCATCACCATGGTACGGGGAGAGATCAGAGACGTTGAAGATGTCGCTCATGTTGTACTTGTCACGTGGGAGATCGATCTTGTAAGCGTTGTTGTTGTTGTAGCGTGCTAGCACCTTGAAGGGTCCGTCGACTCGAGGGAGAAGCTTGGACTTGCGTTCGTTGGGAAAGCGGTCCTTACGAAGGTGTAGCCACACGAGGTCTCCAATGTTGAATATCATGGGATGCTTGTTGACATTGAGCTTGGTCGCGAGTCGTTGTACTTGGCGCGCGATGGTGTGCCTTGTATCTTCATGCATCTTCTTGATGTAGCTTGCACGGGCGCTTGCGTCGAGGTTGGTGCGCTCTTGTAGAGGAAGAGGTAGAATGTCCAAAGGGGACAGCGGTTTGAAGCCGTAGACGACCTTGAAGGGGGACTTGCCGGTCGTCGAATGTCTTGCACGGTTGTAGGCGTGCTCGGCGATGGGTAGACACTCCTCCCACTCCTTGATGTTCTTCTTGATCAACACGCGAAGTAGAGTGGAGAGTGTACGGTTCATCACCTCTCTTTGGCCGTTGGTTTGAGGATGGTATGCGTATGAGAACAAGAGCTTGATTCCGAGCTTGGCGCATAGGGTCTTCCAAAAGTAACTCAAGAACTTGACGTCGCGGTCGGAGACAATTGTCTTTGATACTCCATGGAGACGCAAGATTTCCCTACAAAAGAGATTTGCAACGTGTGAAGCATCGTCTATCTTGTTGCAAGGGATTAAATGTGCCATTTTAGAAAATCGGTCCACAACAACAAACACGGAATCCTTGCCATTTTTTGTTCTAGGCAAACCAAGTACAAAATCCATGCTAATGTCTTCCCAAGGTTGTTAAGGAATAGGAAGAGGCATGTAAATACCATGGGATTGAGCTTTAGACTTAGCTTTGCGACATGTAGAGCATCGGGTGGTGAAGCGTGAGACGTCGCGGAACATCTTGGGCCAAAAGTAGTTCTTGGAGAGCGTGGTGAATGTCTTGTCGCGTCCGAAATGTCCCATGAGTCCGCCTCCATGAGCCTCTTGCAAAAGGAGCAAACGAAGAGAAGACTCGGGAATGCATAGTTTGTTAGCTCTCATAAGATAACCATCCTTGATGTAATATTGTTCCCAAGATGTATGCGTCAAACATTTAGCATAAGGAGTCGCAAAAGATGGATCATTAGCATACAAGTCTTTTATGTGCTCAAAGCCAATAACATTCAACTCAAGTTTAGTGACAAGCGTGCATATGCGTTAAAGTGCATCGACAACTACATTTTCCTTACCCTTAATGTAGTTGATCACAAGGGAAAAGATTCAATAAATTCACTCCATTTGGCATGATGCTTGTTCAACTTAGTTTGACCTTTTAAGTACTTAAGCGTTTCATGATCGGTATGTATGTCAAACTCATGAGGTCTAAGATAATGTTCCCAAACATGTAGCACACGCACTAAAGCATACAATTCTTTGTCATAGATGGGATAGTTAAGTTGAGCACCGGAGAGTTTTTCACTAAAATATGCAATGGCTCGTTTTTCTTGCATCAAAACTCCGCCGATTCCGGTACCACTTGCATCACAATGAACCTCAAAAGTTTTGTCAAAGTTGGGCAAAGCAAGAATCGGAGCATGAGTAAGCAAAGACTTGAGCTCATCAAAAGTGGTGGATTGCAAAGATCCCCAAACAAAAGGAGCATTCTTCTTACTCAAGGCATGCAAAGGAGCGGTAATAGTGCTAAAATCTTTCACAAAGCGACGATAAAAACCCGCAAGACCAAGAAAACTACGCACTTGTTGTAAATTGGTGGGTTGGGGCCAAGTTTTAATTGCTTCAATTTTAGATTCATCAACATGGACACCCTTGGAAGATACAACAAAACCCAAGAAAACCACTTTGTCAACACCAAATGTGCACTTTTTCATGTTTGCATAAAGACTTTCCTTGCGAAGGTTTGCAAAACAGCCCTAACATGATTAAGATGTTCTTTCATGGTTTTGCTAAACACAAGAATATCATCGAAGTAAACCACAACAAAGACTCCAATATAAGGGCGAAGCACATAATGCATGAGACGCACGAAAGTACCGGGAGCCTCCGATAAACCCATAGGCATAACTAACGACTCATATAAGCCAAATTTGGTTTTGAAAGCAGTTTTCCATTCATCACCCTCTTGAATGCGGATTTGATAATAGACACTTTTAAGATCAATTTTTGAGAAAGGGTTGGCTCCACTAAGTTCATCAAGCATATCATCTAAGCGAGGAATGGGATTCCTATAGCGAACGGTAATAGCATTTATAGGTCTACAATCGGAACACAAGCGGAAACTTCCATCGGGCTTTGGCACAAGTATAACCGGAACGGCACAAGGGCTTAAGCTTTCACATACATGACCGTTGTCGATTAGTTGTTGTACTTGCCGTTGAATCTCCTTGGTTTCTTCGGGATTGACATGGTATGGGGCTTTGTTTGGAAGTGGCGCTCCGGGGATGAGGTTGATTCGATGCTCAATGCCTCGTAGAGGAGGTAGACCCGGAGGTAGCTCATTGGGGAAAACATCTTGGAATTCCTGCAAAAGAGATTGAAACACTAAAGGTAGCTCGTGAGAGGTGTTAATTTTAGGTTCCCCATCCTTGCACACAAGGACAAAGTGCATCACACTCGATGGGTTCTCACACACTTCTCTCATCTCACTTTTTGTCGCAAATAGTATGAGGTTTTTCTCTCTAGGCGAAGAGGCGCTCAAGTTTGGCTTGTGGCTCTCACTCACTTTTTGGTGGATCACTTTCTCACTCTTCTCTCCATGATGGGTGGCTTGCTTGTCGGCTATCACTTGACTAGGAGACATAGGTCATAGCACATATTCCTTCCCTTTCATCTTGAAGCTATAGTGATTGGTGCGCCCATTGTGGATGACACCACAGTCGAATTGCCATGGCCTACTAAGAAGGAGGTGGCAAACGGTCATGGGGACCACATCACACTCCAAAGTGTCTTCATATGCACCAATTTTGAAGGAGACTTGGACCATATGCTCAACTCGTATAGTGCCGGAGTCACTTAGCCATTGAACCTTGTAGGGGTGCGGGTGCTTCCTCTTTACCAATTGAAGCTTGGAGCATAGTTCTTCACTTGCCAAGTTGTGGCAACTACCTCCATCGCTGATGACCTTGACGGATCATCCATTGATGCCGGCCTTAGTGTGGAAGATGTGGCATCTTTGGTCTTCTTCTTGTTGATGTTGAAGAGTTAAGACCTTGGAGACAACGAGAGCGGGGCTCATATCTTCATCACAAAAGACTTGATCATCTTCATCCTCATTCACGCGCCGGTGCATGACCACTTGCTCAAGAGCTTCCATCTCCTCATCACTCATGGAGTCATATGTGCCATTGTCGTTGAGGATCATGGTGCGCTTGTTTGTGCATTCATAGGACTTGTGGCCTCGGCCGCCACAAGTGAAACACTTGAAGGAGCTTGTCTTGATGGTCTCATCGGTCGGAGTAGATGACGAAGCACGCGGCTTGAAGTTGCTTGTAGTAGGAGGAAGACGACTTGAACCCGCCGATGTCTTCTTGTAACTTGACTTGTCGTCGTTGCTTGGAGAAGGCTTGGTTGATGTCGAAGTTGGAGTGGTTGTTGAAGCTTGGTTATTGGAGAAGTTGTAGGTCTTGGATGAGTACTTGGCGTACTTGAGGTCATCTTGCACTTGACGTTCCGCCTTTGTAGCTTGATGCACGAGCTCAATGAGGTTGGAGTAGGGTTGGAAGTCGGCGATCCTCTTGATGGGATGATTGAGTCCATTCAAGAATCGTGCCATTGTTTGCTCATCATCTTCCGTGACATTGGCTCGAATCATGGCTATCTCCATTTCCTTGTAGTATTCTTCAACACTCTTTGTTCCTTGCTTGAGGAGTTGTAGCTTCTTGAAGAGATCGCGGTTGTAGTAGGTTGGCACAAAACGTGCTCGCGTGACATCCTTCATTTGAGCCCAAGTGGTGATTGGAGGTTCACCTCTTGCTTTTCGGCGCTCAAGGACTTGTTCCCACCATATGAGCACATAGTCTTGGAACTCAAGTGATGCCATAGCGATCTTCTTCTCTTCCTCATAGTTGTGCAGACAAAAGATTTTGTCGACCTTCAATGCCCATGAGAGGTATTCTTCGGGATCATTGCTTCCATTGAACTTGGGCATTGTGAATTTGAGCTTGCCATAGCATTGCTCTTCATTGTGTTGTTGGCGATGGTGATGATGACGCCCTTGACATGGAGGGTAATCATCCTCATGTTGCTCTTGGCGTGGAGGAAGTCCATGATCAACTTGCTCTTGTTGAGCTTGAGGTTGAGGTGGAGCTTGACAAGCTTGTGAAGGAGCTTGTGGAGGTTGACATTGCGCACGTGGTTTCTAGTTCCTCTCTTGGATTTCTTCTCGAAGGGCTTCCTCTTGATTGTGCTGTTCGCGATTGCAGTTGGCGATAGCTCGACTTGATTCTTGAAGGGCACGTTGCGCCTCAAGAGCTTGCACTTCATGTAGTTGTTGTTGAAGACGTTGAGCCTCAGAGTCTTGTTGCTCTTGATGTAGACGCCCTCGTTCTTCTTCTTCTTGGCGACAAAGACGTTGTCGTTCTTGAGCTTGGGCAAAAGCGACTTGATTTGATTGAGGACGAGGTACTTGCTCATCGGCTTGCTCTTGTGAATGCTTGACGTATAGCGGGTTGCGAGATGCATGACGGTCTTGACGCGCGGCTCGTCAAAGAGTGTTCGATGACGGTGTACTTGAGCCGGAGAAGGAGTCGTCGGAGTGTCGACTTGAGTGGCTCCGTCTTGAGTATGACGATGTAGAAGGAGGCCGGTTCACCAACAAGGCGCGGATCTCGTCCATTCTTGCATCGTTCTCTTGCTTGTGTGCGTCGAGCTTGTTGTCGAAGTAGTCTCGTGTACGTTGCTCGGAGAGTCGCAAGTCAGTGGCGAGGTTGTCGATGCGGTCGTTCATTGCTTGTTGCTCTTGATGTAACGCTCGTTGTGCACCAAAGAGGTGACTCTTGGTGACGTATGAAGACATGTCGTCGTCTTGCTCGATGAAGAGTGGGTTGGTAGAAGTACTCGGCCTGTCCATCATTCCAAGGAAAATGTGAGTGGTAGAAGGAGAAGAACTTATACCAATGTACCTTGACCGATGTTGATGATGAATCAAGTTCACTCAAATGCGGACAATGAAATAGCACTATTGGTACCAATTCTTGTCGGTTCTCACACCTACACAAGTAAAAACTTATGGTGGAGCTTGGTTAGGATGGTGGCACAAAATTTGATGCAATTGAAAGTGAGATTCAATAATGTTGGAAAAGATTCACAAATTTGCAAATGCAACAAGTAGACCAAGCAAGTGGGGGTACACAGGAACACACACGCAAATAGATAAATGGGATTGTGCAAACCAAAAGTGAGCCAAAATGTGGAATCCACGAAAATTCTCTTGTTGCACAATACTAGAGAGACGCTAGCACGATTGCACAATAGGCAGATACGGAGCTTGTGCACAACATACTAGGCAAAAATGCAACGATCTCTATCCCAAGTATGCTATATGTATGGTATTTCGGTGCTATGATCCAAGATGATCTTATATGACAATCTTAATGTAGTATGAGGCTATGGTTCTTGCTTATAAGCTCTTTGCTTATCTTTCCTCTTTGCTTAAAAGCTTTGGTGGCTCTTTCACTTTTGAGCTCTTTTCTCATGCAAAACTTCACGAACCAAGATAGCAATTGTGTATGCTATGACAACTTTGTGACACACAAGTTGATTCCAAGATATGCACCACGGTGGTATGGTATGTATGCTATGGAGTATGATCACTAATGTGCACAAGTCACATTGCCGACAATACTCAATGGCTAGTCTCGATGGGTAAGCTATGCAAAAGTAAGGCCATGTGGGGTATCAATGCAATTGCAAGGTATGACAAAGATGTCGTCGAAGTTACCGTCCTTGGCGATGTTGAGTAGTCGATGGAGATGAGCGGTGGTGATGGTGATGTCGAACCGTACCTATATAGCCGAAACACAATAGGATAGGGGAACCTCAACTCAAAATCTCAATGACCAAAACGTGTCAAAATCGACATAGGGGGTAGCGGTGAGCGGTGGTGGTGTTTGTGGAAGCGTTGGGAGTTTACGGAAGTAAGCGTGGGCACCGGGGCAAAATTGGGGAAAGTATGCGGGAATGGGCGCGGGGGATGGAGTTGCTGCTCACAGGGGCCGGATGTCCGGGCCAGCTGCCGGATGTCCGGGACTCGACCGGATGTCCGGGCGCCTGGATCATGGACGAACTCGAGGAACACCGCGGGTAAAAGGGCAACTCCGGGCAAAATTCGGACGAATTTGTGGATGGAAATTGTGGGAGAGATGGGGAAAAGCTAGATCAACTCGAAGCAAAGCAGATCCGTGGATCAAATCCAACAAAACTTCATCACACCAACAAATCACAAAAAAAATTTGGGGCTATTTTTGGTGGGGATTTTCGGATTTAGGATGAAAACAACAAAATCAAGCTAGAAAAAGAGGGGTAGGGGCTCCAAAAACGTGATCAACGTGGCTCATGATACCAAGATGATGTAGGGCGGAACCCTAGGGGCCGATCTTTCACGTTTAGAGAGGATCCTACGGGGAACACGACGAACGAGCGGAAGAACACAAGGAAAAACACGGGGAGAAACGAGAGAATCACTCAACCGACAAGTAATCGATCACACAAGGGCTAGATCACCGAACACATAAGGTAGCACAAGATTCAAAATCAACAAAGGAAAGATACAAGGATAGCCGTTCTTCTCCGTGAGGAGGTCTTGATTGTCTTCCCTTGAAGGGGTCTTGAATTCGCTTGGGGGATCTTCTTCGAAGAGGTCGTGAGCTCCGAGGAGAAGTAACCAAGTGGATGAGCAAGGCTCTCACACAAAATATGAGCTAAACCAATGCTAACCCTAGAAAGAGGAAGGGGAAGGAGTATATATAGTCTAGGGGGCGAAGAGGTACATGGGCTTCGGCCCTTTCCTGTGTGCAGACAGGCGGGGCCGGATGTCCGGACCTCAGGCCGGATGTCCGGGGCTTCCGGAGAGGCCGGATGTCCGGGCTAGGTGGCCGGATGTCCGGGCTGGAGGCGAAAGCTTCTGTAGGTTCTGGTACGCGGCGCCGGATTTCCGGGCTTTTGGCCGGATTTCCGGGCAGGGGCCGGATGTCCGGGCTGGAGGCCGGATGTTCAGGCCCTGTAGACTTGGCCAGCTTGGTTGTTGCTGATGAAGACACTCCAGGGGCCGGATGTGCGGGGCCTTGGCCGGATGTCCAGGGCTTGGAAGGTGAGCTTGTCCGTTTCCGTTGGTTCCCTTCATCGATGGAGTTGGCGGCTTGTCCATCTTCACGTGCATCCTCGGGAGGTTCCTCTTGACACCTTATCATGCATAGCATATCGGACTCAGGTAGTAGCCATGTCTCGAGTGGATCATATGTGATATCACTAAGGAAAGAAGTCACCTCGTTCTCGAGAGCTCTAGCTCGTGCTCGTGTCATAGGTCCTCTTGGCTCTTGATGAGACGAAGGTAGGTCCATGGGGATTACCGTAGGATGCTCCACATCAACCTCCTTCCGTGGTGAGGTGTCCCGCTCCGGTGACCGCGGCGGCGTGGGCACCAGTCCACTCCCCCCATGGCGGCCGCCATCTCCGGAGTCGTGCACGACCAGCTCTAGTGCTGGCCCACCAGGCTCGGGTGGAATGCGGCCACCGGCACCTCCTCCATCACCTCCTCCTTCGCCACCATCTCCAGCTCGAGGATGGCGATCTCGCCGGCCGCAAAGCGGGCCGTCATCTCCTCGAGGCCCTTCCATTGGCGCTCGTCGTGCGTTAGCATGGAGTACTCCAGGACACGCGCCATGAGGCGGGCCTCCTCCGCCGTCATGCGAGGAGGTGGAGGTGGTGACGGAGACGGGGAAGGCGACGACGTGGGCGTGAGGCCATGCACCCGCGTACGCCCGCGCACCTCCCGGCGTGGCCGCTGCGGCCCCGACACCGTGATAGCCAAGTAGGACGCATGCTGCACGTCGTGCTCGTCCTGGAGCCACGTGTACCACAGCACGGAGTCAGGGGCGTACCTCTCGTCGTAGTAGAGGTCGTCGGGGCGGCGGCGGCGGCGGCGGCGCTCGATCTCATTGCGCTGCGCACGGCCGCTTGTCGGCACCGGTAGGATCGGGACCCGGTCCGCAGAGAGGTGCCAATTGTTGGGGAGGTGCATGTCGCTCCATGCTACCTCTTGAGCACTGCGTTGGATTTCCCCGAAGAGGAGAGGATGATGCAGCAAAGTAGCGTAAGTATTTCCCTCAGTTTTTGAGAACCAAGGTATCAATCCAGTAGGAGACCATGCACAAGTCCCTCGTACCTACACAAAACGATAGCAACTCGCAACCAACGCTTAGGGGTTGTCAATCCCTTCACGGTCACTTACGAGAGTGAGATCTGATAGAGATAATATTTTTGGTATTTTTGATAGATAGATGCAAAGTAAAAAAGAAAATGCAAAGTAAAACAAAGCAAGTAAATAAAGTGATAGAGATTGATATGATGAGAATAGACCCGGGGGCCATAGGTTTCACTAATGGCTTCTCTCAAGAGCATAAGTATTCTATGGTGGGTGAACAAATTACTGTTGAGCAATTGACAGAATTGAGCATAGTTATGAGTATATCTAGGCAATGATCATGTATATAGGCATCACGTCCAAGACAAGTAGATCGAAACGATTCTGTATCTACTACTATTACTCCACTCATCGACCGCTATCCAGCATGCATCTAGAGTATTAAGTTAAAAACAGAGTAACGCCTTAAGCAAGATGACATGATGTAGAGGGATAAATTCATGCAATATGATAAAAACCCCATCTTGTTATCCTCGATGGCAACAATACAATACGTGCCTTGCTGCCCCTTCTGTCACTGGGTAAGGACACCGCAAGATTGAACCCAAAGCTAAGCACTTCTCCCATTGCAAGAACTACCAATCTAGTTGGCCAAACCAAAAAGGATAATTTGAAGAGACTTGCAAAGATAACTCAATCATACATAAAAGAATTCAGAGAAGAATCAAATATTTTCCATAGATAATACTGGATCATAAACCCACAATTCATCGATCTCAACAAACACACCGCAAAAAGAAGATTACATCGAATAGATCTCCACGAGAGAGTGGGAGAACATTGTATTGAGATCCAAAAAGAGAGAAGAAGCCATCTAGCTACTAGCTATGGACCCGAAGGTCTGAAGTAAACTACTCACACTTCATCGGAGGGGCTATGGTGATGATGTAGAAGCCCTCCGTGGTGGATGCCCCCTCCGGCGGAGCTCCGGAACAGGCCCCAAGATGGGATCTCGTGGATACAGAAGGTTGCGGCGGTGGAATTAGGTTTTTGGCTCCTGTTCTGATCGTTCGGGGATACGTAGGTATATATAGGAGGAAGGAGTACGTCGGTGGAGCGTCAGGGGGCCCACGAGGTAGGGGGCGCGCCTAGGGGGGCGCGCCCTCCACCCTCATGACCTCCTCGGGCACTGCTTGGAGTAGGGTCCAAGTCTCCCTAATCATGTTCGGTTGGAAAATCACGATCCCGAAGGTTTCATTCCGTTTGGACTCTGTTTGATATTCTGTTTCTTTGAAATACTGAAATAGGCAAAAAAACAGGAATTCTGGGTTGGGCCTCCGGTTAATAGGTTAGTCCCAAAAATAATATAAAAGTGGAAAATAAAGCCCAATATAGTCCAAAATTGTAGATAAAGTAGCATGGAGCAATCAAAAATTATAGATACGTTGGAGACGTATCAGGCATCCCCAAGCTTAATTCCTGCTCGTCCTCGAGTAGGTAAATGATAAAAAGAATTTTTGATGCGGAGTGATACTTTGGCATAATTTCAATGTAAATCTTCTTAATTGTGACATGAATATTCAGATCCGAAAGATTCAAGACAAAAGTTCATATTGACACAAAAATAATAATACTTCAAGCATACTAATCAAAGCAATCATATCTTCTCAAAATAACATGGCAAAAGAAAGTTCATCCCTACAAAATCATATAGTTAGGCTATGCTTCATTTTCGTCACACAAAGATGTTTCCAACTTCTATACCCCCGATGACAAGCCAAGAAATTGTTTCATACTTAAATAATCTCAAACTTTTTCAACCTTCACGCAATACATGAGCGTGAGCCATGGATATAGCACTACTGGTGGAATAGAATATGATGATGGGGATTGTGTGGAGAAGACAAAAAAGGAGAAAGTCTCACATTGACGAGGATAATCAACGGGCTATGGAGATGCCCATCAATTGATGTCAACATGAGGAGTAGGGATTTCCATGCAACGGATGCACTAGAGCTATGAATGCTCAACAAAAGAAAACTAGTGGGTGTGCATCCAACTCGCTTGCTCATGAAGACCTAGGGCATTTGAGTAAGCCCATCGTAGGAATATACAAGCCAAGTTCTATATGAAAAATTCCCACTAGTATGAAGAGGACAACTTTATGAGACTCACTACATGAGGAACAAGGTGCTACTTTGAAGCAAAATATATGAGACTCACTATATGAAGAACAAGGTGCTACTTTGAAGCACAATATATGAGACTTGCTACATGAAGAACAAGGTGCTACTTTGAAGCACAAGTGTGGAAAAAGAGATAGTAGCATTGCCCTTTTTTTAGGCCATTCTTTTTTTTCTTTTTTTGGCCTTTCTCCCTTTTTTTATTTGGGCAATGCTCTAATAATGATGATCATCACACTTCTATTGATTACAACATAAGGATTACAACTCAAAACTTAGAACAAGATATGACTCTACATGAATGCCTCCGGCGGTGTACCGGGATGGTGCAATGAATCAAGAGTGACATGTATGGAAAATAATGCATGGTGGCTTTGCCACAAATACGATGTCAACTACATGATCATGCAATGGCAATATGACAAAAGTAATGTATGTCATGATGATGATGGTGGAAGTTGCATGGCAATATATCTCGGAATGGCTATGGAAATGCCAAAATAGGTAGGTATGGTGGCTGTTTTGAGGAAGATAAAAGGAGGTTTATGTGTGATAGAGCATATCATATCACGGGGTTTGGATGCACCGGCGAAGTTTGCACCAACTCTCAAGGTGAGAAAGGGCAATGCATGGTACCGAAGAGGCTAGCAAAGGCGGAAAGGTGAGAGTGCGTATAATCCATGGACTCAACATTAGTCAAAAGAACTCATATACTTATTGCAAAAATTTAGGAGTCATCAAAAATCAAGTACTACGCGCATGCTCCTAGGGGGGATAGATTAGTAGGAAAAGACCATCGCTCGTCCCCAACCGCCACTCATAAGGATGCACAGCCAGGTACACTTCATGTTTCAAATTTGTTACACAACTTTAACCATACGTGCATGCTACGGGATTTGCAAACTTCAACACAAGTATTTCTCAAATTCATAATCACCCAACTAGCACGACTTTGATATTATCACCTCCATATCTCAAAACATTTATCAAGCATCAAACTTATCTTAGTATTCAACGCACTCAAAAGAAAGTTTCACATATCTTGAACACCAAGTATATTAACATTAAGCAAATTACCATGCTATTAACAACTCTCAAAATAATCTAAGTGAAGCATTAGAGATCAATAGTTTCTTTAAAACAAATCCACCACCGTGCTCTAAAAGATATAAGTGAAGCACTAGAGCAAAAATTATCATGCTCAAAAGATATAAGTGAAGCGCTATGAGCAAAACTATCAAGCTCAAAAGATATAAGTGAAGCACATAGAGTATTCTAACAAATTCCAAATCATGTATGGCTCTCTCAAAAGATGTGTACAGCAAGGATAATTGTGGTAAACTAACAAGAGAAGACACAAATAATACAAGACGCTCCAAGCAAAACACATATCATGTTGGTGAATAAAAATATAGCTCCAAGTAAATTACCAATGGAAGTGGACGAAAGAGGGGATGCCTTCCGGGGCATCCCCAAGCTTTGACTTTTTGGTGTTCTTGGATTATCTTGGGGGTGCCATGGGCATCCCCAATCTTAGGCTCTTGCCACTCCTCGTTCCATAATCCATCAAAAGAATTCACCCAAAACTTGAAAACTTCACAACACAAAACTCAACAGAAATCTCGTGAGCTCCGTTAGAGAAATAAAAAAAAAGACTACTTCAAGGTACTGTAATGAACTCATTCTTTATTTATATTGGTGTTAAACCTACTGTATTCCAACTTCTCTATGGTTTATAAACTATTTTACTAGCCATAGATTCATCAAAATAAGCAAACAACACACGAAAAACAGAATCTGTCAAAAATAGAACAGTATGTAGCAATCTGTAACTAACGCAAACTTCTGGAACTCTAAAACTTCTACCAAAATAGGAAGTCCTGGACAATTTGTTTATTGATCAGAAGCAAAATGAATCCACGCAAAAGCATGTTCCTGTGATTTATCATAACTAAATTCGTGCGTGCAAAGGTTCTGTTTTTCAGCAGAATCAAATCAACTATCATCGTAGGTTATCCTCTAGGTTCTACTTGGCACAAACACTAATTAAAACATAAAACCACATCCAAACAGAAGGTAGATGGATTATTTATTCCTAAACAAAAGCAAAAAACAAAAAACACAAAATAAAATTGGGTTGCCTCCCAACAAGCGCTATCGTTTAACGCCCCTAGCTAGGCATAAAAGCAAGGATAGATCTAGGTATTGCCATCTTTGGTAGGCAATCCATAAGTGGCTCTCATGATAGATTCATATGGTAATTTTATTTTATTTCTAGGGAAGTGTTACATACCCTTCTTTAAGGGAAATTGGAATCAAATATTCCCTTCCTTCATATCAATAATTGCACTAATCATTCTAAGGAAAGGTCTACCAAGAATAATAGAACATGAAGGATTGCAATCTATATCAAGAACGATAAAATCTACGGGCACATAATTCCTATTTGCAACAATAAGAACATCATTAATTCTTCCCATAGGCTTTTTAATAGTGGAATCCGCAAGATGCAAGTTTAGAGAGCAATCATCAAAATCACGGAAATCTAGCAAATCACATAAAGTTTTGGGAATAGACACTAGCACCCAAATCACACAAAGCATGAAACTCAAAATCTTTAATTTTAATTTTAATAGTAGGTTCCCACTCATCATAAAGTTTTCTAGGGATAGAAACTTTCAACTCAAGTTTTTCTTCATAAGATTGCATCAAGGCATCAACAATGTGTTCGGTAAAGGCCTTATTTTGACTATAAGCATGAGGAGAATCTAGCACGGATTGCAACAAGGAAATACAACCAATCAAAGAGCAATTTTCATAATTAAATTCCTTGAGATCCAAAATAGTGGGTTTAGCAACATCACGGTTTTTATTTATTTCAATCCCACTTTCATCAATTTCATCATCAAGATCTAGAAACTCTGAATTCTTAGAACGCCTTCTAGGTAAAGGAAGATCATATTCAGATTCATCAAGATTCATATTGCAAAACAAAGATTTAATGGGGGACACATCAATAACTTTTAGATCTTCATCTTGATTTTCATAGGGATTGGCAGAACACGCTTTAATAAAGGCATCTTTGGAAGCACGCATCCTAGCGGTTCTTTCCTTGCACTCATCAATGGAAATTCTCATGGCTTTGAGAGACTCATTGATATCATGCTTAGGAGGAATAGATCTAAGATTTGAAGAATCAATTTCAAGAGAAATTCTATCAACTTTCCTAGCCAAATCATCAACTTTAAGCAATTTCTCTTCAAGCAAAGCATTAAAATTCTTTTGTGAATTCATAAACTCTTTAACACTACTCTCAAATTCAGAGGGCATCTTATTAAAATTTCCATAAGAGTTGTTGTAGGAATTTCCATAATTATTAGAAGGATTACTAGGATAAGGCCTAGGATTAAAATTCCCTCGATAAGCGTTGTTTCCAAAACTATTCCTACCAACAAAATTCACATCCATAGATTCATTATTATTCTCAAGCAAAGTAGATAAAGGCATATCATTGGGATCAAGAGGAGTATTTTTAGGAGAAAACATCTTCATAAGTTCATCCATCTTTTCACTCAAAATATTAATTTCTTCTATAGCATGCACTTTCTTACTAGAAGATCTTTCGGTGTGCCATTGAGAATAATTAGCCATAATATTATCAAGCAATTTGGTAGCATCTCCTAACGTAATTTCCATAAAAGTGCCTCCAGCGGCCGAATCTAAAAGATTTCTAGAAGCAAAATTCAATCCGGCATAAAAATTTTGTATGATCATCCATAAATTCAAACCATGAGTAGGGCAATTGCAAAGCATTAGTTTCATTCTTTCCCAAGATTGGGCAGCATGCTCATGATCAAGTTGTTTAAAATTCATGATGTCGTTCCTAAGAGTGATAATCTTAGCGGGAGGAAAATACTTAGAGATAAAAGCATCTTTGCACTTGTTCCAAGAATCAATACTATTTTTAGGCAAAGATGAAAACCAAACTTTAGCACGATCTCTAAGTGAAAACGGAAATAACTTCAATTTGACAATATTGTTATCCGTATCTTTTTTCTTTTGCATATCACACAAATCAAAAAAATTGTTTAGATGAGTAGCGGCATCTTCACTAGGAAGGCCGACGAATTGATCTTTCATAACAAGATTCAGCAAAGCGGTATTGATTTCACAAGACTCATCATTATTAAGAGGGGCAATCGGAGTACTAAGGAAATCATTATTATTGGTATTCGAGAAATCACACAATTTGGTATTATCTTGTGCCATGGCAACAAGTAATCCAACATACAAGCAAACAGAATGGCAACGAGAAAAGGCAAATGAGAAAGAGAGGAGGAGATTGGGAAAGAGAGGGCAAATAAAATGGCAAGGGTGAAGTGGGGGAGAGGAAAACTAGAGGCAAATGGCAAATAATGTAATGCGAGAGGTAGGGATTGCGATGGGTACTTGGTACAGTTGACTTGCTTGCGTGAGCCTCCCAAGCAACGGCGCCAGAAATTCTTCTTGCTACCTCTTGAGCACTGCGTTGGATTTCCCCGAAGAGGAGAGGATGATGCAGCAAAGTAGCGTAAGTATTTCCCTCAGTTTTTGAGAACCAAGGTATCAATCCAGTGGGAGACCACGCACAAGTCCCTCGTACCTACACAAAACGATAGCAACTCGCAACCAACGCTTAGGGGTTGTCAATCCCTTCACGGTCACTTACGAGAGTGAGATCTGATAGAGATAATATTTTTGGTATTTTTGATAGATAGATGCAAAGTAAAAAAGTAAAGGCAAAGTAAAACAAAGCAAGTAAATAAAGTGATAGAGATTGATATGATGAGAATAGACCCGGGGGCCATAGATTTCACTAGTGGCTTCTCTCAAGAGCATAAGTATTCTATGGTGGGTGAACAAATTACTGTTGAGCAATTGACAGAATTGAGCATAGTTATGAGTATATCTAGGCAATGATCATTTATATAGGCATCACGTCCAAGACAAGTAGATCGAAACGATTCTGCATCTACTACTATTACTCCACTCATCGACCGCTATCCAGCATGCATCTAGAGTATTAAGTTAAAAATAGAGTAATGCCTTAAGCAAGATGACATGATGTAGAGGGATAAATTCATGCAATATGATAAAAAACCCATCTTGTTATCCTCGATGGCAACAATACAATACGTGCCTTGCTGCCCCTTCTGTCACTGGGTAAGGACACCGCAAGATTGAACCCAAAGCTAAGCACTTCTCCCATTGCAAGAACTACCAATCTAGTTGGCCAAACCAAAAAGGATAATTCGAAGAGACTTGCAAAGATAACTCAATCATACATAAAAGAATTCAGAGAAGAATCAAATATTTTCCATAGATAATACTGGATCATAAACCCACAATTCACCGATCTCAACAAACACACCGCAAAAAGAAGATTACGTCGAATAGATCTCCACGAGAGAGGGGGAGAACATTGTATTGAGATCCAAAAAGAGATAAGAAGCCATCTAGCTACTAGCTATGGACCCGAAGGTCTGAAGTAAACTACTCACACTTCATCGGAGGGGCTATGGTGATGATGTAGAAGCCCTCCGTGGTGGATGCCCCCTCCGGCGGAGCTCCGGAACAGGCCCCAAGATGGGATCTCGTGGATACAGAAGGTTGCGGTGGTGGAATTAGGTTTTTGGCTCCTGTTCTGATCGTTCGGGGATACGTAGGTATATATATGAGGAAGGAGTACGTCGGTGGAGCGTCAGGGGGCCTACGAGGTAGGGGGCGCGCCCAGGGGAGCGCGCCCTCCACCCTCATGACCTCCTCGGGCACTGCTTGGAGTAGGGTCCAAGTCTCCTGGATCATGTTCGGTTGGAAAATCACGATCCCGAAGGTTTCATTCCGTTTGGACTCCGTTTGATATTCCGTTTCTTCGAAATACTGAAATAGGCAAAAAACAGCAATTCTGGGCTGGGCCTCCGGTTAATAGGTTAGTCCCAAAAATAATATAAAAGTGGAAAATAAAGCCCAATATAGTCCAAAACAGTAGATAAAGTAGCATGGAGCAATCAAAAATTATAGATACGTTGGAGGCGTATCACTCCACGAGACCGGCGTCCTCGTCTCCCAGTACCGCCAGCACACGTCCACAGCCAGGTACCGCCGGGCGCGCTCGTCGGCGGCCCTTGGGGCGATGGTGAAGGGGGCAGGCGCAGGGTCTCGAGTGGAGGAGTGTGGCGGTGATGCAGGCTCCTCCTTCTTGACGGAGCCGCGGCGACGTCCCGAGGAGGAGCCGGCCTCGCGGTCGTGCTTCCCCTTGTGGCTGTAGTTCCAAAGCCCCATGGCTGCGGCCGGCCGGCGAGGTCGACGACAGGGAGCGGCTAGGGTTTCAAGACTATCGGGTTTCGAGGGGGCAGAAAGGGGCCGGAGTGGGAAGTGTGGACGACGACCGGTCCACAACTTCCCATTTTATAAGGATGGCGCCCGTTCGCTGGGCGGATGACAGGTGGGGCCACCCGCCTGTGCGCATTGATGTTGGCGGGTGGGAGGTAGGTGGCCGCTGATACGTCTCCAACATATCTATAATTTATGAAGCATTCATGCTATTTTATTATCTGTTTTGAATGATTATGGGCTTTATTATACACTTCTATATTACTTTTGGGACTAACCTATTAACCGGAGGCCCAGCCCATATTGTCGTTTTATTGCCTGTTTCAGTATTTCGAGGAAAAGGAATATCAAACGGAGTCCAAACGGAATGAAACCTTCGGCAGCGTGGTTTTTTGGAAGAATATGATCCTGGAGACTTGGAGTTCACGTCAGAAGATCCTCGAGGACTCCACGAGATAGGAGGGCCCCCCTATAGGGCGCGCCCCCTATCTCGTGGGCCCCTCGAGCACCTCCCGACCGACTTCTTTCGCCTATATAAGTCCACGTACCCTAAAAACATTGAATATCAAGATAGATCGGGAGTTCCACCGCTGCAAGCCTCTGTAGCCACCAAAAACCTCTCGGGAGCCCGTTCCGGCACCCTGCCGGAGGGGGAATCCATCACCAGTGGCCATCTTCATCATCCCGGCGCTCTCCATGACGAGGAGGGAGTAGTTCACCCTCGGGGCTGAGGGTATGTACTAGTAGCTATGTGTTTGATCTCTCTCTCTCTCTCGTGTTCTCTCTATGGCACAATCTTGATGTATCGCGAGCTTTGCTATTATAGTTGGATCTTATGATGTTTCTCCCCCTCTACTCTCTTGTGATGAATTGAGTTTCCCTCTTGAAGTTATCTTATCGGGTTGAGTCTTTATTTGAGAACACTTGATGTATGTCTTGCCGTGTTTATCTGTGGTGACAATGGGATATCACGTGCCACTTGATGTATGTTTTGGTGACAAACTTGCGGGTTCCACCCATGAACCTATGCATAGGGGTTGGCACACGTTTTCTTGACTCTCCGATAGAAACTTTGGGGCACTCTTTGAAGTACTTTGTGTTGGTTGGATGAATCTGAGATTGTGTGATGCATATCGTATAATCATGCCCACGGATACTTGAGGTGACAATGGAGTATCTAGGTGACATTAGGGTTTTGGTTGATTTGTGTCTTAAGGTGTTATTCTAGTACGAACTCTTGAATAGATTGATCCGAAAGAATAACTTTGAGGTGGTTTCATACCCTACCATAATCTCTACGTTTGTTCTCCGCTATTAGTGGCTTTGGAGTGACTCTTTGTTGCATGTTGAGGGATTGTTATATGATCTATCTATGTTATTATTGTTGAGAGAACTTGCACTAGTGAAAGTATGAACCCTAGGCCTTGTTTCCTACCATTCCAATACCGTTTACGCTCACTTTTATCATTAGTTACCTTGCTATTTTTATATTTTCAGATTACAAATACCTATATCCATTTTGCACTTGTATCACCATCTCTTCGCCGAACTAGTGCACCTATACAATTTACCATTGTATTGGGTGTGTTGGGGACACAAGAGACTCTTTGTTATTTGGTTGTAGGGTTGCTTGAGAGATACCATCTTCATCCTACGCCTCCCACGGATTGATAAACCTTAGGTCATCCACTTGAGGGAAATTTGCTACTGTCCTACAAACCTGTGCACTTGCAGGCCCAACAACGTCTACAAGAAGAAGGTTGTGTAGCAGACATCAGCCGCCTGCCACACGGCCCCGACACGGACGTTCGAAGCGTTCGTTCACTGTCCACCGCTGAAGGAGTCCTGGACTAAGGGGTCCTCAGGCGTCCGGCCTATTGGACATGGGCCGGACTAATGGGCTATGAAGATACAAGACCGAAGACTCTCTCCTGTGTCCGGATAGGATTCTCCTTGGCGTGGAAGGCAAGCTTGGTGATCACATATGAAGACTCCTTTCTTTTATAACTGACTTTGTACAACCCTATCCCCCTCCGGTGTCTATATAAACCGAAGGGCTTAGTCCGGAAAGGACCATAGTCATACAGGCTAGACTTTTAGGGTTTTAGCCATTATGATCTCGTGGTAGATCAACTCTTGTAATACTCATATTCATCAAGATCAATCAAGCAGGAAGTAGGGTATTACCTCCATAGAGAGGGCCCGAACCTGGGTAAACATTGTGTCCCCTGTCTCCTGTTACCATCGACCTTAGACGCACAGTTCGGGACCCCCTACCCGAGATCCGTCGGTTTTGACACCGACATTGGTGCTTTCATTGAGAGTTCCACTGTGCCGTCCCCAAAAGGTTTTTGATGGCTCCTTCAATCATTAACAACAATGCTGTCCAAGGGGAAACCTTCCTCCCCAGACAGATCTTCGTGTTCGGCGACTTCGCACTACGGGCCAACTCGCTTGGCCATCTGGAGCAGATCGATAGCTACGCCCCTGGCCATCAGGTCAGATTTGGGATCTTGAACTACGTCGCAGATATCCGTGGAGACTTGATCTTTGATGGTTTTGAGACCACGGCAGCCGCTCCATGTCCCTGCGGTGAACATGACTCAAATCTGTCACCGGTTCGTACTCAGGAAATTGCACCAGTAACTACTCCGGCCTTAGATCCGGAGCAGATCGAGACATCTGAGGACGGGAAGCTCAACCCCGCCACGGAAGCCGCAGACTCCGCGGCGTTGGAGCCGCACACAGACCTAACCCCGGGTGATATCTGTGTCTCCGGAGCCTCGGACTCATTTCCGGCCTTAAGTTTTGAACCATGTGTGACCGTGCACGTCGAGCTGGATCAGTCATCGATCGTCGAATTCAGCACCACGAACATCTTCCGGCACTCGCCTTTAGGCGACGTGTTAAACTTATTAAAAAATCTGTCCCTAGCAGGGGACTCACAGCCGAACTGTATTCGGTTCGAACTAGAGGCTGATGACAGGGAATTTTGCTTCCCACCCACCGTCCACTACATAGCCACTGTCGAGGACTTAACCGACATGCTCGATTAAGCCTCCGAAGACGTCAACGACATGGACGACGATGCCAATGAGGAGCAGGGCCAAAATCCGCTGTTTACCGGAAACTGGACGGCCACTTCTTCCTACGACGTATACATGGTGGATACACCTAAAGAAACTAACAACGACAAAGAGGATCCAGTTGAGGATAAACCTCCTGAGACACAACCCAGACGCCGGCACCAGCGGCGCCGCTCTAAGTCACGTCGTGCAAAGGACAGCAACACCGGCACTGGAGAAAACAATACTCCGTACGAGGCCGAAGACAACAAAAACCCTGTCAGGACAACCTCCGAACAGTATGAATGGGAAGACGGGCATGTTAGCCCTGATGAACAGGCCATAAACAAAGACTCGGAGGACAGTAATTATCTTCCACTCTTCAAAGACGAAGAGAGCCTCGGCAACGAGGATTTCATCGTGCTTGAGGAGCCTCTTGAGCAGGAGCGCTTTAAGCGCCGGCTAATAGCCACTGCAAGGAGCCTGAAAAAGAAGCAGCAATAGCTTCAAGCTGACCAAGATCTGCTCAATGATAGATGGACCGAAGTCCTAGCTACCGAGGAATACGGCCTTAGTGGCCCAACCAAAAATTACCTCAAGCGCAAATTGCTACCTCAGTACAGTGATGAGGCGCTGGAGCCCATACCATCATCACACAATATGGCTAATCGACCACAACATGGTCATGACAGAGCGGCAACTCAAGCCGAACACCAGCACGCCCCACCTCACCGTCCAGGCAGAGATAAAATAGCTCCGGATCATACACATGACCTCCGGCAGGGCCTGGACAGCAGAGCAAGACATACTAGATCGATCTACGGATCACGAGGATGTGCCCCGACGCGCAGCGACGACTATCTACTCAGACGCGACAAGCCTAATCACGCCCGGGCCAAAAACGGCGGACAGACTCCATCGGAGCTACGTCGCAGTGTGGCCCAATACAGAGGCGCCGCGCACCCTCTTTGCTTCACAGAAAAAGTAATGGAGCATGAATTCCCAGATGAGTTTAAACCCATGAATATCGAATCATACGACGGAACAACTGATACTGCGGTATGGATTGAGGATTTCCTCCATATCCACATGGCTCGCGAAGGCGACCTTCATGCATCAAATACCTGCCGTTAAAACTCAAAGGACCAGCTCGGTACTGGTTAAACAGTCTGCCAGAAAATTCTATTGGCAGCTGGGAGGACTTGGAAGACGCCTTCCGCGACAACTTCCAAGGTACATACGTCCGGCCACCAGACGCCAATGACTTAAGTCACATTGTCCAGCAGCCCGAAGAGTCAGCCAGGAAGCTGTGCACTAGGTTCTTAGTCAAAAAGAATCAAATCGTCGACTGTCCGGACGTGGAAGCCCTAGCGGCCTTCAAACACAGCGTCTGGGACGAGTGGCTTGCCCGCCACCTCGGTCAAGAAAAAACAAAATCCATGTCAGCCCTTACCGCCCTAATGACCAGCTTTTGCGCGGGAGAAGACAGCTGGCTCGCTCGTAGAAGCAACAACGCCAGTGATCCTGGCACTTCCAAAGTTTGAGACGGCAACGGCAAACCACGACGCAACAAGCACAAGCGTCACAATGATAACGAAAGAACGCGCGACATTGCGGTCAACGCCGGATTCAGAGGTCCCAAATCTAGTCAAAGGAAAAAGCCCTTTAAGGCAAATAGAGACGGACCATCCAATTTAGACAAGATATTGGACCGGCCCTGCCAGATTCATGGCCACCCCGATAGCCAACTAACCATACCAACAGAAGCTGTTGGGTCTTCAAGCAGGCCAACAAGCTCAACGCTGAGTACAAAGGGAGGAGGCCGCCCGGTGATAGCAACGACGAAGGGACTCGCCAAGCAAATACAGGGGGTCATAAGCAATTTCCCCCCGAAGTAAAAACAGTGAACATGGTATGCATGACACACAACGCTACAAGGGAGCAGGAGAAGCACTCCCTCCGAACTGAACATCATACCACGGCTACCTCAGCCGAAGCACAAAGCGGTCTTATTAAACTGTATACCTTGTCGGCCCTTAAGCCACCAGTCTCCATTCAACAGGATCGACCAATTCCGGAGCGGAACTAGCAGTTCGGCTTCCGCCGCCCACCTCATATACCTGCGAAATCTGTACCGCGCATACATAACTATGCACTTAAGATACCCTGGGATCGGCGGAAGCACAACACGGACGAGCCTGCAAACACTCCCATAACCTTTGTTTCTTTTCTAATTACTCTTTCCCATTCATTATCCTTTACTACAGGTGACGCAAAGGCTAAACATCTAATGGACTCTAGCGGAGTTCAGATCCGTACACTCACCTAGGGGCTATTTCCGTCAAGGAGTCCCCTCACCGAGGACAGGCGGCGCAGGCGTGCGACGGGAGGTCCAAAACAACTTTTTGTAGACTGCACTCTTTATTTCGAGCCTGTAATGTGCCTTTTCCTCTGCCTTCGACCCCGGGCATGTCAAATAGCCGGGGTTGCGGCTTTGTTATCTATAAAATAAATATTGGCATATCACTCAGGTCCTAGTAAATATAATCCGCATTCAGCATTCGCTTTCTTTTTCAAAAAAAATGAATTTGGCTCATGTGGTTGTTTCACACACATACCTCGGCATAACTTGCCAGGGGCTCGGTATGGGAACAAATTAGTTGCCGACAAGTTTGGCCTTATATGCATCAGCTCTGAATCATGTCTTGGGTCAATAGTTGGGTTGCCCGGCTCCTGTGATTGCTACCTTACGTTCCACTCTATCAGCTAGGGTAGTAAAGGGAGAACTACTGCGATTGTGCTTCCGATTCATCTGGTCAAGCACCTGCAGTAGAGAAAGCCGAAAACTGACTATCATGATGCGGCGAGAGCTGGTCAACCATTTGATGACTTATCGGAATCTTTTGCGATTCCCTCTGTATTATACGAAGGACCTTTTTCTTCAGGTCATATATGTAACGCACCATATTGGAATAGGCCGTACACATACCAGGGGCTATATCGTAGTCCCCCCTATAAAACTCCTATGGCTAAGTGAAAGTGTTAACGCCCTATAGTCTGATTGCCTAGTTCACTGAATTGACACCTCCTTAATGGACCAAGACGTTGGGTTAAGAGTGATCAAATGTTTTTCCGAACACCCCTATACTTTATACGAGGGGGCTGAAGCTGACGACTGGAAAACTTTTAGATTAATACAAAAACAGCCGCACAGGAGGAACAAAAGTTTTAGGCGAAACTAAAATATATAGCCTTATCATAATATTGTCTTTTACAAATCCCCATACATTTCACTTGAATATCATGTTTTTCGAACATTGACCCTCTATCAAGCGGGCACCCTCCAGGACGTCTTCGAAATAATGCTCTGGTGTGTGATAGTCCTTGCCCTTGGGTGGACCCTTCGCTGCAACATCAGTGGCCTTCATCTTCACCCAGTATGCCTTGACACGGGCAAAAGCCATCCGTGCACCTTCAATGCACGCTAACCGCTTCACAACATCAATACATGGCACCGCATCAGCAAGTCGCTGCACCAAACCAAAATAACTATTCGGAATTGGCTCGTTTGGCCACAGCCCGATCACGGCGTCCTTCATGGCAGAACCGGATAGTCTATGGAGCTCGGCCCATTGGGTCATTTGTTCGTTCAGCAACAGTGGGTGTTTTGACGTACCGAACTGCGACCAGAAAAGCTTCTCCGTCGCATACCCTTCTTGCGCTTGGTAAAACTGTGCCACATCGGAAGCACTCTTCGGCAAGTCCAACAACGCGTCTGGAGAACTCCATGCTTTATTAAGTGGAGCATAATTCGGATCACTGAACTTAGTTTGCAATAAAAAGGGCTTACCAGCCGCGATCTCCCCAGCTTGTCGGATCTCCTCCCGGGCTGCTCTAGATTCGGACCGAGCTTCTTTCACCTCTCGCAAGGCCTTGTCAAGATCAGCCATTTTTTCTTTATTATCCTTCTCGAGGATTTCACAGCGCCTAGCGGCATCCTTTAGCTCACGCGCCATAGTGGATATTCTCTCCTCGCATTGAAGCCGAGCAGCCTGTTCGGCCTTTAGCTCGGCAGATGCCTTCTCGGCAGCCGCATTATCAATCCGGGCCTGCTCCTTGGCCAGGGCCAGCTCAGCCCGAAGGACCTCGACCGCGGCAACACCATCTGCAGTCATGCATATTTCAGTATACAATTATTAGTGTCATGCTCAAATAACAGGCACGTGCATGTAATGATCGCCCCCGAGACATAACTTGCACCTCATCGAGCCACCTGTTGATAAGCGTAATGTCATCATCCGCTACATCAAGCTTCCACTGCAGCTCTGCAACCTCCGTAGTCCGGGCAGTCGCCGGGGGGGTAATAGCCTGTGTTCCAATTCATCAGGTTATTTCCTGGGGATATCTTTTTTATCCTCTGACCGCCCCCCTTGGGAGGCCAACCAGAGTTTCAGGGGCTACTACCTATACATAGCTACAGTTCGTGAATAAAACACACTCAATGATTTTTTCAATACAAACCTCAAAGCCTCTTAACAGGCTCGCGCAGGCTTCGTTCAATCCGCTTTCATGGACAGAACCTCTTCAACCACCATACCCATCAAGGCACGATGTTCCTCCAAGATGGACGCCTGTCGCAGCATGTTCGTCAATATATCCGGCGCTTCTGGGCCTCCGGAAGCTGTTGTGGCAGTATGGCCTCCCTTTGAAGGGATCCGCTCATCCGTCCCTAGAGTCGTCTCTAGCTGTAAACTGGGCAGTCCGGGGCCTTTATTGTTGGCCCTTGGATCCTGGGCTACCAAAGTTGTTGGGGAACGTTGCAGAAAATTAAAAATTTTCCTACGGTTTCACCAAGATCCATCTATGAGTTCATCTAAGCAACGAGTCATGGGAGAGAGATTGCATCTACATACCACTTGTAGATCGCGTGCAGAAGCGTTCAAGAGAACGGTGATGATGGAGTCGTACTTGCCATGATTCAAATCACCGATAACCAAGTGCCGAATGGACAGCACCTCTGCGTTCAACACACGTACGGAGCGGATGACGTCTCCTCCTTCTTGATCCAGCAAGGGGGAAGGAGAGGTTGATGATGATCCAGCAGCACGACGGCGTGGTGGTGGATGCAGCAGAACTCCGGCAGGGCTTCGCCAAGCTACTGCGGGAGGAGGACGAGGTGTAGCAGGGGGAGGGAGGCGCCAAGACTTGGGGTGCGTCTGCCCTCCCCCCTGCCCTCCTTTATATAGGCCCCCAGGGGGGGCACCGGCCCTGGGAGATGCAATCTCCCAAGGGGGGCGGCGGCCAGGGGGGTGGAGTGCCCCCCAAGGCAAGTGGTGTGCCCCCCCCCCCCACCTAGGGTTTCCAACCCTAGGCGCAGGGGGGGCAAGGGGGGCGCACCAGCCCACTAGGGGCTGGTTCCCCTCCCACTTCAGCCCACGGGGCCCTCCGGGATAGGTAGCCCCACCCGGTGGACCCCCGGGACCCTTCCGGTGGTCCCGGTACAATACCGGGTGACCCCGAAACTTTCCCAATGGCCGAAACAGCACTTCCTATATAGTTTTCTTTACCTCCGGACCATTCCGGAACTCCTCGTGATGTCCGGGATCTCATCCGGGACTCTGAACAACATTCAGTTTGCTGCATACTCATATTCATACAACCCTAGCGTCACCGAACCTTAAGTGTGTAGACCCTACGGGTTCGGGAGACATGCAGACATGACTGAGACGGCTCTCCGGTCAATAACCAACAGCGGGATCTGGATACCCATGTTGGCTCCCACATACTCCTCGATGATCTCATCGGATGAACCACGATGTCAAGGATTCAAGCAACCCCGTATACTATTCCCTTTGTTAGACGGTATGTTACTTGCCCGAGACTCGATCGTCGGTATCCCAATACCTCGTTCAGTTTCGTTACCGGCAAGTCACTTTACTCGTACCGTAATGCATGATCCCGTGACCAGACACTTGGTCACTTTGAGCTCATTATGATGATGCACTACCGAGTGGGCCCAGTGATACCTCTCCGTAAAAACGGAGTGACAAATCCCAGTCTCGATCCGTGTCAACCCAACAGACACTTTCGGAGATACCTGTAGTGCACCTTTATAGTCACCCAGTTACGTTGTGACGTTTGGTACACCCAAAGCACTCCTACGGTATCCGGGAGTTACACGATCTCATGGTCTAAGGAAAAGATACTTGACATTGGAAAAGCTCTAGCAAAACGAACTACACGATCTTGTGCTATGCTTAGGATTGGGTCTTGTCCATCACATCATTCTCCTAATGATGTGATCCCGTTGTCAACGACATCTAATGTCCATAGTCAGGAAACCATGACTATCTGTTGACCAGCGAGCTAGTCAACTAGAGGCTTACTAGGGACGTATTGTGGTCTATGTATTCACATGTGTATTATGATTTCCGGATAATACAATTATAGCATGAATAAAAGACAAGTATCATGAACAAGGAAATATAATAATAATCCTTTTATTATTGCCTCTAGGGCATATTTCCAACAGTCTCCCACTTGCACTAGAGTCAATAATCTAGTTACATTGTGATGAATCGAACACCCATAGAGTTCTGGTGTTGATCATGTTTTGCTCGCGGAAGAGGTTTAATCAATGGATCCGCGACATTCAGATCCGTATGTACTTTGCAAATATCTATGTCTCCATCTTGAAAATTTTCACGGATGGAGTTGAAACGACGCTTGATGTGCTTGGTCTTCTTGTGAAACCTGGGCTCCTTAGCAAGGGCAATAGCTCCAGTGTTGTCACAGAAGAGTTTGATCGGCCCCGACGCATTGGGTATGACTCCTAGGTCGGTGATGAACTCCTTCACCCAAATCGCTTCATGCGCTGCCTCCGAGGCTGCCATGTACTCCGCTTCACATGTAGATCCCGCCATGACGCTCTGCTTGCAGCTGTACCAGCTTACTGCTCCACCATTCAACATATACACGTATCCGGTTTGTGACTTAGAGTCATCCAGATCTGTGTCGAAGCTAGCGTCGACGTAACCCTTTACGACGAGCTCTTCATCACCTCCATAAACAAGAAACATGTCCTTTGTCCTTTTCAAGTACTTCAGGATATTCTTGATCGCTGTCCAGTGTTCCTTGCCGGGATTACTTTGGTACCTTCCTACCAAACTTACGGCAAGGTTTACATCAGGTCTGGTACACAGCATGGCATACATAATAGATCCTATGGCTGAGGCATAGGGGATGACTCTCATCTCTTCTTTATCTTTTGCCGTGGTCGGGCATTGAGTCGAGCTCAATCTCACACCTTGCAGTACAGGCAAGAACCCTTTCTTGGACTGATCCATTTTGAACTTCTTCAAAATCTTATCAAGGTATGTGCTTTGTGAAAGACCTATGAGGCGTCTCGATCTATCCCTATAGATTTTGATGCCTAATATGTAAGCAGCTTCTCCAAGGTCCTTCATTGAAAAACACTTTTTCAAGTAGGCCTTAATGCTGTCCAAGAATTCTATATCATTTCCCATCCAAAGTATGTCATCTACATATAATATGAGAAATGCTACAGAGCTCCCACTCACTTTCTTGTAAACGCAGGCTTCTCCATAAGTCTGCATAAACCCAAACGCTTTGATCATCTCATCAAAACGAATGTTCCAACTCCGAGATGCTTGCACCAGCCCATAAATGGATCGCTGGAGCTTTCACACTTTGTTAGAATTCTTAGGATCGACAAAACCTTCCGGCTGCATCATATACAGCTCTTCCTTAAGATAACCGTTAAGGAATGCCGTTTTGACGTCCATCTGCCATATCTCATAATCATAGTATGCGGCAATTGCTAACATGATTCGGACGGACTTAAGCTTCGCTATGGTAGAGAAAGTCTCATCGTAGTCAATCCCTTGAACTTTCCGATAACCCTTAGCGACAAGTCGAGCTTTATAGATGGTGACGTTACCATCCGCGTTCGTCTTCTTCTTAAAGATCCATTTGTTTTCTATCGCTCGCCGATCATCGGGCAAGTCAGTCAAAGTCCATACTTTGTTTTCATACATGGATTCTATCTCAGATTGCATGGCTTCAAGCCATTTGTTGGAATCTGGGCCCGCCATCGCTTCTTCATAGTTCGAAGGTTCACCGTTGTCTAACAACATGATTTCTAGGACAGGGTTGCCATACCACTCTAGTGTGGAACGTGTCCTTGTGGACCTACGAGGTTCTGTAGCAACTTGATCCGAAGTACCTTGATCATCATCATTAATTTCCTCTCCAGTTGGTGTAGGCACCACAGGAACATTTTCCTGAGTTGTACTACTTTCCGGTTCAAGAGGTAGTACTTCATCGAGTTCTACTTTCCTCCCACTTACTTCTTTCGATAGAAACTCTTTTTCCAGAAAGGATCTGTTCTTGGAAACAAAGGTCTTGCCCTCGGATCTTATGTAGAAGGTATACCCAATGGTTTCCTTAGGGTATCCTATGAAGACACATTTTTCCGACTTGGGTTCGAGCTTTTCAGGTTGTAATTTCTTGACATAAGCATCGCATCCCCAAACTTTTAGAAATGACAGCTTAGGTTTCTTCCCAAACCATAATTCATACGGTGTCGTCTCAATGGATTTAGACGGTGCCCTATTTAAAGTGAATGTAGCTGTCTCTAGAGCGTATCCCCAAAATGATAGCGATAAATCGGTAAGAGACATCATAGACCGCACCATATCCAATAGAGTGCGATTACGACGTTCGGACACACCGTTACGCTGAGGTGTTCCAGGCGGCGTGAGTTGTGAAACGATTCCACATTTCCTTAAGTGTGTACCAAATTCGTGACTTAAGTATTCTCCTCCACGATCCGATCATAAGAATTTTATCTTTCGGTCACGTTGATTCTCTACTTCATTCTGAAATTCCTTGAACTTTTCAAAGGTCTCAGACTTGTGTTTCATCAAGTAGACATACCCATATCTACTCAAGTCATCAGTGAGAGTGAGAACATAACGATATCCTCCGCGAGCCTCAACGCTCATTCGACCACACACATCAGTATGTATGATTTCCAATAAGTTGGTTGCTCGCTCCATTGTTCCGGAGAACGGGGTCTTGGTCATTTTGCCCATGAGGCATGGTTCGCATGTGTCACATGATTCATAATCCAGAGACTCTAAAAGTCCATCAGCATGGAGCTTCTTCATGCGCTTGACACCAATGTGACCAAGGCGGCAGTGCCACAAGTATGTGGGACTATTGTTATCAACTTTACATCTTTTGGTATTCACACTATGAATATGTGTAACATTACGTTCGAGATTCATTAAGAATAAACCATTGACCATCGGGGCATGACCATAAAACATATCTCTCATATAAATGGAACAACCATTATTCTCGGATTTAAATGAGTAGCCATCTCGTATTAAACGAGATCCAGATACAATGTTCATGCTCAAACTTGGCACTAAATAACAATTATTGAGGTTTAAAACTAATCCCGTAGGTAAATGTAGAGGTAGCGTGCCGACGGCGATCACATCGACCTTGGAACCATTCCCGACGCGCATCGTCACCTCGTCCTTCGCCAGTCTCTGCTTATTCCGCAGCTCCTGCTGTGAGTTACAAATGTGAGCAACGGCACCAGTATCAAATACCTAGGAGTTACTATGAGTACTGGTAAGGTACACATCAATTACATGTATATAAAATATACCTTTAGTGTTGCCGGCCTTCTTGTCCACTAAGTATTTGGGGCAGTTCCGCTTCCAGTGACCCTTCCCCTTGCAATAAAAGCACTCAGTCTCAGGCTTGGGTCCATTCTTTGACTTCTTCCCGGCAGATGGCTTATCGGGCACGGCAACATCTTTGCCGTCCTTCTTGAAGTTCTTCTTACCCTTGCCCTTTTTAAACTTAGTGGTCTTATTGACCATCAACACTTGATGTTCTTTCTTGATTTCAACCTCTGCTGATTTCAGCATTGAAAATACTTCAGGAATGGTCTTCACCATCCCCTGCATATTGTAGTTCAACACAAAGCTCTTGTAGCTCGGTGGGAGCGACTGAAGAATTCTGTCACTGACCGCCTCGTCCGGGAGGTTGATCTCCAGCTGGGACAGGCGGTTGTGCAACCCAGACATTTTGAGTATGTGCTCACTGACAGAACTATTTTCCTCCATCTTACAACTATAGAACTTGTCGGAGACTTCATATCTCTCGACCCGGGCATGAGCTTGAAAAACCATTTTCAGCTCCTCGAACATCTCATATGCTCCGTGTTTCTCAAAACGCTTTTGGAGCCCCGGTTTTAAGCTGTAAAGCATGCCGCACTGAACGAGGGAGTAATCATCAGCACATGACTGCCAAACGTTCATAACGTCTTGGTTCTCTGGGATGGGTGCTTCACCTAGAGGTTCATCTAGGACATATGCTTTCTTGGCTGCTATGAGGATGATCCTCAGGTTCCGGACCCAGTCCGAATAGTTGCTGCCATCATCTTTCAGCTTGGTTTTCTCTAGGAACGTGTTGAAGTTCATGTTGACATGAGCGTTGGCCATTTGATCTACAAGACATATTTTGCAAAGACTTTAGACTAAGTTCATGATAATTAAGTTCATCTAATCAAATATTGAATGAACTCCCACTCAGATTTGACATCCCTCTAGTCATCTAAGAGTTTACATGATCCGAGTCGACTAGGCCGTGTCCGATCATCACGTGAGACGGACTAGTCATCATCGGTGAACATCTCCATGTTGATCGTATCTTCCATATGACTCATGTTCGACCTTTCGGTCTCTTGTGTTCCGAGGCCATGTCTATACATGCTAGGCTCGTCAAGTTAACCCTAAGTGTTCTGCATGTGTAAATCTGTCTTACACCCGTTGTATGTGAACGTAAGGATCTATCACACCCGATCATCACGTGGTGCTTCGAAACGACGAACTTTAGCAACGGCGCACAGTTAGGGGGAACACTTTCTTGAAATTGTTATAAGGGATCATCTTATTTACTACCGTCGCTCTAAGTAAACAAGATGCATAAACATAATAAACATCACATGCAATTATATAAAGCAGTGACATGATATGGCAAATATCATATAGCTCCTTCGATCTCCATCTTCGGGGCTCCATGATCATCTTCGTCACCGGCATGACACCATGATCTCCATCATCATGATCTCCATCATCGTGTCTTCATGAAGTTGTCATGCCAATGACTACTTCTACTTCTATGGCTAACGCGTTTAGCAATAAAGTAAAGTAATTTATATGGCGTTCTTCAATGACACGCAGGTCATACAAAAATAAAGACAACTCCTATGGCTCCTGCCGGTTGTCATACTCATCGACATGCAAGTCGTGATTCCTATTACAAGAACATGATCTCATACATCACAATATATCATTCATCATTCATCACAACTTCTGGCCATATCACATCACATGACAATTGCTGCAAAAACAAGTTAGACGTCCTCTAATTGTTGTTGCATCTTTTACGTGGCTGCAATTGGGTTCTAGCAAGAACGTTTTCTTACCTACGAATAACCACAACGTGATTTTGTCAACTTCTATTTACCCTTCATAAGGACCCTTTTCATCTAATCCGCTCCAACTAAAGTAGGAGAGACAAACACCCAGTAGCCACCTTATGCAACTAGTGCATGTCAGTCGGTAGAACCTGTCTCACGTAAGCGTACGTGTAAGGTCGGTCCGGGCCGCTTCATCCCACAATACCGCTAAAGCAAGAAAAGACTAGTAGCGGCAAGCAAGTTGACAAGATCTACGCCCACAACAAAATTGTGTTCTACTCGTGCAATAGAGAACTACGCATAGACCTAGCTCATGATGCCACTGTTGGGGAACTTGCAGAAAATTAAAAAATTTCCTACGGTTTCACCAAGATCCATCTATGAGTTCATCTAAGAAACGAGTCATGGGAGAGAGATTGCATCTGCATACCACTTGTAGATCACGTGCGGAAGCGTTCAAGAGAACAGTGATGATGGAGTCGTACTCGCCGTGATTCAAATCACCGATGACCAAGTGCCGAACGGACAGCACCTCCGCGTTCAACACACGTACGGAGCGGATGACGTCTCCTCCTTCTTGATCCAGCAAGGGGGAAGGAGAGGTTGATGATGATCCAGCAGCACGACGGCGTGGTGGTGGATGCAGCAGAACTCTGGCAGGGCTTCGCCAAGCTACTACGGGAGGAGGACGAGGTGTGGCAGGGGGAGGGAGGCGCCAAGACTTGGGGTGCGGCTGCCCTCCCCCCTGCCCTCCTTTATATAGGCCCCCAGGGGGGGCGCCGGCCCTGGGAGATGCAATCTCCCAAGGGGGGGGCGGCCAGGGGGGTGGAGTGCCCCCCAAGGCAAGTGGTGCGCTCCCCCCCCCCCCTACACCAAGGGTTTCCAATCCTAGGCGCAGGGGGGGCCAAGGGGGGGCGCACCAGCCCACTAGAGGCTGGTTCCCCTCCCACTTAAGCCCACGAGGCCCTCCGGGATAGGTGGCCCCACCTGGTGGACCCCCGGGACCCTTCCGGTGGTCCCGGTACAATACCGGGTGACCCCGAAACTTTCCCGATGGCCGAAACAGCACTTCCTATATAGTTTTCTTTACCTCCGGACCATTCCGGAACTCCTCGTGACGTCCGGGATCTCATCCGGGACTCCGAACAACATTCGGTTTGCTGCATACTCATATTCATACAACCCTAGCGTCACCGAACCTTAAGTGTGTAGACCCTACGGGTTCGGGAGACATGCAGACATGACTGAGACGACTCTCCGGTCAATAACCAACAGCAGGATCTGGATACCCATGTTGGCTCCCACATACTCCTCGATGATCTCATCGGATGAACCACGATGTCGAGGATTCAAGCAACCCTGTATACTATTCCCTTTGTCGGACGGTATGTTACTTGCCCGAGACTCGATCGTCGGTATCCCAATACCTCGTTCAGTCTCGTTACCGGCAAGTCACTTTACTCGTACCGTAATGCATGATCCCATGACCAGACACTTGGTCACTTTGAGCTCATTATGATGATGCACTACCGAGTGGGCCCAGTGATACCTCTCCATAAAAACGGAGTGACAAATCCCAGTCTCGATCCGTGTCAACCCAACAGACACTTTCGGAGATACCTGTAGTGCACCTTTATAGTCACCCAGTTACATTGTGACGTTTGGTACACCCAAAGCACTCCTACGGTATCCGGGAGTTACACGATCTCATGGTCTAAGGAAAAGATACTTGGCATTGGAAAAGCTCTAGCAAAACGAACTACACGATCTTGTGCTATGCTTAGGATTGGGTCTTGTCCATCACATCATTCTCCTAATGATGTGATCCCATTGTCAACGACATCTAATGTCCATAGTCAGGAAACCATGACTATCTGTTGACCAACGAGCTAGTCAACTAGAGGCTTACTAGGGACGTATTGTGGTCTATGTATTCACACGTGTATTACGATTTCCGGATAATATAATTATAGCATGAATAAAAGACAATTATCATGAACAAGGAAATATAATAATAATCCTTTTATTATTGCCTCTAGGGCATATTTCCAACAAAAGTAACACCTTCGGGCAGTATCTTCGTCACCCCTTGCACCACTTGTTGATCAGGGGAGACCCTCCAGGACGACACCTCAAAGTCGTCCGCCTTATTGGGCGGGGAGACCAGAGGAGGTGTCTCGCTTTCCATCATCTCCGGAAGAAGATCCCCCGAGGAAGAGGATTGGTGAGGAAGACTATCTGCCGAGCTGCAAAAACATATATTCTATATGTTACCCTGGTAACAAGAAAGGAACAGGGCATGTTTAAAAAGCACCCTTGGTTCACTTACGATTTGGCTAGAGGCTTGTCCTCATCATGGGACTATGGAAGACACCATCCTTCAATCCCGAGCCGCCCGACTGGGGCACTTTGCCTCGCTTCGGAGCCTTTCCCTCCCAGTCTTCGGAAGCAGCCCTCTTCTTGGCATGGGACGGAGAGACATCGACTCCTCCTTCGCTTTTGTCCTCGGATGATGGAATTCTGATTCCCCCGGACATAATGTTTGATATACCTCCAGGATGGGGGCCACCCTGGGCCTTCCCGCTTTCCGCATTATCCTCCTCCATAGGTATCTGGTATGGTGCCGGGGCTAGCATCCTTGTTAGTACGGGATCTTCTGGGTCTTCGGGGAGGAGGGCCGAACACCGGATTTTCCACGCTTTCTTTATCCAGCCCTAAGAAATAGTAGTTTGCTCAGTAACGAATTTCGGCATGCTTAACTACAAAGTGTTTGGGAGTTGAACGCTTACCGGGATATCCGGATGGTTGCAGTCGAGGCTGATGTCCTCTGTGGTGTCCGGCCACTGTTTTCGTTTCCCAAAAAACAACTTCCACATCCCTTTGTGCGTAGTGCCAAAGAAGTGTTGGGGGGTTCGTGGTCCTTCCAGATTGAATTCCCACATGCAAAGAGGCATACGCTAGCATGGCAGGACTTGGCGGACTTGCATTACTTGAATCATGTTGACAAGATCGATGTCCCTCTCAAGGAGGGTTCTGATGCAGCTCTGCAGGGTCTATACTTCGTCAACTGATCCCCAGTCCAGTCCCCTATTAATTCATGATGCAAGATGTAACGGAGGGCCCGAACGGAACGCAGGTATAGCTGCCCACTTAGAACCGCGGGGTTCGGTGATGTAAAACCACTCCCGCTGCCATTGGTTGGAAGTTTCAGTGAAAGAACCTTTTGGCCAAAGAGCATTGGTAGGCTTGCTCACTACAGCGCCGCCGCACTCCGCCTGTTTCCCGTCGACCACCTTCGGCTTCACACTAAAGGTCTTGAGCCATAAGCCGAAGTGTGGGGGAATTCGGAGGAAGGCCTCACACGTGATGATGAACGCCGAAACGTGAAGGAAGGAATCTGGGGCTAGATCATGAAAATCTAGTCCATAATAAAACTTGAGCCCCCAAACGAAGGGGTTAAGAGCAAAACCTAACCCTCGGAGGAAGTGAGAGATGAATACGACCCTCTCGCCGGATCTGGGGGTCGGAATAATCTGTCCTTGAGCAGGAAGCCTATGGGGGATCTCCGCGGTTAGGTATCTAGCTGCCCGGAGCTTCGCAATATCTTCTTCTGTAATAGAGGAAGCCATCCATCGACCCTGCGGGCTGGGTCCAGACATGACTGGCAGGATTGAAGCAATGGAGTCGAGCCTTGGGTGCTAGAACTCGAGGTTGAGGAGGATGAGGAGAAGTTTGGCGTAAATAAAGACGACCCTTTGCGCCTTTATAAAGGCAACGGGTATCGAACGCCTCCTCCTAAGCCTGAAAACCTGCCTATTCCCATGGAATATTTCCAATGGAATGGTTGGGTTACCCACGCTCGTATTAATAAAAATCCCGCGATAGGGGGACACGATCTCTGCTTCGACAAGACGTGCCAATAGAAACCTCGCCTCGAAACGCGGAACCTCAGAACAGGAAACGGTTCAAAATAATGATCGAGCGAGCGTGATGTCACATTGCGAAAAGTCGTTGGCAGATTGGACTCGTGAAATATTATATTCTTTTGTGGTACTTGTGTTGCAGATCCGGACACGTTCGACCGATGACTATCTTGGAGTATTCGGAAAGAGGAACCCACCTTGAAATGCCGAAGACAATTCGCGCGCCGGACACCTCGTCATTGAAGCCTGGTTCAGGGGCTACTGAGGGAGTCCTAGACTAAGGGGTCCTTGGATGTCCGGCCTGTTGGACATGGGTCGGACTAATGGGCTGTGAAGATACAAGACCGAAGACTCTCTCCCGTGTCCGGATAGGATTCTCCTTGGCGTGGAAGGCAAGCTTGGCGATCACATATGAAGATTCCTTTCTTTGTAACCGACTTTGTACAACCGTAGCCCCCTCCGATGTCTATATAAACTGGAGGGCTTAGTCCGTAAAGGACCATAGTCATACAGGCTAGACTTTTAGGGTTTTAGCCATTACGATCTCGTGGTAGATCAACTCTTGTAATACTCATATTCATCAAGATCAATCAAGCAAGAAGTAGGGTATTACCTCCATAGAGGGCCCGAACCTGGGTAAACATTGTGTCCCCTGTCTCCTGTTACCATCGACCTTAGACGCACAGTTCGGGACCCCCTACCCGAGATCCGCCGGTTTTGACACCGACAGCCGCGACCCAAACCCGACGCATGTTTGCGCTTGAAATGGGTCGGCCCGGACGCAAAACGGACCAGATGGGTCCGGGCCGTCGCGCGCTGGGCCGCCTCGTTTGTCTCTTTTACCCCAAACGGACGGGGCCGGACAAAATAGGGTCGCGTGGTGGAATTGGCCTAACGCATACACTCGCTAGCAGCATAGCGCACAACATGCACACCTGAAATATCAGTGGCAGCCGGGTCGTGCTCCGGCAGCCGCGCCAGCAGCGCATGGCCAGGAGAGCTATCGGTGTGGGGGTCGCTGTTGTCGTCCATGTGGCCATGTCGCGCAGACAAAGTTGGTATATATGTGTGGCTCTCCTCAAGGACCACGGGCTGCATGGCGAGGCACTGCAGGGACTTGGGCATGGAGACAAAGCTGAAATCACAATGCATGGGTCTTGCCATTCTCCTGAAAATAAAATTGAGATAGCGAAGCAGAATCCTTTGGTTAAAGGCAGGAGACGCTAACACCAAAAAATTTCAAAGGAAAGCCAACGCTAGACACAAACGCAACACAATCCACATTCTCCAGGGACCATCTGGACCGGTATCCTCCTCGACGGAGATGAGCGAGCTAGCTCACCTACATTTCCAGAATATATTGGGCAACGAGAAACCTCGGTCCACTGCCCTCAGTTGGGACGAGCTGGAGGTGGACCATATGGACCTCTCAGATCTTGAGGGGGAATTATCACTTGAGGAAATTAAACGAGCAATAGATGAGATACCATTAAAAACTGTCGGAGTACCAGTGGACAAAGTGCGGGGACCGGACGGCTTCTCCGGCAGTTTTTTCAAACAATGTTGGGAAACCATTAAATACGATCTGTTGGAGGCCCTCGACCAACTTTACCGCATGGACAGCCGGGGTCTTGCTCGCATAAACTCTGCTTTCCTTGTGCTAATCCCAAAAAAGCAAGGGCAGACTCTCTTCAGGATTTCAGACCAATCTCGCTACTTCATAGTGTAATCAAAATATTCTCCAAGATTCTGGCAAGCCAGCTTGCGCCCAAGCTCGATGGTTTGGTTGATCAATGTCAATGTGCCTTCTTCAAGAAGCGGTGTATACAAGAGAATGTCCTGTACGTACAGAACACGGTGCGGAAAATGCACAAATCGAAGAAACCATCAATACTGCTAAAATTGGACATTGCCAAGGCCTTTGATTCACTCTCATGGCCTTACTTGATGGAGATGATGGAGGCAAGAGGCTTTGGCACGCGTTGGCGGGAATGGATTGCCATGTTACTCAGGACCGCAACCTCGCGAGTGATCATTAATGGGCAACACTCGGAGGCAATTCAACACCGGCAAGGGCTTAGACAAGGGGATCTGATATCTCCTTTCCTTTTCATTCTCGCCATGGACCCGTTGCAAAGAACGATGAACCTGGCCACTACTAGCGGCGTCCTCTCAAAGCTTCCTGGGCGGACACCGCTAATGCGATGCTCGTTCTATGCCGATGATGTGGCCTTGTTCATGAACCCAAAGAAGAGCGATGCCACAATGATTAAGCTGATACTTTCATGCTTTGCTCAAGCCTCAGGCCTTCACGTCAATGCAACCAAGAGCTCGACCCTTGCCATCCGATGCGGCTCACTCAACCTCGACGACATCCTGGCACCTCTCGGCATCCCTTGCAAGAATTTCCCAATCACTTATCTTTGGATGCCTCTATCCCTCAAAAACCACACCAAGGTTGATCTTGACCCTCTGCTGGTCAAATTTGGCAGCAAGACCGCCACATGGAAGGGTGGTCTAATGGCGAAAAGCAGTCACCTTGTGCTTCTTAAGTCGGGCCTCACTGCGTTGGCAATCTACATGATGACGGTGCACAAACTCCGGTTTGGGCATTGAAGCGGATAGTCGAACTGTGGTGTGTGGCTTTAGAGCGGTGAGGACACTTGCACTGGTGGCAAATGCAGAGTGAGCTGGAATCAGATTTGTCGGCCAAAACACCTTGGTGGTCTAGGTGTGCTGAATCTTGCAAAATTTGGCGCCGCTTTACGCCTTCGGTGGCTATGGCTGGCCTGGAAAGATCCACCTAGACCTTGGTCGCGTTTGCCACTGCCGTGTGATGACAGAGATAAGATGTTGTTTGCTATGGCAACAGAGATATCACTCGGAGATGGTAGGAAAACAAACTTTTGGCATGATAGATGGCTAGGCGGACAGTGCCCCAAAGTCATTGCGCCTGCACTCTTCAGAATCTCCACTCGGAAAAACCGCACCGTTCAAGAGGCTATGCAAGAGGACACTTGGCTGTCGGATCTCGCCATCGGTCTTACTGACGAAATGTTACATTAACTCTCTCGCTTGGCCATACTGCTCGATGACGTGGTGCTGCGGGAGGGACAGCCGGGCATCATTGCTTGGTGGTTTACGTCGTCGCGTGAGTACTCCGCGAGATCTGCCTATTTGCTGCAGTTCGAGGGGGCAATTCAAATGGAGGGATACAACCTGATATGGAATGCATGGGCACCCGGAAAGTGTTGTTTCTTCTTATGGACAGTCATGTGTTGTAAAAGACCCAAATCTTCTTCGACCCAAAACTTCCAGCAGTTAATACTCGGCACCTCCTGCCTAAAAATCTTTCGATTTCTCAGTGTCCAGATTCTCCAGCAGCCTTGGATAATAGCATTAAGGAGCAATAACTATATCCTCTACAATCATCATAGATGTGTAGTAATCCATTCCTTAAAACTGTCCAAAAATCTCGCTTTGATTCTGTTGGGCAAGGTTTTAACGCCTGATGTCCTACTTCGCCGCGGTTGGGAGAACAACTACTTCTGCCTCCTTTGTGAACGAAGCCTCGAGACCGCGCCAAACTTACTGATTGAGTGTCCTTGGTCTCGTTATTCTTGGCAGAAAATCGCCACGTTGTCCAGCATGCCGGCGCTGTTACCTGACTCATAGGATGGAATGGCTAGTGTTAAAGACTGACTCTCAGGCTATTTTGGCCGTGCAACAAAAGACAAAAAGAAAGGAACCTTGTCCTTGATCCAGTTGATGTCCTGGGAATTATGGTGAGAGCGGATCAGAAGGATCTTTCAGCAAGAATTCATGGGGAAGGAAGCGTTTGTTCAGAGAGTGAGAGACGAAATTAAGTTATGGAATATGGCCGGAGCGGGTATTCCTTTTGATCCGGGCTGAGTGCCCACGATGGTGTTCCTTTTCGGAAATGTTAACGCCCACACGTGTGGGCGTTTGCACATCGCCCACACGCCTCCATCACCACTCATTTTGCCACGTATGAATAGATGACATCAGCAAAAAAATTTGGTTTTCGGCTTAAAAATGTTGTATCTCCTAAATAAAAAAGCGAACTAAAAATCCGTTTTCACCATTAAATCCGTCTCGACGAGATCTTCAAAACTAGACCACATGTTGATATGTTTCGACGAATTTTTTTTTTGCCAGAAGTTGCCACGATGTTTAGACTGCAGTTGCCATAGGGCTTAAACTAAAGTTGCCATGTGGCAATTTTAGTTTGTAGATCATGGCAATTTTAGTATTTTGATGATGGCAACTTCAGTACTTTGACCATGAAAATTATTTTTTGTATGAACCATGGCAATTTTACGTGCATGTATCATGGCAATTTTAGTTTATGGTTCATGGCAAGTCTAGTTTTGTAATTCCCTATTTTATAAATGTCAAAATTTACTTTTAAATGTAGAAGAAAATAGCTGAAACATATCATGGCAACTTCAGTGTAAACATCATGGCAATTCATATGCAATAGACATGACAACTTTTAATTCAAAAAAAATTTCATCAAAACATATCGGCATGGGATCTAGTTTCGAAGATCTCATCGCGAGGGATTTAATAGTGAAAACGGATTTTCAATCAGATTTTTCGTTTAAGAGATAAAACATTTTAAAAATTGAAAATCTAAAAAGATTCCTGCATGCATGCATGCGATGACGTGACAATTTGTTTACATTAAAAACGTGTGGTGCGTCTTCCTTCCTGCCACACGTGTGGCAGTTAGCGCGACCCTTATTTTTTCCTTCTTTTGTTCCTTCCTGTTGAGCCGCTTGGCGCTGACCCACCTTGGGTTCCCCTGTAGCTCGCTTTTTTTCCTCTACTGATCAATGAATTTAGTAGCTGCACTACCAACATTCAAAAAAAAAAATGTGTGTGTGGCTGTGTGCTGCATGCACCCGTGCTAGTGCGTGATGTGAGTGTGCACAACATGTGCTGCGTTTATGTATAAAATAATGTGGCTCCGAATCATTGCACGAAACATCGTGTCTCGTGTGCTCAATTGGCTATCGCACGCGAGTTGCCAAGTCTTCGGTTCGAATCCCCCCACGTCCGCAATTTTTTAGACTCTTCTTTGTTTTCTTTCCTTCATTCATTGACAGGTGGGACCCACATAGGGAGAACGCTGGCACACAATGTGTTTGACCGATCAACTCAGATAAAATACGAAGCTGTACGGCAGGCAGGTCAGCGACCGTATAATCACCTCAACCTGTACAAAGTGACCGTATTGACTAACCTCTTTACGTACAGTGATCAAAGTGAACTCGCGACGCAAGTTCAGGTACCATAGATGAATTTTACTCTTAATTTTAAGCTGAAACAACTGGGTTGAGATAAATGATCTCAGATTTCTGAGTTGAAACATTTTGTCACTCCTATACTCTTAACTCTATCGTAGTGTGAACTGCTACACTCTGAACCAGGGAGAAAAATCGTGATGAGAATTTTTGTGACCCACAAAATTTCAGACATTTTGGAAAATATTTCGTTAATTTCATACCGAAACAGAACCCCAAATTCAAATGAAGTTTTACCAAAATTTGAACAAAATCACTGAAATTTTGCTGGCACAGAGGATAGTGAACTCCAGTAATCTGCTGAACATATTTCGTGACTAATTGCATAAGATAGCGGACAGTTGTTACTGGATGCTTCGGTTACTACAAAAGTTCAGACTAGCAGTGTCATTCATCACCTCAAGTACTACTTAGTACTAGCAATGCCTGTGTTTCTTACTGTTGTAGACTTGTAGTGCCATGACATAGTAATTCCGTTTTTCTACCAACTATGGCGGTCGTTTAACTTCTCCAATATAAAGATACCCTGAATTTATGTGTAGCTAGTATCAAACAGAACCATCAAAATAACTCAAGTCAAAACAATTTTATTGCCTAGGGACATGATCAATGAGATTTATACTCTGAAATCTCCATGAATGTGTCGGTCACCGTCGAAATGATTCGCTTTACTTGCATTTCCAGCTCAAAAATTCACAGTAACATCATGCCTTTCCTTATTTTTGATACTTAAAAACAAGGGCAGGGGCTAACGTTTGCATCAAATCTGGTCCTGCAAGGGGGCGAGGCATTCGGCAGATGACAGGGAAACAAAACACAACAACAATTTTATCTTTCAACTAAATGATCATCGATTCTACGGCGTCTTCAGAATCAGGGGGCCACATCTGCGCTACCCATCTTCTCGCTGATGGTAGAGCCAAAAGATGGCCTCCCTGTAGCAGACAAGGAACTCGGTAGGGTAGCCCTTCAACTTGAGAGGCTTGATTTCCAGGTCCGCAAAACTGAGAGCTGCACCTAGTTTCAGGAAACAATGTGAGCCAAAGCCAAGAGTAACGACCAACAAGACCGGCCGTTGTATTACTTGTGGGCGGTATGCTTACCATTCTCAGACACTAGGTTGTCTAAGGTGAGTGCCTTGATCTGATCAAGATTGAAAATGGAGGGAGTCGGTAGAGGAAAAGGCAGTTCGTTTAGCAGCATCTCCCCTTCCATGTAGGTACAGACCATGGAGACATAGCTTTGAATTGTCTGATCTATTCTCAGTGATGTCTTCAAACAAGGAATCTGTTCACTAGATTCATTTTTACTTGGTAATCAATCCCAAACAGGCCGGATTTCCATCTGGTCTTGACGTTCCTGCTGACGTCAACCTCTCTTGGAATGCAGAGATTGCCATCGATGTCCATACAACCAACATCTTGGATGGCCAGAGTCCCACTAAACTTGATTTCAGAATCAAGCTTCACAACCATAACTGGTCGTACCAATGGAACGCTTATGGTGGTCGAATGGACCAGGTCAAGCAGACCTGGATGCTTGGGCATTGAGACATACCCTCCAGTGCCTGGAGACAGGGCCGAGTGCTTTGACAAAAGGACAGGCTTTCCATCTATTGGGTCTCTGGATACTATGCCGTGCTTTGGATGGGCATGAACTTGCAGTATCGTAGTATCCTGAGATGTCAATTGTACTTCAATGAAGCCACATATGTTTAGGTTGAGTACATGGGCGCACAATATCTCACGGGGCAGTCGCAGACTGATTTCCATGGTCGCCTCAACAGCTCCAGTAAAGATTGCATAGGACACCAGCAAAGAGTTGCTACCAAGACTAATCTCTTTGAGCCTCTGTTGATTATAATACGATCGCCCATCATCCAATCGCATGACAACAGTATCCTTCTTTTTTAAAGCAAGATCATCACCAGCGACAGATTTGTTCCACCGTTTGGGGAAGAACTCGAGGGAACATCCATCTTCCGGTGAGATGGCAACTGATGGTCCAGAAAGGCTCAGAGATTGCTGCATCACAGAAGCATCATATATCAGCTGGATGATAAAACATAGCCCAATATTTAGAAATCTCACTATCTATAAGAAAATAATTACTAGGGGCATGTTTGCGCAGAAAATCATATTCATTTTGAGGACTATATCATTATCCTAAAAAGCTTACCTTATGGACATAATGCGCAGCAAGTTGCATCTGACGACCCAGGTCATTAGAGGATCTCCAATATCCTACTACGTACTTCAGTGAGTTGATGACATGGCTGCCACGCCCTTCATGAACCACGATGCCCCTGAGATCTTTCTTATGACCCGTAAAACGCACATCAAAAATGTGTAAAAGGGTTTGGCCATGTTGCCGCCCTTCCATGGGTGGTTCTTTCAGCTGCTTCTCCTTGTCATCACCATCGCCAGGTGCTGCAGGCGAAGGGGGCGGAAACTGGTTGTCATCACCATCTCCGGCAGGATATTCATCAGGATGTTCACCCTCATCATCAGGATGTTCACCCTCATCATCAGGATGTTCACCATCCTCGTCAGAGTCATCCTGTTTTTTTTCTACTTTGTCGGTGTCGTTGGCCTTTCTGTTGAGAATTGAAGACAGGAATTTTGCTATTGCTTGCACGGTGTGCAGATTCACCTTAATCTTGATAGCATCAATAAATTCAATCTCAGTTTTTTGTTCGGGTCTGTCATACCTCAGCAACACGTCCGACATCTCCTTCCAATGCCATATGGCCTGCATAAGTACCTCAGTGAGAGCTTGGCCTAAAAACCCACCATTGTATATGGCGTTCTCAATCTCTTTAATCCTTGATGGCTCAAACAGCATGAAAGATATGCAGACAATTGCCCGTTGGGCGGCTCTTGGACTACTACACAATGGACACGCCTGGCGATGATTAAGGTCACAACCAAAATAAGAAAGCACATGTATGGAATTCAGAAAGTTTGTCACATCCAGTACAAATTGACAAACAAACTTCAGAATGTCAGTAGTTTCCGATCCCATCTCCTTTTTCAGCAGGCTGATATAATCATAACCAAAGCCCACGTATTTAGCTCTGGGGATTTTGGGAGGGGCCAATTCATCATCCTGAATTCCCATCGTAAGCTCAAACGATTGTCTTTCCTTGTTATCAAAACCTATAATATAACCATTATGCTTCTTTACATGAAGCATTACAGCATCATCTTTCTCGCCCTGCAAGTAGAGATGTAACCATGTATGTGGAACTCCCTGATGCTCAAGTTGAAGAGGCAGCAGACGACATCCTAAAATCTTCTTTTTCTCTGGATGCAGTAGTGTCTCACGAATTTTCGTAATGGTGCCCGGATAATCATCTTGAAGGATGTTGTAGTATAATTTCACTTTTTTTGGTTTCCTGCTTCCGGAGTACAGTAACTTGATTAGTCTTCATTGTAAAGTTAGATAAAAGGTGAAAAAAATAACCAGGTCTTAAACATTAATATGATCAAACCTTTTAAGAAATAAAGGCAAACTGGAGTCTTGACCAATTCGAAAGATCATTTGGTGTAGTTGAAATAACATAATTGGAACTTGTTTGGTCAAGGGAAACTCAATCAAATTCATAACTGTCTCAATATAACCTTTTCCTTCTTTTTTTGTCTAAATATTCAGTTAAGACCATTCCAAGGCTCCTTTTTGCCATGCATAAACTAAACTAACAAGATAAGCACGAAAATCAAAATTTCGATAAAAACGGATACACCCAATAAGTCGAAACTCATTGCCCAAGGGTATAGAGAGACGGTTTCCACATCAAAAAACAACAAAAACGAGCGCAAACACATAATAGCTTATTCGGAATTGTACCCAAGCCCTTCCCATGGGTTCTATACCCGATTCATAACTAGAAAGCTTCTTTGATCCTTCACTAACCGGGGCTAAAAGCCCTGAAATCGAAAATGCCAAAATAGGAATAAGGCTTATGCCTAGATCCCGTGTAAATGGAAATTTCATTGATAAGACCTCCTCAATTGTAGCCAATATTTTTATTGAGAATAATTCCGACAACCTCAGGAGAAAAAAAGGCATCTACTTATTATAGAGATGGTGCGATTTGACTCTTTTTTTGTGGCTTTTTTTGGCCCTACCTATAACTCAGTCTTACGAAAAAGAGAAGGGGTTGGTAAGTTACAAAAAAATCTCCAACTTTTGGACAAGCTACAGTTCATACAGATCGAGAGTTAATTACCATTTTGCAAGTGTTTCCTTATAGGCATCATTAAGCTCTTCAATCATGCTATCTAGTTCAGCATTAAATTCATCAGGAACGTAAGCTTTTGATTTCTTCTTTTGATGAACAGCATTAGTAGAATTGAACCTTTGGCGTACCATGTCACATTGTTCGTTGAACTGCAGAACAAACAACATTATGATCAACTAAAATATATTGTCATATCCCAGCATTAATACAGAAATTCCAAATTAAACTGAATTTTTTGTGGTTGTTCTAATACCTTTGTCTTTGCTGGTTGCGGAATCGCAGAATATAATATAACATCAGGAGAGACAAATTTGGTATATGCCTTGAACATGGTTTTAAGCTTATCAATCTTTCTCTGTTTTGTGTCATGCCCATTCTTCCGTTCAATGAAACATTTTATAACCTGCATAAAGAACAATACATATTCATCACCATTGTAGATATTTTTACCAATAAGACATAATGAGATGAAACAAATTAGATAGGAGATTGAAAAGGACAGACCGGCTCAATGTCATTTGAGAAAATGCGAACATATGTTTCATAAGCATCCAAGCCACCACCATCCAACACATCTTTCAAGTACTTTGTTACTTGCTCATCCAATAACTTGAAGAAACTTAAATTCCCTAACATGGAACTCTCCTGGATGTTAAGGAAATCCGGGAGCTGCAAATAAGAACTCATATGAGCATTTCTATATATTCCACAAAAAAATGAAGAAAAAATATATCATGCAAACCTTTTTCATGTGAGAAATCATATCTTCTATTGTTTTTGGCAACAACATCTTGCACTCTTTAAGATGGGCATCATTGATCTCTTGAGTCATCAATTCGACTCTACCATCAACAGTACCAGCAATGGAAACCTCGGTCCTTTCATCCTAAAATATGATAATTAATTAACTTTCTTCCATAAGCAATAGGTAAAAAAAATATTTACGTTTACTGTAGCTAAAATCATTTTTGTTCCTATCTAGAGATAGGCCCATAGATGACATTTTTGACAAAATAAATTGGCAATAAAAGGCACATTGCGCAACAGAGATATATTTGAAGACTTAATTATCATCTATGCACAGAGTACCCAACGAAATGTATGAAGGAAGCTATAAATTAAATAGTCCCCCGCATATATACTTTAACCAAATTGAGATCTGCCATTTGAATACCACACTGAAAGCAGACACAAAACTTGGCATTGGATGCATTTCTCATTTTATACCTTTATTGATAAAGCCCATTTGTCTTTGACCTGCATATGATGAAAAATTATTTCAAATGATTTGCGATGCTAAACGTGTGTAAAATTAGAAATCTAGAAGAGTTCCTCATACCTGCCATTCTAAAAGCTTTTTCATGTTGTATTTACTCCTCTCATCTTCACTGGAGCATGCAAGAAACTTTTTGCTTTGAATGGCGCAATTTTGGGCACAGCCCACTGCAACTCCCACTGATAGACCTTCATATGTGGTGCCGGTTAATACTCCTGGTGTCATGTTAAAAACTTCTTGAACACAGTCATATATAGGAGAAATGTGTGATCCAGGTCCAGTAATGAAAACAGCACTGAATTTTCTGTTATCTTTGTCAATAGCCTTCTGAAGTAATCCCTTCATTCGCTGCACGAAAGGATTACATATGCATTTGAACTCTGCTTCTGTGATTTTTTCACTACGAAACATCAGTTGGCCCAATTCCTCATCATTATTTCTTTGTTTTTTTAACCGAACCTGCTTATTCTGTATCATGAGATTTAGACAATCCTCTTGCAGATTAGCAGTGCTCTGGCCATTCTCTTTGAAATATTTCACAAGAGTATTAAGGAAATCTTTCTGACCGAGCAAGAGGTCATACGAATATGACAAGACTTCAAGTATTCGCTTAGCTTGGGGTCGAGGAGCAGCAGTCTGGGATTGTTTCGGATCAGGCTTTGCTCGCTTCTCCAAAACAACTATGCAAACCTGCATGGCAGAATCAGTCACATCGACAAAAGCAACCTTTTGTTCTTGATCACTCCCTCCTCCACGTACTGCATGCATCAAAGCAATCGCTGTGGTCGCACTGAATACTGAAACATTCAGGCCGGCGATATCAGCGGCCTGAAGCACAGCTATCTGCTGGGATTTGGTGAAATAGCCAGGGATGCCAATGCAGAACTCATCAACGATAGCATCCATATCAACAGCTGCCTCTGCCATAGCTTTAAAATCTGATAATAACATTGCTAAAATGTGTGTCGGAGTGAATTGGTATTCCTTTCCAAAGATTGGAATATCCACATGAAGGAGCTTAGTTATGCGATCCAGAGTGAGCAAAGAAAGCAGATCCGGATCAGATCGGAGATCAGATAAATTTTTCCCAATAACCTTCATAATATTGGAAAAGTGTTTCTCCTGCTTATTAGCAACTTTCCCAATCAACCTTTGATATTTTATTGTTGTAAGAGTCTCTGTGATGTTCACCATTCGAGATTGTACTTTATCTGCGGGTATCATGGCCATGCTGAAGACATCACTGTTCAGATCAATTCCCACCACACACCTTTTAGCATCTGCAGACAAATTGAAACATGAGTTGTTGTTTAGTGTTAAAAGCAAGAAATACACAAACAAGTATTAAAAATACCTACGGTGTTACCAGACATTTTAAAACTCTACTACTATTGTTTACCTAATTGCTCTCTCCCTCACCTGCCCCGCTACCTTACTTATGTTGTAACGATCCCGGCGGTTGCAATAGCATCACTAAATTCTTGCTGCTAGAGATAGTAACCCTTAATTACTGATGAATTTGTATGCTACAAGTATTTTGTACAGTCTAGTATTTTGTTTCTTATACGACGCATGTAATAAATAAAGAGCATTTTGAACAGTATGAGCCTACACATTTATACAAGCAACAGAGCAGGACATGAATTTGTATACGGAAGGTCGCAATGGTGGTACAAAATTTTCTTTAGAAGGTTGTGTGTTCGAGACCACAATCCTGAAATTTTCCGTAGCGAACAGGGAGTTACGAATGGAGTGAATTAACTTAACTTTGTACGCTCTAGTATTTTGTTTCTTATACGACACACATAATAATAAATAAAGAGCACTTTGAATAGTATGAGCTTGCACATTTATAGAAGTAACAGAGCAGGAGAGGATAATAACATTCAAAAGTACTTGCTATCTACTCCCTCTGTAAACTAATATAAGAGCGTTTAGGTCACTACTTTAGTGTTCTAAATGCTCTTATATTAGTTTACGGAGGGAATAACTATCTTTAAGGGTGCTCCGTCGTTCCTGGCTAGGAATTTTTTGGCATTCTACTAAATTTTGGATTCCTATGTGTTGTCGTTCATTTGCTCACATATTGAACTTCTACTCAATGCTGTACAGTTCAATAGTTTGTGTGTTATCTCTTGGCGGATGATTTTAATAGTCAATAGTCGCAATTGGAAGGACAAACCTTTGGAAATTTGGTGTTTGCTTGTGGATATGTCATGCTAGTCCCTACTAAGGTAGAGTTTTTTGTTTGTTTTACAGAGTGTACTACTCATTGGTCATTACTGAGTGAACTGATCCCTACAATTTGCTATTATGTTAGTGCTATTTCAATATGCAACGACCAACATTACTATATACTCCCTCCGTTCCTAAATATAAGTCTTTTTAGATATTTCAATATGGATTACATACAAAGCAAAATGAGTGAATCTACACTGTAAACTACGTCTATATACATCCGTATGTAATCCATATTGAAATCTCTAAAAAGACTTATATTTAGGAAATGGAGGGAGTACTAGTTAAAGAAGCCAACATTACTATATACTCCCTCCGTCCGGAATTACTTATCGCGAAAAAAGATAAAAATGGATGTATCTAAAACTAAAATATGTCTATATACATCCATTTCTCCGACAAGTAATTCCGGACGGAGGGAGTAGTTATTTTTAATTCAGGGAGTTACTATGAATGGAGTGAATTAACTTTACTCTATACGCTCTAGTATTTTGTTTCTTATACGACACACATAATACATAAAGAGCACTTCGAATAGTATGAGCCTACATCATTTATAGAAGCAACAGAGCAGGAGCGGATAATAACATTCAATTAGTTTAGAAGGTATTTTACTACCTAGAGTACTTGCTATCTAACTATCTTTAAGGGTGCTCAGTCGTTCCTGCCTTGGAATTTTTTGGCATTCTACTAAATTTTAGATTCCTATGTGTTGTCATTCATTTTCTCACATATTGAACTTCTACTCAATACTGTACAGTTCAACAATTATCGCTTGGCGGATGATTTTAATAGTCAATAGTTGAAATCGAAAGGGCAAACCTTTGGAAATTTGGTGTTTGCTTGTGGATATGTCATGTAATCAGGTAGAGTTTTTTGTTTGTTTTACAGAGTACTACTCATTGGTCATTACTGAGTGAATTGATCCCTACAATTTGCTACTCCCCCCGTCCCGAATTACTCGTCGCAGAAATGGATGTATCTAGACGTATTTTTAGTTCTAGATACATCCATTTCTGCGACAAGTAATTCTGAACAGAGGGAGTATGATGTTAGTGCTATTTCAATATGTAACGGCCAACATTACTATATACCTGCTAGTTAAAGAGGCCAACATTACTATATAGTTATTTTTAATTCAGCACGTAACAGCCAACATTATTATATAGCTATTTTTAATTTCAGCAGTGATATACACCACACATAAAATAGAAGTTACATTTTGCCATAGCTTGTGCTATGAAACCATATGATAAACCTTGATAAGTTATTACATACAATGTTCTACATCATCACATTATTCAAATAAAAGACTTCTGTTCAACAAACTATTGTTTTGCAATAGAACAAAAATATGACTGCGTAACTTTCTCTACGGACAGAAATAAAGGATATGCGGCATCCACAGGTGAATTTGATCATATGTCCCTTTTTCTTTGCACTTTGATAATTCGCTACCTTCCTGTGTGGCAAATTAGCAAATTATCAAAGTGCAAAGTAAAACAGGGCAAATGATCAAATCCCCGCATCCACATGGTTTAGACAAGGGACTGAAATGGCTTGCAATGTCCCTCAATACTCCCCCAGCCATCACAGCCACTGATTTTGCTTTTCATGCTTTCCTCAAGGTAGAAACCTGCACCATGAATTACGTGCTTTGTGTCTGACTATGTGTGTATGTCTGTATGACATCCATGTAGCTAACCAATATTGTGCTGTTTCTAGATAGCTAGTTTTGAACCTCACGAGAAATATGGATTGCAGTTCATGAAAATTCTAGATGCAATATCACGACACTTTATACCAGCTTTCAAAGAACAAGGCTCAAAAGTTCAGCCAGAGGCTACCAATTTACAAAATTATCTGAATGACAAATTTTATGAAGGGGAGCCTTGGCGCAGTGGTAAAGCTGCTGCCTTGTGACCATGAGGTCACGGGTTCAAGTCCTGGAAACAGACTCTTACAGAAATGTTGGAAAGACTGTGTACAATAGACCCAAAGTGGTTGGACCCTTCCCCGGACCCTGCGCAAGTGGGAGCTACATGCACCGGGCTGCCCTTTTTATCTGAATGACAAATTTTATCCGGAGGAGCCAGAAGGGTGGCACCAAGCCCAGCAGCTTCTATCAAAAGTATTTGTGTGAGGATTAACACCTGATCGGCACGGAGCTACTGATTAGCCACGGCAATTGCCAACTGGTGCTCTTGTTTCGTCGAGGGAGTAAGCTTCACAGTTTTAACTTATGGAGAATGCCAAAATCGTGTTGGAGATTATTTTAGATGGACTTCAGGTTGGTAAATTAGAATATAGAAGTGTCACTTTCCCTTAGCTAATTGTAGAGATGGGTACAAGATGGGGATAAAGCTACGGCTAAAAGCCTAAAACCTCCTTCCAATAGGAAGCAAGAAAATGGAATGGCCAGCCTCGCACGCCACTCGCTGGCGCCTCCCTCCCCAGCAGCCCCGGCGCATTCCTCGTCCCATTCCTGTTACTTGCATCCCTGCCTGCTCCCTACAAAGGTCCTACTGCTTACTCCCGTTTCCTTGTGGATTTTCTATTCCCTGGGCTATTGGTGGTTGTGTGCATACAGAGCTAAAGTGGGGTGGTAAAGATGGGGGCGGCAGTGGGAGGCAGGAGGGGAGAGGTGAGGAGGAGGCGAGGCAGGCCAAGGAGATGGCATCCGCAAGTATCTAATAACCCTGAAAATATGCATAAGTGGATGGCAGTTTGAACTAGAATTGAATTATTACAATCACATGTAGAAAGGAGAACAGCACAGAGTGATGAGTAATTATGAACCAGCTTCAAGTAATATCTTTGTCAGTACACTTTTGTTGTAATTTGACAACTTTACAAATATGGTTCCGACTGTCGATCTAACAAATACATGGTCCATAACATGATAGTTTAATGCAAGCAAAGATAAACTAGTGAGCCATTATTTCATAAAAACTAGATAGGGAACACAGCTGATGTTCATCATAACATACCCGATTTAAGCGCAGCAACTAGTCCAGTAAAAGAACCAGCATCTTCCTGGGCCACGCTCCCAGAAGTTGATGCAATGGGATTGGTAGCAGTAAAGTTGCCTGCAATGATTAAAAAAATGTAAGAACAGTGGAATACAAATTGTTGGTGTCATTTACAATGATTACTGGAATAAATAATAATCAATTATTGTTATTTGAATTTTCTCAGGGATTAAAAAAATTTGGACAACTCGTTTGAATTTCTTCAGCCTGGTTTAAAAACATTCTGAGGAATGGATAAACAAGCCCTCTTTCTCTCTCATTTTTTCAGTCACCCATCTTCCTCCACACGAAACCGGAACAGAACAGCCGGCGAAAACCCAAACTAATCCTTCCAAATTGTTGCCCTTAACAATTGAACAGCTTGTATCCATTTTTTATTCCCATAAAAAAAACTTGGTGCCCTTAAATTCATGAATTTCTGAGTTTGTCCTAAGTCAAACACCTTTTAATGTACAGTGTAACATGTAAAATCATAAATTTGGTTTGATTTCTATTAAATAGTATTCATGGTAAACAGAAGAACTTGCCAAAGTAAATGGCCGTTGTTCAAGTCAGTAGGTCGAAACATAACAAAGTAAGTTTAATTAGGTTCATCATAGATAGTTTGATGACGTCATATAGATGCAACGTCAATTACAACTTGCACGCACAGTCGAGTGTGATCATGCAGGATTGCTTAGCTAACTTATCCCTGTTTACAGAGGTTGACAGCGTTTAGCATGGACCAGGGTAAAAATAATTTAGCTAGTTTGTAGGTTTCACAATCTAACAAATACTTGGTCCATAACATTATTTGATAATTTTATTTCAAGCAAGGATTAACTAGCGAGCCGTTATTTCGTAAAAGCTAAATATCATTGTGAAAGCGAACATAGTTTTTTCAGATGAAAACCAAACACAGTTAACGTTAACTGTAATGCAAGTTTGTTGCACAAAAAAATTAATGCATGTTATCTGTTAAGTGAAGTTAGAGTTGTACCCTGTCTTAGCCCAACAGCTACCTTCGCCATGCTCCCAGAAGTGATCGCAGAAGATGCCCCAAGGGAATCCACCGTTGAAGATTTGCCTGCAATGATATAAAAAATGTAAGAACAGTGGAATGCAAATTGCTCGTGTCATTTTATCAATGATCATCGGGCAGAGTCAGGTGGCTTGATGGTCACATGATTTGTTTCACTAGATGCCCGGTGGTCGTTACAAAACAGATAGAGGGTTCTCTGTAAAACAGCAATTAACAGAGAAATAACTCGGCCTAAACGGAAACTGGGCCGAAACAGAGACTGCTGCCCAACTAACCTACGCGCATCTCGTTATACAGCGCCACCAGGCGAACAAACCTATCCTACGCTCCGCTGACCAACATGGAAGAGAGAGAGAGAGAGAGAGAGAGAGAGAGAGAGAGAGAGAGAGAGGAGCTGAGGCGTCTCACCAGAGGGGCCTTGGAATGGCTGGGGACGGCTGGAGAAGGCACGGCCCACGAGCGAGCGGCGGTTGGGCGGGGCTGCGGACGATGCTGGCCCACGTGGCTGGATCGGCAGCGAGCAGGGCGATGCGGGGCGGCCGCCGACGCGAGGGAAGGCTGCAGCGGCGCAGCTGCCCGGGGTCGGAGCAGATGGCCGGCTCGGTGGCGGTCCGCGGCGGATCCAGGCGGCGGAGAAGGTGCAGATCCGGCGCTGGCGGCCGGAGAAGGTGCAGATCCGGCGCAGCGGAGCTCAAATCGGTCAGCGCCGGACGCGCGGGACGGCGGCTCCTCTCGCCAGAGTCAGGGCGGAGCTTGCGGGTTCCTGCAGGGCGGCGGCGGCGTCTGAGAGAGCCAAGAGAGAGGGAAGAAGGAAGAAGGAGAGGGCTGGCGGTGGTCCTTACCGGTGTCGGCGGAGCAGTTGCTTCCGCGAGGCAACTCGCCCAGAATCCAGGAGGCGCTCGGGAGCTCGGGTGAGCGCGAGGCGCGCGGCTCGAGCGGATGGGCTTGGAGCGCTCGAGAGGGCTAGAACCGGGCTTCCGCGGGCCGTGGCTGGCCGGGGATGAACTGGGACGCGTCAAACCGTCAGATCTGGATCGTCCGTGCTTTGACCAGATGAAGGTGGGCCGGCTACGAGAAAAACCTGTTTTTTTTTAACCCCAACACCGTAGAACAATTGTTCTATGGTAAATATATTAAAAAGAAATGGTACAAATCTCAGAGGGGGCCAACGTTTTCTTTTGAGGCTCAGCCAATGCTGATCTAGGAAAAGAAAACATCATATTACATGTTATTGCTTAACCATAGATTGAAACTTATTCTTAATTCTACGACGAAGGAGACTGAAATTCTGTTTAAGATGAAATCCCCACGATTGAATGATGTGAGGGAGAGACCTGAAAACTTTCCCATTTCTCTGAATCCAGATGTTCCAGCAGCCCAACAGAACTATTTCCGCAGCAAAAGGTTTTGGCAAGCATCTCATTGCAAGAATGGTGTCCTCATATACTGATGTTCCTCTCTGTCTGCCAGGAATTAGAGAATTCCCGCAGTGATGAGCAAAATTATTGGAGGACAAGATTGAAATAGAAAAGGCATGGGATTGTGGGGAAGGTTGGAGTGGAATTGAGAAAAACAACAAAAATAAAATAGGAGGCCTCAAATAAATTTCTGAAAATGTTCCTAGTTTTTAGGATGCTCTAGATTATATAAGAACATGATCGCATGATGCCAAGATGCAATGCAAAAATAACATAGAATAAAGAATATTATAATAATAACTGAAATAATCGGAGCGGCGTTGGGTGGTGAGGAGGAGGAATGGCAACGTGTGGATAAGGGGGGAGGTGAGATAGCTCTCGGTGGGGGTGCCTGTTGCTACTGCTTTTTTTAATCAACTGGTGTTGTGTTGCACCGACTGGAAGTTGTTGGATGCTTTCTTTAAATCAATTGTTGTTTGTAGCACCGATTACATTTTTTCCAAATGAGCACCAATTATAATTACTTGTTGTTTATTGTTACAGTCATAGTTTAATATTCATGCCCACCCCATTTTACGAATACATTATCACATATAATAATTAAAAGTTAGGGAAATATTGGGAAGATATGTTTATTAAGGGACACAATATTTGGTGCTCGCGGGTACTTGCTGACCATCAAGATATTTAGTCCCAAAGCAGATGCATGGTTGTCTCCTCTGCTTGTAGGTTGCAATTTGGACAGAAAGGGTCATCTAGGTGCATTCCCTTTCTACCAAGAAGCGGTCTGGTGTTGATTCTACAATGTGCCACCAGCTAGAAGAAAAATTTGTGCTTTAGCCTACTAGAACTACTCCAGATGATATGAAAGATTGGGTGCTCTTCTTTATGCTCCACCATTTGGTTGTAGATATGAATAGCATAAGTTTTACCAACAGATCCCCTGATTGTCCAACTATCATTTCTATGAAGATGTAACTGTGGAACCAGTTTAGCCAGTTGATTAAATTGGTCAAGGGAGGTGGAAATGATATGTCCAATCATGGTTTTCCAAAAAGTGATGCATAGTTTGATCCTCATTGATGGCAAAGGAGTATAGATGTGGAAGAGCTTGTTGCAAAGTTGTATCTTGCCATTTGTCTTTCCAGAACAGAACAGAGTGCCCAGATCCAATGGTGCAGCTGCTCAAAAGCTTAATCTCTCCATGAGTGAGATGTGAGTCTTCCACCAGAAGGAGCCCTCAACCTTACCCCTTGGTGCCTCTGTTTGATAATATTTCTCCCAAATGAGATTTACCCAAGGGATATCATCTTTGTTGAAGAATTTGAGTAGATTTTTCATGAGCAAAGCTTTATTGTGGAGAGCAATATCCAAAATACCCAGGCCTCCATACTTTTTTGGCTGACAGACTTTTGACCAGGCAATCAGAGTTGTTCCACTGTCCTCCATGCCAAATTTTCTCCAAAGAAAGTTCCTCAAATACTTAATTATCTGATCCATTACACCCATAGGTAGTGCCAAGGTGCACATGAAGAAGATTGGCAAGGCAGCAAAGACAGACTTAATAAGAATTAATCTGCCATCATAAGAGAGCATAGTTGAACATCTTGTGAGCCTTCTTTCTATCCTTCACATCATGGGATTAAAATCCTCAATCTTTGGCTTAGTAGTTCCCAGAGGTAGGCCAAGGTAAGTGAATGGAAATTGACCCTGCTTGCATCCCATGATATTAAGAAGGATATCCATATGTGCATCTGTCACATTTATGGGCACCATGAAGGATTTTTCATAATTTACTTTAAGCCTAGTAGACTCAGAGTAATGCAAGATAAGGTTTTTGACATGAGACAATTGTGTGGCATCAGCGGGAAGCACTAAAATTGTGTCATCAGCATACTGAATGACAGGGAAATCAAGGCAAGCTTGGTTGTGTATAGATGGGCTGATTAAGTCCTGATGCATTGCCTCATTTAGCACAGACTGCAGAAGATCAGCTACAAGGACAAATAGTAGAGGGGAGACATGGTCTCCTTGTATGACTCCTTGTCTGCAATGAAAGAATTTCCCTGGAACTCCATTAAGTAAAACCGAGGATGTACCTGAGGAGAGCAACATTTTGATCCACATGTTCTCCAAACCCTCTAGCCCTCAAGATGTCTAGAATTGTATTGTGGCTGAGCAGATCAAAGGCCTTTTCAAAATCCAATTTGAGTAGTACAATTGGCAATTTTGACTTCTGGCATTGATGAAGGTATTCAAATGCCCACCCAAGGGAATCATTTATGGTTCTGGTTTTGATAAAAACATATTCATTAGTGTGTACCACTTGGAGGATAATCTTCTGCAATCTATTAGCCAACCGCTTTGTAATTATCTTTATAGTGCAATTCAACAAAGATATAGGTCTGAAATCATTTGCTTTAACTGGGTTATCCTTCTTTGGAATTAGAGTGATGAAGGAAGCATTGATACTTTGAAGTGAGATTGAACCCTGATAGAAATCCTCGATCAACTTGTAAAAATCAGCAGCAATAATGCTCCAGCAGGCTCTTATAAAATCTCCATTGAAACCATCAGGGCCTGGTGCTTTATTTGTGGGAAGCTGCTTGATTACTTCATCAATTTCTTTTGTAGTGAAGGGTGCTTCCAGATCTTGCAGGCCATCTATTCTTGTGATGAGGCCAATCAAGTTTAAAGGGCCAGAAGTACTTTCCTTTTTGCCCAGTCTGTCCTTACAAGATTTCTTGAGGATTGAGGCCTTTGCAGAGTGCTTAGTATGCTCATTTCCAAGATCATCTTGCAAGGGATTGAATGTAGTTGTGCCTGTATTTGATTATGGCCTTTGCTTGGAATTTTTTTGAATTTTCATCTCCAAATTTGACCCATCTGATAGTGGCCCTCTGTCTCCAATAAATTCTCTGGAAGGAAAGTAGCTTTAAGAGATGTTCCTTGAGCATATCTCTACCATTTTGTTTAGTGTCACTAAGCTGTCTGTACTCCTCAAATTGATCCCACATCATGATAACATTATTTGTTGCCTGAATGGAACCAACCAAATTGGAAATGGACTTGCTCCAAATCTTGAGCCTTTTCCTTAGCCTTTTAAACTTAGCAGTAATCAGTTTTGCACTATCACTTTCAGATAAAGACTGATTCCAGTTCTCTTCAACTATGTCCTTGAAGTCATGATGCCGAAGCCAGTAGTTTTCAAATATAAAAATTTGAGGCTTTGGGATGGAAGTTCTAATGGAGATGACGCATGGGCAATGATCAAAAACTGGTTTGGATAGTGGAAGAGCCATAGTATTGGGATACTTTGTGGACCAACTCTCAGAAGTAAAAACCCAGTCAATTTTTTCCAGTAATGGGGCTTGCTGCATATTACTCCAAGTGAAACTTCTGCCCTTAAGAGGAATTTCAACCAAGGCAAGATTGCTGATGGCTTCATTAAATTGCATCATATTGTGGATATCTCCTTGTCCCATGTTCTTGTTTGAAGGATATCTTATGTAATTGAAATCTCCAGTAATTAACCAGTCTGTTTCTAAGGGCATTTGAATATTGTTGAACCAATCCAGAATTATGTCTCCCCTCATTATCACAAGGCCCATAAATATTGATTAGGACCCAAGAATCCCCAGTGTGGACAGAGATAAATCTCATGGAAATTGAGAAATCATTTTTGAATAAACACTCTCCTTGAAACATGTTTTCATTCCAAGTAATGAGCAAGCCCCCCGAAGCTCCCACAGATGGCAAGTAATCAAATTTATTGATTCTCATGGGACAGAATTTTTATATATATGAGCTGTCAAAAACCTCTCTTTTTGTCTCTTGCAAACAGATGACAGAGCAATTAGATTCATCTATTTTATTTGAAATGGCCAACCACTTATCACTAGAGTTAATACCCCTGATATTCCAGCTTAAGATATTCCAGGCTCTATTCATGACTAGATAAAAAGACAGAGAGACAGCAATTGTGGGCAACATGCTCTCCCCTCAAGCATAACAGATCAAAGTCTGAGGAACAATCCCCTACAGATAGAATCTTACTGCCAGCATACATATGATAAACCCACACACATTTCTGGAGTGACATAGCAAAGGAAAACACCATCATTACAGAGATGCAAAAACTATTCCCAAAAAGAAGCTTGCTACAGTCAAATCTCTTAATCTAGCTCTTCACTTCTAGTCCTTCCATGTAGGTTGCTTTCCCCCCTTCTTTGCTTTCTTCTGCAGCAGATTTTCCTCAGAGCACACCTTGGGGTCCACCTTGCAATAAGAGGTATTTAGGTTTTTAATAACTTTGGTGCTGTAAATAGGGGGCTTTGAGGAACAAGCCATGCAATTACTGTCCTGACAAGTTTTCTTTTTGAAACCTTTATTGAGGTGTAGTAGCCTTTCACTTCTTCTTACCTCCGATTCAACAATTGGCAGCATGTCCTTTCTCTTTCCTTTTATGGCACACGGTCTGGAGAAGATGGGCTCCTCAGAGGCAGCTATGCTGGTTTCCTCTCCCCTGCTGTCTATCATCTGTGAGCATAGAGGAAGCTCAGTCAGTGGACAGGATTTAGGAACAAAGAAGGTAAATATTCTTTCATGTTGGTTCCCTTCATGTATAATGTGCCACATAGGAGATTGCAGGAACATTCTTGCCCAATTAAACTTATCAGGAGTTAAAAGACCATTGCAAATGAAATCAGCCCATTGAAGAGGTACCTGAGCCTTTGTTGAACCCTCAGAAGCATGAGAGAAATGCTTGTCCCAAGCATCCTCACTAGCAAAACTCTGATCCACTGAAGTTGCAGTATAAATAGGTAAATATTTACCTTTAATATTGAAACCAGGAGGGGCAGAACAGTTAGTGGAAGAGTTGGAGGAAGTGTCTTTACTCTTTGAGTCAGAGTATGGCTTAGATGATGCATCTGAAGAGTAATCAATAATTTAGAGCTGCTAATCTTAGAAGAGCAAGTTACATTTCATCTGGACAGGCAAGCTGAATCACTAGGTCATCTCCATCAGCAAGGTTTAAATCAAAGAGATTTCCATCTTCATCTATAGACTCTCTGAATACAAGCAAACCTAACTATTCCTGAATATTCTGACTGCAGAAAAGATTATTTTTGTCCTGGAGATTGAGGCAAGGCTTGGTTGAGATCAAAACCTGATGAGTTTCCTTGAAGCATTGGAGATAACAGATTGATAAAAACCAGAGGCTCAAATGGAGCTGGAATATTAGGCAAATTATCTTGGTGGCCCAAGTCCTGTAAAAGAGGTTGTTGGGCTAGAATATTGGGCAAATAATCTTGGTGGCCCAAGTCCTGCAAAGGAGGATGCTGGGCTGGAAGAGGCCCGATAGCCAAGTTGAGGTTGGGTAGCTCCTCCTGGGCCTAGCCCATGAGATTTAAATTGATTTCTTCCACCAACTGAAAGTCCAAATCCATCTGCTGCTCAATTTCCACTCCGTTTGAACCCACTGACAGAGTGAGCTCACTGTGAGGGACCATATCTAGGAAGTTTGCCAATTCTTGGGGTTCATCGAGAGGTTGAAAGAGATCAGCCATCTCCATAAATTCACCCCCTCTAGTTCTTGATCAACAAGTTCATCCACTTTAGCAAGCATTGCCTAATGTCCCTAACCTGGCATATCCTCCTCCTCCTCCTCTGGTTCTAAATTTTCCTCAGCCTACTGAATGGCCTGCTGGTGAAAGCCTTGAGGATTACCATCCATAAGATCATGCGCTTGATGCTCCTGGATTGGCCCAACAAAGTGATTTAGCTGATTTGGATGGTAGAAATCATTAGCAGGCTGTGGATGAGGATTTCCATCAACAGCAACAGGGTCTTCATCAGGTGGGCCACCTCCCAAAACCTCTTGCTGGACTATAACCACTGGAATAGTCCAAGATTCAGTATTTGGATCATCAGATTCTCCTACCACAATGCTAATAGGCACATCTCGCATCTCTTCCACTCTGACTTTGACCATTAAAGCAACATGAGTGCTTCTAGCTCTGGCCCACAACAACATCCTGCCAAAACTTCTGACAGCATTGGCCAATTCATGGATTTATCTCTTGTCAAACAGAAAGCCTATCAGCAAAATCCAAACGTCCCTGTTTAGAGCTAGATTCCTCCAGTTCAAACCTTGGTTATGATGCTGGAAAATAACATGAACATCTCCAAAGCATGGGGGCTTTGCAGAACCAGAGAATCTCTGTCAAAAGGTGTGCGGAGCCTGACATATGCCTGACCAAACGGACAAGGGCAGATTTCTAGAACTGCCAGGTGCTTAACCTTAGTGATGAATTCGCCAATGATTTGCCTGACATTGGGGAAAAGTACCTGTTGATTTGGCATTGGGACAACTGTGGCGATGGCCCAATCTTCATGACGCAGAGGGGCCGGATCAGGGCTAACCCTCACCCGAGCTGGCCTCCCATCAATCTGCAGAGCTTGATGATGCGGCGGAAGGAACGAATTAGGATCAAAGGGGAAGTTCGCCATGCTCTGCTCTACAAGCTCTCCTCTCATGACAGTGGATTGCAGAAGACGGGAAGCAGTCAATGGTGGCGGCGGAGGCAGAGAGGTCGTGTTCGAGGTCTGAGGAGCACGGGCACCAATGCTGTTAGGTGGGGAGTAACTCTGAGCGCTTGATTATCGACCTACGTGATAGCATTCCTCAAAGAAGGCACCACAATCGCATCATTAGCGGGGATTGCCGTGGCAGGAGCGGATATAAAGGCAAACTGACGATTTGACAGAACGAGGGAGCGGAAGGCCGAGTGGCAGCCACTGGCAACATGTCCCCACCCCTTACAATTATGACATCTTATTTTGTTGACGCACGCCAGCCTCAAATGGCCCTCCAGCAGGCGGCGGACACAGAAGGCCTTGGGCTGGGCCTGCCTGGGCTGCGAAATAACCTCCCTCGCACCAATTGGATTTTGATCGGTTTGAATGTCCTGACATCCCGCCTCATTATTGGCAACGACCGGGAATTGAAGTCTATCAAAGACTGTAGAAACTGCAACCGTAGACCGCGCCCTAGAGTTCCTTTGAATTTGAGAGGTGTCTGTGGACTGATTGATGTACCTTGGAGCCCGAACTGCATTAGCGTAAGAATTGGAATTTCTTGCACGAGAGACTAAGGTCCAGCCTTCATTTTGATCAGGATCAGTCAGAGAATGAAGCTTTGGACCATTTGGACCCCATAGGAGAAATCCAAGATTGAATTCTGGCACAGAAACATTTCCACCATTGTAAATAGCAAATCCAACATTGATAGAAGAGACCGAGAATTTGAACAAGTAAGCACTAATTTTCTGGACTTTGAACAAAGACGCTCTTCCTCCGAAACAGGAGAGGAGAATTGTACCAACCGAATCTTCCGTGAGTCGGATCTTGGATCTAGTGAATTCCGCCACTAAGAAGAATTCTCGCTGACCTTGTTCTGCCATGAAGTTGATCGGGAATTGCATAGAACGCTAGATGTGATCCCCAAAAGCATGGCCTCTATCAAAGCGAAGGTCGGCTAGCGACATGGCTGGGAAGGAGGCGAAAAGGAGAACACCAAGGACGGAAAGGCAAGCGATGTAGACAGTGGTGGCCGTCGTGGCCGGAGTGACCAGCGGCGCGGCTAGGAACGGCAACGGTGGTCGTCGTGGTCGGAGTGGCCAACGGCGCAGCTAGGAGCGCAGCGGGAGCGCAGAGCAGATGAGAATTGTTGAGGCAGATGAGAAAAACGTGTTATTTACTGATCTCTGAAGGATCAAATTTCATGTACTTATTCTAAAATTTATTTCACCTTTGATTCCATTCGTGTCTTCTGTGAAGACGTTGTATATCAAAGCGTCTTTGACCGGTCTATAGTCGTTGGTTGCACTGCCAATGTACTGTCATACCGTTAGGCATCTTAAAATCTCGACACGCCTTTTTTCCTTGTGTTTATGTTTAAGATACTGAAACGTTTGACATTTATTTGGATGCCTCCAAAATCCTGCCGACCCGTCGGACTGACTGAAGACATGCTAGCCACTGCCGAAAAGATGCAAAGCAAAAGCACCAACGCAAGTCAAAGAAATTGTCGTGGCAACGATGTTAGAACACGCAAGAGAAAATGAAAGAAGAATAAGAATGCCACACACCATAAATTGCTTCTAATCTATTAAAATGTCTTCTGCTTAGTTTATACTCCCTCCGTTCCTAAATATTTGTCTTTCTAGTCATTTTAAATGGACTACCACATACGGATGTATGTAGACATTTTAGAGTATAGATTCACTCATTTTACTTCGTATGTAGTCACTTGTTGTAATATCTAGAAAGACAAATATTTAGGAACGGAGGGAGTCATATGTGAGAATATACAATGTTGACATTTTTTCTTACATATGAATCCTCCTATCATGTGATTGTCTTACATGAAAGTAGTGTTCGACAGTATCATGCATGCAATTAGTTATGAAAAGCGAATTTTATTCATTTTTCTTGTGGGTTTGACTTGACAAGGCATTAAACAAAAGAAGGAGTAAGGAAAAAGTTAGGCAGGGGCTGATGGCGTTCATCCGACGCAACCGAAGAGGTGGCACTCTAGACATTCTGTTACTACTGCTAGTCCAGTAGAAGTTCCAACTAAATATGATGGGCCCAACAACCCTACTCCATCATCCCATGTGCTTTCCGTAGCTTGGCAGTGTGATATTTGCCTGTATGTTGCACATGGTGTCTAACTTGTATTGTTTTTAATTAGATTAATTGCATATGCTTAGTTTACAAATTATGCATGTGAATATTGCATGTCTTCCTTTTTTGCATAGACTACATCTGTCTATTACATGTTCTAACATGGAAGTACTGTCATGTCTATTATGCATAATTCACTTATGAGGACACAACTTTAACTTGGTAGTGTGATATTTGTTTGCATCTTGCATATGGTTTATTGCTTGTACTGCTTCACATTTGTTTAAATGCCACTTATGACGAGACACTCTTAACTTGGCAGAGTGATATTTGTTGCATATTTCATATGGTGTCTAGCTTCCATTGAATTAGCAATTGCTTCTATTTTATTGAAATGTCTTATGCTTAGTTTACACATCATAGGTTTGATTATCTCATGTCGTCTTGTTTTTCATACATATTACATTCTCCTATCATCCATTTGTCTAACATCAAAGTTCAGTTCGTCTGTATCACACATCAATTAGTTCTGAAGAATTATAGTTTTATTCATTTTTCTTGTGGGTTTGACTTGACATGGCAAAAAAAACAAGAGGAAGGAACACATAGTGGTAGGGGGTGGTGTTAGTACTCGGGAGGCACAAAAACGGAAGTTAAATATATTTGCAGATTCTGCTAGTACTGAAGGTGCTAGTTATCGACTAGAGGGGGGTGAATAGGCGATTTTTATGAAAGTCTTCAAAACATGGGTGTTTCAAAGACAAACAATAGAAATGAACCTATTGATATGCAATGGAAGGTAGACAACACAAGACAGGCCATGGTCAAGTACACAATGAAGTGAAAGCACGAAGACTATTAACAGCTAGGTAGTAAGGATCAGGATGGAATATAGTATGAAGCCAAACAACAACAGTCTTCACATAGTGAAGCCAATCAGATCATGCAAACAGGCACTAACTTCATGAAGATAAACTATAAGTAAAGAGAGGTAGGAGATAAAACCAGATGCTTGATGAGGACAAGGATTCGTTGGACCAGTTCCAGTTGCTATGAAAACTGTACGTCTGGTTAGGGAGGCTGAGGTTCAACTCAGAAGACCGCGTCTTCACCTTATTCCCCTTGAGCTAAGGACACTTAGTCCTCGCTCAATCACTCAGGCAAGTCTTCAAGGTAGACTTCCAAACCTTCACAGACTTCATTCATCGGCGATCCACAATGACTCTTGGATGCTCAGAACGCGACGCCTAACCGGCTGGAGGATTCACAGTCCTCAAGTTTAACAAGTCTTCAGATCACATAGACAGAAAGACCTCAGTGATGCTTGCTACGTCTTGAGTTTGCATTGGTTTTCCTTGAAGAGGAAAGGGTGATGCAGCAATAGTAGCGTAAGTATTTCCCTCAGTTTTTGAGAACCAAGGTATCAATCCAGTAGGAGGCTCCTCAAAAGTCCCACGCACCTACACAAACAAACAAGAACTCGCAACCAATGCAATAAAGGGGTTGTCAATCCCTTCACGGCCACTTGTGAAAGTGAGATCTGATAGAGATAATATGATAAGATAAATATTTTTTTGGTATTTTATGATATAGATTGGAAAAGTAAAGATGCAAATAAAAGTAGATTGAAAGCTTATATGATAAAGGATAGACCCGGGGGCCATAGGTTTCACTAGTGGCTTCTCTCAAGATAGCATAAGTATTATGGTGGATGAACAAATTACTGTCGAGCAATTGATAGAAAAGTGAATAATTATGAGATTATCTAGGCATGATCATGTATATAGGCATCACGTCCGTGACAAGTAGACCGACTCCTGCCTGCATCTACTACTATTACTCCACACATCGACCGCAATCCAGCATGCATCTAGAGTATTAAGTTCATAAAGAACAGATTAACGCATTAAGAAAGATGACATGATGTAGAGGGATAAACTCATGCAATATGATATAAACCCCATCTTTTTATCCTCGATGGCAACAATACAATACGTGCCTTGCCGCCCCTGCTGTCACTGGGAAATGACACCGCAAGATTGAACCCAAAGCTAAGCACTTCTCCCATTGCAAGAAAGATCAATCTAGTAGGCCAAACCAAACTGATAATTCGAAGAGACTTGCAAAGATAACTTAATCACACATAAAATAATTCAGAGGAGATTCAAACATTTCTCATAGATAAACTTGATCATAAATCCACAATTCATCGGATCTCGACAAACACACCGCAAAAAGAGTTACATCGAATAGATCTCCAAGAAGATCAAGGAGAACATGGTATTGAGATTCAAAGAGAGAGAAGAAGCCATCTAGATAATAACTATGGACCCGAAGGTCTGTGGTAAACTACTCACAACTCATCGAAGAGGCTATGATGTTGATGTAGAAGCCCTCCGTGGTCGATTCCCCCTCCGTCGGAGCGCCGACGAAGGCTCCAAGATGGGATCTCGCGGATACAGAAGGTTACGCTGGTGGAAATAGTTTTTCGAGGTCGCCTCTGATGTTCTCGGGGTACGTGGGTATATATAGGAGGAAGAAGTACGTCAGTGGACGCCCAAGGGGCCCACGAGATAGGGGGCACGCCCAATAGGGGGGGGGGGGCGCCCTCCACCCTCGTGGCTTCCTCGATTGCTTCTTTACTTGCACTCCAAGTCCTCTAGATCACGTTCGTTCCAAAAATTACGCTCCCGAAGGTTTCATTCCATTTGGACTCCGTTTGATATTCCTTTTCTTCGAAACACTGGATTAGGCAAAAAAACAGCAATACAGGTTGGGCCTCCGGTTAGGTTAGTCCCAAAAAATGATATAAAAGTGTAAAGTAAAGCCCATAAACATCCAAAATAGGTAATATAATAGCATGGAACAATAAAAAATTATAGATACGTTGGAGACGTATCAAGCATCCCCAAGCTTAATTCCTGCTCGTCCTCGAGTAGGTAAATGATAAAAACAGAATTTTTGATGTGGAATGCTACCTAGCATAATTCTCAATGTAATTTTCTTTATTGTGGCATGATTGTTCAGATCCAAATGATTCAAGATAAAAACTTATAAAACATAAAAATAGTAATACTTTGAAGCATACTAACAAATAATCATGTCCTATCAAAATAGCATAGCCAAAGAAAGCTTATCCCTACAAAATCATATAGTTAGGCCATGCTTCATTTTCATTACACAAAATACTCCCATCATGAACAACCCCGATGACGAGCCGAGCAATTGGTTCATACTTTTTAACGCGCTTCATCTTTTTTCAACTCTTAGGCAATACATGAGCGCAAGCCATGGACATAGCACTATGGTGGTATATGGTGGTGGTTGTAAAGACAAAAAGGGAGAAGATAGTCTCACATCAACTAGGCATATCAACGGGCTATGGAGATGCCCATCAATAGATATCAATGTGAGTGAGTAGGGATTGCCATGCGACGGATGCACTAGAGCTATAAATATACGAAAGCTCAACAAAAGAAACTAAGTGGGTGTGCATCCAACTCGCTTGCTCACGAAGACCTAGGGCATTTTGAGGAAGCCCATCATTGGAATATACAAGCCAAGTTCTATAGTGAAAAATTCCCACTAGTATATGAAAGTGACAACACAAGAGACTCTCTATCATGAAGATCATGGTGCTGTTATGAAGCACAAGTGTGGAAAAAGAGATAGTAGCATTGTCCCTTCTCTCTTTTTCTCTCATTTTTTTATTTGGCCTTTTTTTGGTGGGCTCTTTGGCCTCTTTTTTTATTTAAAGTCCGAAGTCTCATCCCGACTTGTGGGGGAATCATAGTCTTCATCATCCTTTCCTCACTTGGGCCAATGCTCTAATAATGAAGATCATCACACTTTTATTAATTTACAACTCGAGAATTACAACTCAACACTTAGAACAAAATATGACTATATATGAATGCCTCCGGCGGTGTACTGGGATGTGAAATGAATCAAGAGTGACATGTATGAAAATTATGAGGGTGGCCTTGCCACAAATACAATGTCAACTACATGATCATGCAAATAGCAATATGACAATGATGGAGCGTGTCATAATAACGGAATGGTGGAAAGTTGCATGGCAATATATCTCGGAATGGCTATGGAAATGCCATAATAGGTAGGTATGGTGGCTGTTTTGAGGAAGGTAAATAATGGGTGCAAGATACAGACGAAAGTTGCACGGTATAATAGAGGCTAGCAAAGTGGAAGGATAAGTGTGCGTATATCCATGGACTCACATTAGTCATAAAGAACTCATATACTTATTGCAAAAGTCTACTTAGCCCTCGAAGCAAAGTACTACTACGCATGCCTCTAGAGGGATAGATTGGTAGGAAAAGACCATCGCTTGTCCCCGACTGCCACTCATAAGGAAGACAATCAAAAGAGCACTCCATGCAACAAATTTGTCACACAACTTTTACCATACGTGCATGCTACGGGACTTGCCAACTTCAACACAAATATTTCTCAGTTTCATAATTACCCACTAGCATGACTCTAACATTACCACCTTTATATCTCAAAACAATTATCAAGCATCAAATTGATCCTAGTGTTTTACCCAACTTGGATGCTCATTATTCTAGGACCAAATTCGTAACCATAGAAAATATCATGCTATTCAAAATAATATAAGTGAAGCATGAAAGATCAAAAATTTCTTCAAAATTAAGCCACTGCCATGCTCTAAAAGATATAAGTGAAGCACTAGAGCAAAAACTATCTAGCTCAAAAGATATAAGTGAAGCACATAGAGTATTCTAATAAATTCTAATCAAGTGGGATTCTCCCAAAAGGTGTGTACAGCAAGGATGATTGTGGTAAACTAAGAAGCAAAGACTAATATCATACAAGACGCTCTAAGCAAAACACATATCATGTGGCGAATAAAAATATAGCTCCAAGTAAAGTTACCGATAAACGAAGATGAAAGAGGGGATGCCTTCCCGGGGCATCCCCAAGCTTAGGATTTTGGCTATTCTTGAATATCTTGGGGTGCCATGGGCATCGCCAAGCTTAGGCTCTTGCCACTCCTTATTCCATAGACCATCAAATCTTTACCCAAAACTTGAAAACTTCACAACACAAAACTCAAAAGGAAATCTCATAAGCTCCGTTAGTGAAAGAAAGAAAAACCACCACATAAGGTACTTTAATAAAACCATTATTTATTTATATTGGTGTTAAACCTATTGTATTCCAACTTTTCTATGGTTCATACCCTTACATACTAGCCATAGATGCATCAAAATAAGCAAACAACACACGAAAAACAGAATCTGTTAAAAACAGAACAGTCTGTAGCAATCTGTAACTCTCGAATACTTCTGGAAATTTAAAAATCCTACCAAAATAGGAAGTACTGGGAAATTTGTCTATTGATCTACAGCAAAAAGAATCAACACAAAATCACGTTTATGTGAATTACTAAAATTATTTTCGTTCGCGCAAAGTTTCTGTTTTTCAGCAGAATCAAATTAACTATCACCATAGGTTATCCTATAGGTTCTACTTGGCACAAACACTAATTAAACATAAAAACACATCTAAACAGAAGGTAGACGCAAAATTTATTTCTAAACAGAAACAAAAACAAAAAACACAAATAAAATTGGGTTGCCTCCCAACTAGCGCTATCAGTTGACGCACCTAGCTAGGCATAAAAGCGAGGATAGATCTAAGTGGTGCCATAATAATAAGATAGATCACGAAAACTCATCTCATATTCTCTACGTTCAGTAGCAAGTTTTCTTTGAGGCAAGCAAAAGTAATCAAAAGGGCTAAATTTTATGGGACAAAAGTCCCCAACATCAATCACAGGAGGAATGGGTTCCTCCTTTGGCCCTTCATATTGCACAACTAATTCATCATTATAAGCATTCTTTTGGCAGAATTTCGTGAGCCTATAATCAAGAGAGTATCCTAGCTCATTATTTTGAAGAGCAAAATCATTATTAAGTTCGGAAATTCTATCAACTAGGACATTGGTAGGAACCTTTTTCCTAATGTTTTCATTAAAAGCAACATAGTCCAAAGATTGAAAACGCCTAATTTCCTCTTGATCAAAGAGGATCGCCTCTATGGGAGGACGGCCAGCGTCCATCCTATAGTGCGCAAATATTTCCTTGGACCCTCTTATTATAAATCTAAACTCATGTGCCAAAAAGATAGTAGCAGCGCGCTTAACAGAAGAATGCTCAACATTAGAAAATTCCAGGAAAATTCTTTGTATGCACGGATGCATATGCATAAATTGTCTTTCAAGCTCAACTACAAGCATAGCGATAGCATCCGCAAGACTACTAGTTCTATGAAGAATAGAACTACCCATAGAAGGTAAAGCACCGGCACAAGTAAAGAAATCTTGAATAACCCCTTTTCCAATAATATTACCACTACTAATTCGAAACTTTTTAGTATGCAAGATAGGGGGTTCTTCAGCAGGAGCATCAGAATTTTCCATGTTATCATTATTGTCCATATCGACGATAATCTCCCCAATTTCAGACATAACTGAAAACAAAGCGAGGAGGAAGAAGAAGGCAAGCGGAAGAGAGAGGAGGTTGGGAAAGAGAGAGCGAATAAAACGGCAAGGGTGAAGTGGGGGAGAGGAAAACGAGAGGCAAATGGAAAATAATGTAAATGCGAGGGAGATGAGTTTGTGATGGGTACTTGGTATGTCTTGACTTGAGCGAAGACCTCCCCGGCAACGGCGCCAGAAATCCTTCTTGCTACGTCTTGAGCTTGCGTTAGTTTTCCTTGAAGAGGAAAGAGTGATGCAGTAATAGTAGCGTAAGTATTTCCCTCAGTTTTTGAGAACCAAGGTATCAATCCAGTAGGAGGCTCCTCAAAAGTCCCACGCACCTACACAAACAAACAAGAACTCGCAACCAACGCAATAAAGGAGTTGTCAATCCCTTCACGGCCAATTGCGAAAGTGAGATCTGATAGAGATAATATGATAAGATAAATATATTTTTGGTATTTTATGATATAGATTGGAAAAGTAAAGATGCAAATAGAAGTAGATTGAAAGCTTATATGATAAAGGATAGACCCGGGGGCCATAGGTTTCACTAGTGGCTTCTCTCAAGATAGCATAAGTATTACGGTGGGTGAACAAATTACTGTCGAGCAATTGATAGAAAAGCGAATAATTATGAGATTATCTAGGCATGATCATGTATATAGGCATCACGTCTCTGACAAGTAGACCGACTCCTGCCTGCATCTACTACTATTACTCCACACATCGACCGCTACCCAGCATGCATCTAGAGTATTAAGTTCATAAAGAACAGATTAACGCATTAAGAAAGATGACATGATGTAGAGGGATAAACTCATGCAATATGATATAACCCCCATCTTTTTATCCTCGATGGCAACAATACAATATGTGCCTTGCTGCCCCTGCTGTCACTGGGAAATGACACCGCAAGATTGAACCCAAAGCTAAGCATTTCTCCCATTGCAAGAAAGATCAATCTAGTAGGCCAAACCAAACTGATAATTCGAAGAGACTTGCAAAGATAACTTAATCACACATAAAAGAATTCAGAGGAGATTCAAATATTTCTCATAGATAAACTTGATCATAAACCCACAATTCATTGGATCTCGACAAACACATCGCAAAAAGAGTTACATCGAATAAATCTCCAAGAAGATCAAGGAGAACATGGTATTAAGATTCAAAGAGAGAGAAGAAGCCATCTAGCTAATAACTATGGACTCGAAGGTCTGTGGTAAACTACTCACAACTCATCGGAGAAGCTATGATGTTGATGTATAAGCCCTCTGTGGTCGATTCCCCCTCCGGCGGAGTGCCGGCGAAGGCTCCAAGATGGGATCCCGCGGATACAGAAGGTTACGGTGGTGGAAATAGTTTTTCGTGGTCGCCTCTGATGTTCTCGGGGTACGTGGGTATATATAGGAGGAAGAAGTATGTCGGTGGACACCCGAGGGGCCCACGAGATAGGGGGCGCGCCCAGTAGGGGGGGCGCCCTCCACCCTCATGGCTTCCTCGATTGCTTCTTGACTTGCACTCCAAGTCCTCTAGATCACGTTCGTTCCAAAAATCATGCTCCCGAAGGTTTCATTCCGTTTGGACTCCATTTGATATTCCTTTTCTTCGAAACACTGAAATATGCAAAAAATAACAACAATACGGGCTGGGTCTCCGGTTAGTAGGTTAGTCCCAAAAATTGATATAAAAGTGTAAAGTAAAGCCCATAAACATCCAAAATAGGTAATATAATAGCATGGAACAATAAAAAAATTATAGATACGTTGGAGACGTATCAATGCCTAACACTCTTTAGCTCTGGGTGTTTTGGGCTTTATCCTCGCAAGGATCTCTCTCTCAAATGCTTCGGAGGTGGGTTGCTCTCAAACGACAAAAGCCGTGCATTAACTCTAAGGAGCCACCAATTTATGGTGTAGGGGGTGGGCTATTTATAGCTAGGAGGCAACCCGACCTGATTTGTCCGAAATGACCCTGGGTCACTAAGGAACTGACATGTGTCCAACAGTCAGATTTCAAACACACATGACATCTTGACTTGGGCTACAAGTAAAGCTGACTCATGCAGCCCTGGATAAGATTTGCTCTCATTGTCTTCGCTCGAAGACATAGGATTTGGTTGAGCATCACTTTAGTCACTCTGACTTTGTTCACTTGGACCCCACTTAACAGTATGGTGGTTCCTATGACTCAACAAAGAAGAAAAGGTAACTACAAAACAACTATGTCTTCGCACTCCATAGTCTTCACGTGAATGTATTCTCGAGTCATAATCTTCGTTGTGAATATCTTCACAGACCACCATTGTCTTCAATGTCTTCACACATTTTTAGGGGTCATCTCTGGTAGGTAAACCGAATCAACGTGGGACTACTACCTGTGTTATCCTGCAATTCTCACAAACACATTAGTCCCTCAACCAAGTTTGTCGTCAATACTCCAAAACCAACTAGGGGTGGCACTAGATGCACTTAAAATCTCCCCCTTTTTGGTGATTGATGACAAACTGGTTGAAGTTTTCAACGGGGATAAAAGTATGTGAAAGTTTAAGGATTTAAGGCATTGTCTTCATAAGTAGCAAAAGGCTCCCCCTGAAGATGTGCATATAAGTAGTTTGCTCTTGAATGCAAATGCACATGGTAGGTTTTACTTGTGGAGATCCTCTTCAACCTATGAAGACAATTCATCATGCATATAAAGATATAACTAAGATAATGACATGCATAATGAAAAATGGACGCCTGTGGAATGACTTCATGCGGAATTTATCATCACATCACAGAGTAGCAGAAAATGTAGCAGACGACCATCAAGTTTAAGTGTTACCACCCAAAGAACCAAATGTATCAAAAACGAGAGTTGTAACCACTTGGCAAAAAAATATAGCAACCACCCATATGGACCCGCTTGAAGACTATCAACTCATATGCTTCTCCCCCTTTTGTTAGTAAGGACCAAAAAGGTTTGAAGACATAGAGCATCTATTCGTTTCCATCAGGAGTAGATGAAGGTGCAGGGTCGACGTTGGAGTTTGGTGGTGTAACACTCCCAGTGGTTAGCTATAGTAACCTCACCCTAATGATGCCATCTCACCAGGCTAGCTAAGCTAAATTCCCACTGAATAAAAATCAAAGCCATTTTCAATTTAAATTAGAGTCAAATAAGTTATTTCTTCGAACATTAAAACTACAATGTTCACCTTATTCTAAAAATTCCTTGATCATTGTTATGTTGAAACCAACAATATTTGACTCACCCAGTAATACCTAGAGATTTATTAAGTGGTCCAGCAGCAAACTACTTGGCCTTTTCAATTTTTGAAATATTTGAACAAGTCCCATTCGGGTCCAAACTTTTTGTGTGGCTGTAGGATAAAACCTGGTATTTATGTGCCAAGTTTCAACTACAACTAAAATCTTTTGCTACTAAAAGAAAATACCAACCAGTAAAGAAAATAGAAAAGAAAAATAAATAAAAAGTAAAAAGAAAAGAAAACCCCCAGCTCCCCATGGGCCTCAGCCCATCCCACCCAACCGGCCTATTTGGCCCAGCCGGCCCACCCAACTCCCCGTAACCTCCCTGTCGGCCGAAACCCTATCTACCCACACCCCCACTTCCCCCCACGTCTCTCTCACTCCCCCCCGATCTGGATCGGGGGCAGGCGACCCCCTCGACCGCCGTCGCCCCGCTTCTACCTCGCTGGTGTCGCTTCCTCGTCGGACCGCCCCACCATCGTCGTTGCCTCCTTGTCCTCCTCCCCGCGGGACTGCCCCGAGCCTGGAGCCGCGAGCTGCAGGGGGAGGTAGTGGGCTCGGGGAGGTGGCGGCACCTCCCCTTGTGGTTTCTTCTGTTAGCTCTGGCTAGTAGATGCATATGTGTTATCTAAGCTTGTTTACGCAGGTTCACTTCATCCTAAGGCAACTCAAGACTACAAGGTAAGTATATGCATCACAATCATGTGCATGAGGAATTCTTGCTGATGTACATACTGTTTGCAAGAAGGACTCATGGGCATGAAGGTATTCTCTTTAATATTCTTTGCTCTGATGCATATGGCCAAGATACATGTAACACACTGCCTGCTCTATCATGGTTATGCTCTCACATGCTTCTATATTCCATATTCACATGATTGCATACATGTAGGGGGAGCCTATGTTTGTTACATGTCTTTCCAAAGCTTTACTTGCTATTCTCTATATCTTTATCTAAAGCTTTGATGTATGTTGTCATCAATTACCAAAAAGGGGGAGATTGAAAGCATAAGTGCTCCCTAGGTGGTTTTGGTAATTAATGTCAACATATCTCTTGTTAGACTAACACTTTTATCTAGTATGTTTCAGATAAGTTCAACAATGGAGTGGCATGGACTAAAGGATGTGGGAACTCCTTCTAGATGCTCAGGACAAAGGATTGGCTCAAGCTTCAAGCTCAAGACTCTTCATTTTACATTTTAGTGATCCAAGATCACATTGAGTCTATAGGAAAAGTCAATACTATCAAGAAGGGGTGAGGTGTTGCTTAATGAGTTTCTTGCTCCACAGTGCTTAGTGATATGCTCCAAAACCCTCAGCTACTTTCTCACATCCACAAATGACCTAAACCTAAAGCCAAAATCGGTCACACCGATTCTTCCTATCCGGCGCCACCGATTCCAAAAGTCATAACCACTGCCACAAACCCTAAGCAAATTGATCTTACCGATAGGGATCTCGGTCTCACCGAGATGGGATTGTAATCTCTCTGTGTATGTCCATTTACCAAAATCGGTCTCACCAAGTTTGAGCAATCAGTACTACCGAGATTACAATGCAAACTTTCTGGTTGACTCATTACCAAAATCGGTCTTACCGAGTTTGTGTAATCGGTCAAACCGAGTTTGCCTGACCAACTCTCTGGAAAGCTTATTACCAAAATCGGTCTCACCAAGTTTGTGTAATCGGTCTTACCGAGATTACGTTATGCCCTAACCCTAACCGAATCGGTCTCACCGAGTTGCATTTCGGTCCCACCGAAAACCCTAACGGTCACATTATTTGCTAAATCGGTCTGACCGAGTTTAACGATTCGGTCCCACCGAGTTTGGTAGATTGTGTGTAACGGTTAGATTTTGTGTGGAGGCTATATATACCCCTCCACCTCCTCTTCATTCGTGGAGAGAGCCATCAGAACAAACCTACACTTCCAACTTACCATTTCTGAGAGAGAACCACCTACTCATGTGTTGAGGCCAAGATATTCCATTCCTACCATATGAATCTTGATCTCTAGCCTTCCCCAAGTTGCTTTCCACTCAAATCTTCTTTCCACCAGATCCAAAACCTATGAGAGAGAGTTGAGTGTTGGGGAGACTATCATTTGAAGCACAAGAGCAAGGAGTTCATCATCAACGCACCATTTGTTACTTCTTGGAGAGTGGTGTCTCCTAGATTGGTTAGGTGTCACTTGGGAGCCTCCGACAAGATTGTGGAGTTGAACCAAGGAGTTTGTAAGGGCAAGGAGATCGCCTACTTCATGAAGATCTACCGCTAGTGAGGCAAGTCCTTCCTGGGCGACGGCCATGGTGGGATAGACAAGGTTGCTTCTTCGTGGGTGGAGCCCTCCATGGACTTGCGCAACTATTACCCTTCGTGGGTTGAAGTCTCCATCAACGTGGATGTACGATAGCACCACCTATCGAAACCACGCCAAAAACATCCGTGTCTCCAATTGCGTTTGAATCCTCCAAACCCTTCCCTTTACATTCTTGCAAGTTGCATGCTTTACTTTCCGCTGCCCATATACTCTTGCATGCTTGCTTGATATGTATTGTGAATGTTAAACTTGTGCCTAATCTCCACTTAAACTTAAGGAAACTTAAAAACTGCAACTTTGGTACTTAGTGTCTAATCACCCCCCCCCCCTCTAGACACCTCTTCTCAAGGTCCTACAAGTGGTATCAGAACATTGGTCTCCATTGCCTTGGTTTAATCACCATTGGAGGAAGATGGATGAGTCTACTTTGGGGAGTCTTAGACATAGAGTGCCTATTCTTGATGGAGAGTATTTTCATGAGTGGAAAAATGAGATGCTTGTAATTTTCAATCAATATCATTTGAACAAGTACATTGCTAGCCCTTGTGCACCTTATGTTGATCCTATGCATCCTACCCATGATGAGTCAATTGACATGATTAGGAATCTTAGAACTGTCGAACTGATCATTAGAGGATTGCCTAGAAACTTGATTGGATGTTGCCTACTTTTAAGTGTGCCTACACTATATGGAAATTTCTTGAGGAATGATTTCCAGATTATTCCTTGAAAAATCTTGATGAAATTCTTCATAAGTCTATTGCTTTGAGTAAGACGAATACTAGCGATCCTATGTTTGGTGATCGTCTATTTGAGCTTACAAACCTTATGCGTGCCAAAGGAAATGTTGGTATTATTAGTGATATTATTTCCGAAGCTATAAAAATTCATAAACAAGATCATTGTCAAACTCATTCTAATGAATCACCCTCTCTAGGACTTGATCCACCACATGACGATGTTGAACATGGATACTATGATGAGGATGATGATAGTGACTTCGATCTTGATGATGTAATGAGACACTTTGGTCTTATGGCAAATCTTCGGGGATATATGTCAGGAGGAAAGGAATGGGTTCTTGATAGTGGATGTACCGATCACATGACCGGAGATAAAGACATGTTTCGTGAGCTTGCTGATAATGATAGTCCTCGAAAGTATGTCACTTTCGGTGACAACTCAAAAGGTAAGTGGTTGGCCTCGGTAAGGTAGCCATATAACATGATAGCTGCATACAAAATGTCATGCTCGTTGAATCTCTTGGATACAACTTACTTTTAGTATCTAGACTTGCTGATTTCGGTTTCAATGTTCTATTTACTGAAGTAGATTGCCAGGTGCTTCGTCGAGACAATCATAAAATGGTCTTTACCGGTGTGCGTAGAGGTGATCTATACATTGTTGATTTCACTAAAAGGCTCAACCTAAAACTTGCTTCATTGCTAAATCCTCAAAAGGTTGGTTATGGCATAGACGATTAGGTCATGTTGGTATGCGAAGCCTTGACAAGCTTATTAAAGGAAATCATATCCTTGGAGTTAACGATGTCATATTTGATAAGGATAGACTTTGCAGCGCTTGTCAGGCAGGTAAACAGGTTGGAGGAAGGCATCCCGTGAAGAACATCATGACCACAAGGAGGCCACTCGAGCTACTTCACATGGATCTTTTTGGTCCCAACTCTTACAAGAGTCTCGGTGGAAATTCTTTTGGTCTAGTTATAGTTGATGATTTTTTAAGATTTACGTGGGTGTTCTTTCTCGATGATAAATCGCAGGTCCAAAAGATCTTCAAAAACTTCGCTAGGAAGGCCCAGAATCAATTTGAAGTGAAGATCAAGAAGGTTCGCAGCGACAACGGAACAAAGTTCAAGAACGCAAATGTAGACACCTTTCTTGACGAAGAAGGGATTTCACACGAGTTCTCGGCTACGTACACACCTCAACAAAACGGAGTTGTTGAGAGGAAGAACCGGACGCTCATTGAAATGGCGAGAATGATGCTTGATGAGTACAAGACGCCGAAGCACTTTTGGGCAGAAGCGGTTGAGACAGCTTGTCATGCAACAAATCGCTTGTATCTTCACAAGCTACTCGGCAAGACGGCATACGAGCTCCTCACCAGTAACAAACCCCAAGTTGGATACTTTCGAGTATTCGGCTCAAAGTGCTACATTCTTGATAAGCATCGTTGTTCTAAATTTGCTCCTAAGTCTCATGAAGGTTTCCTACTAGGTTATGGCTCAAACTCTCACACTTACCGTGTCTACAACAATTTCACCCGAATGGTTGAAGAGACGGTAGATGTGAAGTTTGATGAATCTAACGGCTCGCAAGTAGATCAATTGCCAATTTGTTGTAGGTGACAAAGATCCTTCGGAAGCAATCCAAGACATGTCTATTGGCAAGGTTCGTCCAACGGAGGTGAAGGAGAGTACCTCGTCCGTCCAAGTGGAAGCTTCAACTTCACGACAAGGTGAACTAAGAGTTGATACGGAAGCATCCACAAGTGGGACACACCAAGATGAAGAAAACGAGGAAGTGCATCAAGATGAACGTCAACAACCTCCTTCTCCACCACAACAAGAGAACAACAACGCCAACAATGAAGAAGGCCAAGAAGAAGAACAAGATGAAGAAGATGTTCAACGAAGACCCAAGCAAAAGCTTTCACGAGTTCGAGCAAGAATTGCTAAAGATCATCTCGTCGAGCAAATCTACAATGACATTCAAACCGGGAGAGTCACTCGCTCTAAAACTTGTTTGGCTAACTTTTGTGAAAACTATTCTTTCATCTCTAGCATTGAACCTATGAAGGTTGAAGAAGCATTGGAAGATCCGGATTGGATAAATGCCATGCATGAAGAGCTACATAACTTTGAGAGGAACCAAGTTTGGACATTGGTTGAGAAGCCCGACAACAACCACAACGTCATCGGTACCAAATGGGTGTTTCGCAACAAGCAAGATGAAGATGGACAAGTAGTTCGCAACAAAGCACGTCTCGTCGCCCAAGGCTACACACAAGTCGAAGGTATGGACTATGGTGAGACTTATGCTCCCGTTGCTAGACTTGAGTCCATTCACATCTTACTTGCCTATGCTAATCATCATGATATCACCTTGTACCAAATGGACATTAAAAGTGCTTTTCTAAATGGTGAAATAGAGGAGGAAGTTTATGTTAAGCAACCTCCCGGCTTTGTCAATCCTAAGAAACCCAATCATGTTTACAAACTTCACAAAGCTCTTTATGGTCTTAAACAAGCTCCTAGAGCATGGTATAAATGCTTGACCAAGTTCCTTATTGAAAAAGGCTTTGAAATTGGGAAAATTGATTCTACTCTTTTTACTAAAAGGGTTAATGGAGAACTATTTGTGTGCCAAATCTATGTTGATGATATTATATTTGGTTCGACTAACCCTCATTTTAGTAAAAAGTTTGGGAAGCTAATGTCGGAGAAGTTTGAGATGTCTATGATGAGTGAACTCAAATTCTTTCTTGGGTTGCAAATCAAGCAAACTAAGGAAGGTACCTTTGTTTCTCAAATGAAGTACACTGTCGGTGTTCTGGGAACGGGGGTCCCCAGACTTGCCTGCCTGCGGCCTGCGGCGTGGCTCAAAGGAGGCCCAACACAGCCCATCTTCATCAACGCCAGCTCAAGACCCTCGCGAGGGGCCAAGCCTCACGGGGTGGACGACAAGGAGCTTCCTCAGGCACGGCCTCATCAGGTTGGCTCATGAGGGGGCGGAGAGTTCAAGGCAGGGTACCTCGCGAGGTGCCCATGACGCAAGCCGTGACGACCAAGGGCGCCAGTCGGGCGCCAGCCCGCGCAGTGTCCTCCTTTCCTCTTTGGTGCAAATGGAGCAAGCGCAGGCAAGAGCATCAAGCAAAGGCGTCCATTTCGGTGCAACAAGACCAAGACCAGCCCAACGGCCAGAAGGAAGTCATTGTGGAGCCCAAGCCGGCGTCATCACCAGAGTCTTTGTCAGGCGAGGACCAACTTTAGTCAGGATAAGTGTACCCGATGTTCCCCTTAAAAATGGCCAGTTGTTGGCGCCCTTCCCGCTCAATATTTGGAAAGAGGCCAAGGGCCTTTGCCTATAAATAGGACTAGCCACCCCCAGGGTAGAGGCATCTGGATCCTCATCAAGAAACCAGTAGATAGAGCGATTGAACCCCTCCTAGCAGTTCATCGCACCAGCCAAGAACAGATCCTCGCGAGGCTGTTCTGCTTTGTATTGTTCATCATCAAGCCCAAGAGGCAATCCACCATACCACACACTGGAGTAGGGTATTACACCACAATGGTGGCCTGAACCAGTATAAATCTTGTGTCTCTTGTGATGTTTAGTTTGGTAGTTTAGGTCCTAGCGATTCGGAGAGGAGCGAGCTGGCAGAGGGTTGAATCACTGCGCGCACCCCAGAGTTCGAACCTCAAGGGTCTGCCGGAACCCGAAATCCGACATTTGGCGCGCCAGGTAGGGGTGCGCCGGAATTTGCCTTGCCTCGTCTTGTTCTTCCCCGACCACCGCAACCATGTTTGACGCTCGTCGGGCTCGCGCCGAGCGCTGAGCCACCCTCGCCTGCCATGTCGCCTAGACGGCTCCCGTCGGCAGGCGCCCTCGTCGTTCCCCGTCACCTGCTGTCAACGCCGCCACCGGCCCGGCAGGGAACGAGCAGCAAGCATCATCCCAGCATCCGTCCACGAGGCGGGACGGCCGCACTGCCACGCCCTCGCTCACCCCCGCTAGTTCTTTGTCACGCGCGCCCCGCGCAGCCATGGAGGCCCGAGCTGCGCTCATCACGGCAAACGAGCTCCTGCGCTACCGCCGCATCGACGACGTCTACGAAGAATGGCTCGACTGAGTCGCTGAGCTCGTCCGCGCCGCCAGAGGCGCCCCCGCACCGTCCTTCTCGCTGCACCGCACCCCGCCCCGCGCGAGCGATGAAGCTCCTGGGGTGCCTCAGTCGCCTCCTCCTCAAGAAGGCGCCCTAGCCCCAAGGTGCACGGCCCCTGGGCGGAACCCGCTCCGCCAGGCGCCAGCGCGGCAAGAGCAGAGCTGCCAAGAAGTCCCTCGCCCACGAGAAGCTGCCCGAGCGCTCCCTCCTCCAGCACGTCAAGACCCAGCGCTGCCCCCAGCCGCGGCGCATGGGGACCCGCAGGACCAAGCTCTCTGTCGCCCAAGGCCCCCTGTGGCCACGGCGGGCTGCCGCGCCTTCACCTCTGAGCTGTGCAGCGTTGCGTGGCCCGGCAAGTTCAATCCAGACCTGCCCCCTCGCTACGACAGCATGGCTGACCCTGCGGAGTTCCTCCAACTCTATGAGTTAGGCATCGAAGCCGCCAACGGAGACGAAAAGGTCATGGCGAACTGGTTTCCCATGGCGCTCAAGGACGGAGCCCGCACCTGGCTCCTGAATCTGGCCCCGGGCATGATCTCTTCCTGGGACAAGATGCGCACCCGCTTCATCGCCAACTTCCAGGGTACTCGCGACCGGCCACCCGCCGTGAGCGACATGCGCCATATCAAGCAGCAGCCAGGGGAAACCTTGCAGAAGTACATCCAGCGCTTCAACAACGCTCGCCTCGAGATCCCCAGGGTAATGGAGGAGGCCATCATCTCTGCCTTCTCCGATGATGTGCGCGACGTCAAGATGAAGGAGGAGCTGGCGATGCATGAAGACTTGTGCACCTCCCTGGAGCTATTCAACTTGGCGACCAAGTGCGCCAGGGCTGAGGAGGGGCGCCTCTCCCTCCTCGAGCTGCCTGCCATGGACCCCGAAGAGAAGAAGCCCAAGGCCAAGGACGTGAAGCGCAAGGGGGCTGCCGTGCTCGCGGCCGAGCCAGACACCAAACGTTTGCAGAGATCAGCCCGAATCCTCCAAGGGCAGCCGGTACTGCGTGTACCACGACCTCCACACTCACAACACAAATGAATGCCAAGAGCTCCGGGCCATGCGCAAAGGAAGGGTCGGCAGGCGTCCTGACCGCAGCGACCGGGGCTACGGCCGAGGAGGAGGAAGGAATGTAGGACGCTGGGAAGACCGCGGCCCGCGCCAAGGGTGGCGCGACCAACCTCGCGAGGACCGCTGGCGGGACCCGCCTCGCGAGGGAGGCTGGAGGGATCAGCCTCGCGAGGATCGCCCACAAGGGAACGCAGGCCTCCCTCCGCTACCGCCGCAGCTAAGAAGGAATGAAGACCATCATCAGGACGAGGGGGCTGGGGGCTTCCAGGAACCGCGTGCAATCGCCTGCATCCTGGGCGGAGCTCAAGCCCCAGCCTCTCAGCGCATCTTCAAGCAGTTCGCCCGCGAAGTGAATGCAGTCCTCCCCAAGCTCGAGGCCACGCGCCCTCTTAGGTGGTCGGCGTGCGCCATCACGTTCAGCTCAGTGGATCAGCTCAAGTGCGCGGCCACAGCAGGAGTCCTCCCGATGCTTTGTTCCCCAATCATCAGCAACGTGCTAGTCACCAGGACCCTCATCGACGGCGGGGCAGGGCTCAACGTCTTGTCCGTGGAAACATTCAACAATCTTCAAGTGCCTTACAGTCAGCTTCAGCCAACCAAGCCCTTCTCCGGAGTCACCGACGGCTTCACGGTCCCGATAGGGCAGGTCCGCCTTCCTGTCACCTTCGGGGCTTGCAACAACTACCGCACCGAGCTCATCGACTTTGACGTCGCCCACATTCGCCTGCCGTACAACTCCATCCTCGGGTACCCGGCACTGGCCAAGTTCATGGCCGTAACCCACCACGGCTACAACGTCCTCAAGATGCCAGGAAGCGGCGAGGTCATCACGGTGCCCTGCGAAGAGAGAGACGCAGTGTGCTCCCTGGAGCGAGCCTTTCAGGCTGCATCACTGGAAGACCCAGACCGCGGAGGCAGGAGGCTTCCTGAGGCCGCCCCCAAGAAGAAGAAGACATCAACCGGCCCGGCCCCTCAGGAGGCAGGCCCCTCAGGGCCCGCGCCTGGCAAGGAGGAGCCTCCTTCCATCACATAGGGAAGCGCGCCCGGCGCCCTCCTCAGGCAGGGCTCGGGGGCTCTCCCTGGAGGGCCGCCGACCTCGCCGAGGTCACGAGGGAGGCGCTTGGGCACCACGTGGAGGCGTGCTTCGAAGCACGTTTCCCTCAATAAGGAGCAAGGCAAGGAGGGCCAAACCCTCAGGAGTTCGTCAGCAAGGCCATTCAGGAGTTACAGGAGTCGAGGGTCATGAGAGGCAGCCGCCGCCTACCCGCTGTGGCCCCCATCCAGGCGAGGATGGTGGGCTGCGCGTCTGCATTGACATACCAGGGCTCAACCGAGCCGCGTCTCAAGAGCGCCTCTGGCCCTCGCGAGTGGGACGTTGCGAAGGTTTGGCCCACAGCTACGTGCGCATGCCTTACGGCCTGCCGAACGCGGCTGCTGCGCACCAGCATCTCATTAGGGCCATCTTGGAGGCTCAAGAGGTCAGGCGTGCCGCAGCCCTGGCAGAGATGGAGATGGCCCGCGAGGAGCCTCCGGAGCCTCCCGAGGCCCCTGGGCCTGGGGTCTCGTGAGGATCGGCTCCCGCAGCCCACCGAGTCTGCTACACCAACACCCCATCGTCCCCAACATTATCAGGTGACATCTTTTAAGTTTCGTTTCTGGCTGGGAGTGCCTTCAGGGCCGCATTATTCCCAGGCCGCGTGGGTCCGTCCCTGTGGCATGTATCCCTTTTATCTCATGTCCTTAGCTTATCTTATTGGGGGCGCCCCTCGGGCTGCATCATCCCCAAGCCGCTCGGGCCTGTCCCAGTGGCATGTATCCTTCTTGCATTTATCTTAGGGCTATGCTTTCGATCCACCATGCTTGTTATTTGGTGCCTTTTTCTCCTGGGTGTCGGAATCTTGCACGTTAAAGGGGGGGTGCCTGAGCATCGCGACTCAGGGCTCCTACCGGCTCTCCGGCCCTCACCCTCTGGTCTTGTCCATGGCATCGCGACCTGGCATGCCAGCGACGGCTGAGACCAGCCCGAGAGCCGGGACCCGAGGACGTAGAGTTTCATCATCTAACCCAGCTTGCGTGTTAAACGGGGGGGTGCCTGAGCATCGTGACTCAGGGCTCCTACCGGCTCTCCGGCCCTCACCCTCTGGTCTTGTCCATGGCATCGCGACCTGGCATGCCAGCGACGGCTGAGACCAGCCCGAGAGCCGGGACCCGAGGACATAGAGTTTCGTCATCTAACCCAGCTTGCGCGTTAAAGGGGGGGTGCCTGAGCATCGCGACTCAGGGCTCCTACCGGCTCTCCGGCCCTCACCCTCTGGTCTTGTCCATGGCATCGCGACCTGGCATGCCAGCGATGGCTGAGACCAGCCCGAGAGCCGGGACCCGAAGACGTAGAGCACCGGCATCTGGCCAAATTTGCAGGAACATACTCCAAGATAAGGCCCAGAGCCAGGCGCAACCCGCCTTGAGGTAGGGCCCCGTGAGTCCCGCGCTGGCTCACGGGTGCCCAGATACACCTCGTCAAGCCCTACCGTGCCGGCCACGTGTCAGGGTGGGGCTGTATACGCCCCGGGGGCTCCTCTCGGAGGGGAGCCCCCTCCCACGTACCAGTGGAAGCACCATGCTCCGCGCTGGCTGACGACACTGCCGAGGAGCGGCTATGCCCGTACGCATACGGAAGCGCTATGCTCCGCACTGGTGATAAACAACTGAGGGTGGCCTCCGGGCCGCATCAACCTCAGGGAGCCCGGAGCTCAGTGTCTGGCCTTGTCGCAACGCCTCCCCTCGGGAGTGCCGCGTGAAGGGGCTGGGCACGGGGGCTACGCCTGGGTCTCGCCCAGACGCACCCCACCTGGCCAGCCCCCCCCCCCGGGCCTGGTTTGTCGCACGTCCCTCCCCGAGTGGAGCCAAGGTACGAAGGCTGTTTGAGCATCAAGGGGGACTCCTGAGCATCACGACTCAGGAGCCTAACTGGTCACGTAGTCCCTCACTCATTAGTTCCGAAAGGCTAACGGCGGTTGAGGTATGCGCGGGGCCGGGCCCTGCAGACGTAGAACGACAGATCCACCCACACATCGCCTCCCTACTTGCTGTTCGAGCGCCAAGGGGGACTCCTGAGCATCGCGACTCAGGAGCCTAACTTGTCACGTAGCCCCTCACTCCTTGGTCCCGTCCAGGTTTCCGGTCGGGGCCAACGGCGGCTGAGGTACGGGGCCGGGCTCTGCCAATGTAGAACATAAGAAAGCAGGAGGGAATAACGCAAATTTCAGGGAATTCGAAAGCAAATATTACAGTCCATGTTGTTATCACAGCATCAAACATAAGTTTTAACGCCTCCCCGAGGCATGGTACATGCGCAGGAATTAAAAACAGGATGGGAGCCACGATGGAGTCACTTGCCGGCGGGGGAGACGCGTGGAGTAGGTTCGCCTTGTGGAGCAGCAGGGCTAGCAGCGCTCCGCTTCGGCCTGGTACTGAAGGCCCGGAACTTCCCCAGCAGAGCCTCCACGCGACCCTTCACGGCCTCAGCAGCGGCAGCGGCACGCTCGCTGCTCACTGGCTCCAGCAGGCTGTCGAGGTCGATGTTGGGGTCACGAAGATAGATATGGGTGAAGACCCGCGTCAGCGCTACCGAAGACAAGACGCGTGCCTCGGCCTCAGCCGTAGGGCCAAGGCCAAGGGTGACGTCGTTAAGGGCGCGAACCAGGAAGGGAAGCAGCTTGGCGGGGCCATCCTCCTCGCCGGCCAGCGGGCTCTCAAGGCCGCTGTCATAAAGCGTCTTCAGCGAAGTGCGAGCCTTCTCTTCCATATCCACGAAGGCCATGCGATCCTCGGCGAGAACCCGGGCCTTGCCGTCCAGCTCAACCCTCCTCGCCTCCAGCTCTTGCTCCAGGACACCTAGACGGCCACGACGCCTCTTGAGCTTGGCCTCCAGGTCCTTGACGGCTGCCTCACGAACCTTCATGCTTTCCTCCTGCTCTTGGCGAAGGCGGGCCTCCTCGGCGAGCTGGTTCTGCAGGCCCTTCAGCTCGCTCTCCAGCGTCTCACAATGACCTTGGACGCTAGCTGTCTCCCCCAGAGCAGCATCGCGGGCAACCTTCGCCTCATGGACGACCTGTTTCTCCTTGTCGCGGGCCATCGAGGCCTGGACCAGCGCCGCCCGTACCGAAGCATCAGAGCGAATCCAGCCATAAGCCAGCTCCAGGCGCCCGACCATCAGACGAGGGTCGGCGACCAGAAGATCCTGACGCAGACGGTCCAGTTCGGCAATGGCGCGATCCAGAACAGTATTCGGAGAAGCAGCAGTCGGTGGAGTAGGAGGAGAAGATGGCTGTGGGACCACTGTGCCTTGAGGCGGAACCAGCGGCGCCACGACGGCAGAGGAGGCAGCGTCAAGCAAGGGCACCTCGGGAGTCGCCTGGGTCAAGGGGGTTGAGCTCGCCCCAGCGGGCTTTGCCTGGCCTCGCGAGGATGCCCGGGCAGGAGAGGCTTGCGCGTCACGGTCACCTTATTTCTTAGGCAGAGGCACTGCCACGGATGGGACCTCAGGAGCTCCCTTCGGCTTCTTCGCTGCGGGCGCCAGCCTGGCCGAAGGACATGGGCATCAGGTCTCGTTGACAGAACAATAATCAAGACGGGAAGCAGGCACTTACAGGTCGTCGCTGGTGGACTCGAGCAGCCTCCGGCCGAACTTAAAGCCCGAGAGCCGGCTGCAAGGGTCAGCTTCAAGGGGCTCGGGAGCAGGAGGCGCGCCTGCGGATCGCCCCGGGGCCGGGGCAGACCCGCGGGGGACCAACCCAGTCCGGTCCTTCTTCGGGATCGGAGGCAGGCTCCCGCTGCCCTGCTCACCCTCATCCTCGTCGTCGTCGCTCTGGGGAAGGCGGAGAGTGCGGGACCTGCACCGAAGGGGAGGATCTCTTGACTCCGCCTCCGAGTCAACCCCCTCTTCCTGCTCCCCTTCTTCCTTCTCTTCGCTGGAGTCATCGGAGGACACGTCCACCAGGTCCTCCGGAGCCTCCACGGGCACGGGCCCGTCCCTGTTGAAGACAGGCATGGACCCCACTACCTGCTCCCAGTCCTCGCGAAGGAACAGGCGCGTAGGAGCACCCTCCAGCCTCGCCATGTATTCCCCAACCAAGGACTGGAGGACCGCCGCCAGATCCTCGTCAGCCAGGACCGCGGGGCTCGAGTGAGGCCTCCACATCGGAAGCGAGTACTGATGGAGCAGAGCCAGTTGATGCTCCAGGAACTCCCTCAGCAGCGACGCACCGGTCAGCTTCGCCGCCGCCATGCTGGCCGGCCTCAGATCTGCGTCCATCTTCTCCAACACCAGCTTCACGCAGGAATCCAGAAGCTCCACTCGGGACCAGTCGTCGAAGCTCGCGGGGTGCTCCGTGGGCAGGATCAGCCGAGGATGGATGCGCCCAGCATCCACCAAGACCCACTTGCTCCTGAAGCCCTCAATCCTCTTCCCAAGGTTTGAAATGGCGATGGCACTGCCGTATGCGACAAAGCTCGCGCACGCGGAGGTGGAACCACGGGAGGTTCGGAGGGAGAAGTAGTGGCGTAGCAAGGCCACCGAGGGCTTCACCCCTACGTGAGCCTCACAATAGTAGGCGAAGATCGCCAGAAGAAGGACGGAGTTAGGATGGAGGTGCAGAGCTTGAATATTGTAGTGGCGGAGGACAGAAAAGAAGAACTCGGAAAAGGGAGGCACCAAACCGGCGATGATGGCGCTCACAAAGAGCGGATAGAAGGTGCTCCCTCGACCTTCAGGGACTGCAGAGCCGACCTTGAACGCCTTCGTCCCGTCGATGCCCTACGCCTTCGCCATCTGGCGCACCAGGGCAAGACTCGCCCCTGACACGTTTGGCGGGTCCAAGGCAGGCGAGTACCAAGCTCCGGCCGGGGCTTAGCGAGGCGCCATGACTGGCTAGGGCGCGCAGGCAGAGTAGATCTGAAGATTTTGGAAGTAGGGAGGAGAGGCGCAAGAAAGGAGATCTGAGCAGCAACTGGAGGAAGTAAAGGAGGCAAGGGAGATGCCGCTCTTTTATCAACTCGCGCGGTTGTAGAGGCGCACGCGTCCAATCAACCGCCACGCGGCGCCCGAGGCCGCACGCTGTTAGGGCCCGCGACGCTTCGCACTTGCCCTTTCGCCTCTCTGCCCAGCCAAGTTCAGGCGCGTCGTGGGCCCGGGGGCTACTGTCGGCGTTCTGGGAATGGGGGTCCCCAGACTTGCCTGCCTGCGGCCTGCGGCGTGGCTCAAAGGAGGTCCAACAAAGCCCATCTTCATCAACGCAAGCTCAAGACCCTCGCGAGGGGCCAAGCCTCGCGGGGCGGACGACAAGGAGCTTCCTCAGGCACGGCCTCGTCAGGCTGGCTCATGAGGGGGCGGAGAGTTCAAGGCAGAGTACCTCGCGAGGTGCCCATGACGCAAGCCGTGACGACCAAGGGCGCCAGTCGGGCGCCAGCCCGTGCAGTGTCCTCCTTTCCTCTTTGGTGCAAAGGGAGCAAGCGCAGGCGAGAGCATCAAGCAAAGGCATCCATTTCGGTGCAACAAGACCAAGACCAGCCCAACGGCCAGAAGGAAGTCATTGTGGAGCCCAAGCCGGCGTCATCACCAGAGTCTTTGCTAGGCAAGGACCAACTTTAGTCAGGATAAGTGTACCCGATGTTCCCCTTCAAAATGGCCAATTGTTGGCGCCCTTGCCGCTCAATATTTGGGAAGAGGCGCAGGGCCTTTGCCTATAAATAGGACTAGCCACCCCCAGGGTAGAGGCATATGGATCCTCATCAAGAAACCAGTAGATAGAGCGATTGAACCCCTCCTAGCAGTTCATTGCACCAGCCAAGAACAGACCCTCGCGAGGCTGTTCTGCTTTGTATTGTTCATCATCAAGCCCAAGAGGCAATCCACCACACCACACACTGGAGTAGGGTATTACACCACAATGGTGGCTTGAACCAGTATAAATCTTGTGTCTCTTGTGCTGTTTAGTTTGGTAGTTTAGGTCCTAGCGATTCGGCGAGGAGCGAGCTGGCAGAGGGTTGAATCTCCGCGCGCACCCCAGAGTTCGAACCTCAAGGGTCTGCCGGAACCCGAAATCCGACATACTCCAAGGACTTGTTCAAGAAGTTCAATATGCAAGAATGCAAAGGTATGTCTACACCCATGCCTACTAGTGTACATCTTGATTTGACCAAAGATAGTGAACCGGTTGATCAAAAGGTTTATCGCTCTATGATTGGTTCATTATTATATCTATGTGCTTCACGTCCCGATATCATGCTAAGTGTGTGCATGTGTGCACGATATCAAGCTGCTCCTAAAGAATGTCATCTTAAGGCCGTGAAAAAGGATAGTGAGATACTTAACCCATACACCAAATTTTGGCATTTGGTATCCTAAGAGGGCCTCTTTCGATCTTGTTGGCTATTCCGACTCGGACTATGCCGGAGACAAGGTTGATAGAAAGTCCACTTTGGGTACTTGTCAATTTGTTGGTAGATCTCTTGTGTCTTGGTTCTCCAAGAAACAAAACTTGGTATCCTTATCCACCGCCGAAGCGGAATATATTGCCGCTGGTTCATGTTGTGCTCAATTACTTTGGATGACCCAAACTCTTAAAGATTATGGGATATATGTGAGAAATGTTCCATTGCTTTGTGACAATGAAAGTGCTATCAAAATTGGTCATAATCTTGTGCAACATTCTCGAACTAAGCATATTGAAGTCGTCATCATTTCATTCCAGATCATGTTGCTAAGGGTGACATTGATCTTAAGAATGTTCGCACCGAAAAGCAATTAGCGGATATATTCACTAAACCTCTTGATGAGAAAGTGTTTTGCAGGTTAAGAGGAGAATTGAACATCATTGATGCTTCAAACTTGGAGTAGAAACTCCATTGGATACATGCAAGACATGAGCTTATGACTAATCCTTGATATTTCTCTTATGATGAAAATCTTGTGTCTTGGATATATTTGCATCTTGCATGTTATCTAACCCATGTAGGTACATGGTGGAATCAAATTCCATGAGATTGCAATCTACTCATATCTAAAGCAATCTCTACATCACCAAGTCTCTACACTATGGTGGTTGAAGACAAGGAAGCACAAAACCATTCAAACATATCCTTTGAGAAATTCTATGTTGAGCTTCATGATTATGATTTTTGGATACACAAGTGCTCTTCCTTGCAAGAACTAACCCATGTAGGTAGATGGACTCAAATTCCAAGTGGTGCTCCAAATTCTTGATGATCTACATCAACCTTGAGCAACCCACACAAGTTCAACTACATGGACAACACCACCAACCAAGGTATGTTATTCCATCTTTGAGAAGCTTTACTCCAAGTCATGAGCTAAAGCAACTCGACAAGATGTGAATACATCAAGATGCTTAAACGAAAAATGGCAACCCCATTTTGAGCTTAAACGATGAGTATGACCTATGATCAAGTGATCTCACTTGACTCCTAAGTCAATATACTCTAACATAGGTGACTTTGTCACCGACCATCTCTAGATGAAGTTCTCTTGTGTTCTTGTCTGTGTTTTTGCATTTGTCTCATGCATATTTGTTTCCCCTTTCAAAAAAACCCTCATCTAGCTTTCTTTTTGTTTGCTCTGCATTTTCTGCATTTAAATTCCTTGCATATCTTTCAGTAAATTCCTTGCAAATCTTTGTGAGATCTTACTAGTCTAGTGAGCTGAGGTGACAAGTGTTTTCTCTGCGACGAACTCGGTTTCACCGATTTGTTGTTTTCTGTCCAACCAAATCCTTTCGGTACAACCGAAGCATACCACTCGGTGTCACCGATTTCACATCAGGAAAAATAGTTTGCCACATATTCTATGTTTCATCTGATCCAGCTCCACTCAATGAATGTTGTCCTCTACAAGCATCACATTTTTATCATTGCTTTGTGCTGTGTCTCCGGGACCAAACCCATTTGACGGATTCTAGAAAGACCTTCTTGGAAATTGATGTCAAACGGGGAGAGAGAGAACATCAAAGCTTATCATTTAGAGAGAGATCACATCAAAGAAAGAGTTTATCACCTTCTTAAGGAGGAGAGAGATCCTCAAGGGGGAGAGAGACCCTCAAAGGGGAGAGAGAGATCTCCAGGGGGAGAGAATACTTAAGTAGACGTATTTCTCAAGGATCCCAGATGCTTGGTGTTCAAGAGGAGAGATGCCACATGTCTTCTTGAGGGGAGAGACATGTTCTTATGATCTTTTGTGCTTACTTGCATTAGCATGCATTAGCTCTGATCATCATTCATATCTTTCAGCTCTGATTTTCTATTCCCTATCTTCTCCCAGTATCCCATGCTAGATTCAGGGGGAGCAAGACATCTAAGGGAAAGAAATCAATTTGAATTCATTGCATATCTTTATTCTTGGGGACATGTCTAATCCAATGTGGTACTTAGTACGTACATGTCATCCCAGTCTTGGTATTCTTGTGGTTTCTTCTGTTAGCTCTGGCTAGTAGATGCATCTGTGTTATCTAACCTTGTTTACGCAGGTTCACTTCATCCTAAGCCAACTCAAGACTACAAGGTAAGTATATGCATCACAATCATGTGCATGAGGAATTCTTGCTGATGTACATACTGTTTGCAAGAAGGACTCATGGGCATGAAGGTATTCTCTTTAATATTCTTTGCTCTGATGCATATGGCCAAGATACATGTAACACACTGCCTGCTCTATCGTGGTTATGCTCTCACATGCTTCTATATTCCATATTCACATGATTGCATACATGTAGGGGGAGCCTATGTTTGTTACATGTCTTTCCAAAGCTTTACTTGCTATTCTCTATATCTTTATCTAAAGCTTTGATGTATGTTGTCATCAATTACCAAAAAGGGGGAGATTGAAAGCACAAGTGCTCCCTAGGTGGTTTTGGTAATTAATGTCAACATATCTCTTGTTGGACTAACACTTTTATCTAGTATGTTTCAGATAAGTTCAACAATGGAGTGGCATGGACTAAAGGATGTGGGAACTCCTTCTAGATGCTCAGGACAAAGGATTGGCTCAAGCTTCAAGCTCAAGACTCTTCATTTTACATTTTAGTGATCCAAGATCACATTGGGTCTATAGGAAAAGCCAATACTATCAAGAAGGGGTGAGGTGTTGCTTAATGAGTTTCTTGCTCCACAGTGCTTAGTGATATGCTCCAAAACCCTTAGCTACTTTCTCACATCCACAAATGACCTAAACCTAAAGCCAAAATCGGTCACACCGATTCTTCCTATCCGGCGCCACCGATTCCAAAAGTCATAACCACTGCCACAAACCCTAAGCAAATCGGTCTTACCGATAGGGATCTCGGTCTCACCGAGATGGGATTGTAATCTCTCTGTGTATGTCCATTTACCAAAATTGGTCTCACCGAGTTTGAGCAACCGGTACTACCGAGATTACAATGCAAACTTTCTGGTTGACTCATTACCAAAATCAGTCTTACCGAGTTTGTGTAATCGGTTAAACCGAGTTTGCCTGACCAACTCTCTGGAAAGCTTATTACCAAAATCGGTCTCACCGAGTTTGTGTAATCGGTCTTACCGAGATTACGTTATGCCCTAACCCTAACCGAATCGGTCTCACCGAGTTGCATTTCGGTCCCACCGAAAACCCTAACGGTCATATTATTTGCTAAATCGGTCTGACCGAGTTTAACGATTCGGTCCCACCGAGTTTGGTAGATTGTGTGTAACGGTTAGATTTTGTGTGGAGGCTATATATACCCCTCCACCTCCTCTTCATTTGTGGAGAGAGCCATCAGAACAAACCTACACTTCCAACTTACCATTTCTGAGAGAGAACCACCTACTTATGTGTTGAGGCCAAGATATTCCATTCCTACCATATGAATCTTGATCTCTAGCCTTCCCCAAGTTGCTTTCCACTCAAATCTTCTTTCCACCAGATCCAAAACCTATGAGAGAGAGTTGAGTGTTGGGGAGACTATCATTTGAAGCACAAGAGCAAGGAGTTCATCATCAACACACCATTTGTTACTTCTTGGAGAGTGGTGTCTCCTAGATTGGCTAGGTGTCACTTGGGAGCCTCCGACAAGATTGTGGAGTTGAACCAAGGAGTTTGTAAGGGCAAGGAGATCGCCTACTTCGTGAAGATCTACCTCTAGTGAGGCAAGTCCTTCGTGGGCGACAGCCATGGTGGGATAGACAAGGTTGCTTCTTCGTGGACCCTTCGTGGGTGGAGCCCTCCGTGGACTCGCGCAACCGTTACCCTTCGTGGGTTGAAGTCTCCATCAACGTGGATGTACGATAGCACCACCTATCGGAACCACGCCAAAAACATCCGTGTCTCCAATTGCGTTTGAATCCTCCAAACCCTTCCCTTTACATTCTTGCAAGTTTCATGCTTTACTTTCCGCTGCCCATATACTCTTGCATGCTTGCTTGATATGTATTGTGAATGTTAAACTTGTGCCTAATCTCCACTTAAACTTAAGGAAACTTAAAAACTGCAACTTTGGTACTTAGTGTCTAATCACCCCCCCTCTAGACACCTCTTCTCAAGGTCCTACACTTAGTATAGGATGCTAGTATTCCATCAGTGGCCCTACATTCTTGTCCGTCTGCCATGCTATACTATCGGGCCGTGATCACTCGGGAGGTGATCACGGGTATATACCTACATACATATTATATGATACATGTGGTGACTAAAGTCAGGTCGGCTCGTAGAGTACCCGCAAGTGATTCTGATGTGGGGGCTGAAAGGACAGGTGGCTCCATCCCGGTAGTGGTGGGCTTGGGTTCCTGATGGCCCCCGACTGTTACTTTGTGGCGGAGCGACAGGGCAGGTTGAGACCACCTAGGAGAGAGGTGGGCCTTGCCTTGGCCGGCATCTGCGGTTACTTCAAAATAACATGCTTAATGAGATCTTGGTATTTGATCTGAGTCTGGCCACTGGCCTATACGCACTAACCAACTACGTGAGAACAGTTATGGGCACTCGACGTCGTGGTATCAGCCAAAGCCTTCTTGACGTTAGCGACTGAGCGGCGCGCGCCGGGTTGGACCGTGTAACACAACTTCCTTTGTAATGGAGGTTGCTAGGTCTACTCACCGGCCGCGTACGCAACGTGCAGATGTGCAATGGGCGATGGGCCCAGACCCCTACATGCTTAGGATTTAGACCGGCGTGCTAACCTCTCTGTTGTGCCTAGGTAGGGCTGCAACGTGTTGATCTTCCGAGGCCGGGCATGACCCAGGAAAGTGTGTCCGGCCAGAGGGATCGAGCGTGTTGGGTAATGTGTTGCACCCCTGCAGGGAAGTTTATCTATTCGAATAGCCGTGATCCTCGGTAACAGGACGACTCGGAGTTGTACCTTGACCTTATGACAACTAGAACCGGATACTTAATAAAACACATCCTTCCAAGTGCCAGATATAACCCGGTGATCGCTCTTACACACCGCGACGAGGAGAGGATCGCCGGGTAAGATTATGCTATGCGATGCTACTTGGTGAACTTACCATCTACTCTCTTCTACATGCTGCAAGATGGAGGCTGCCAGAAGCGTAGTCTTCGACAGGACTAGCTATCCCCCTCTTATTCTGGCATTCTGCAGTTCAGTCCACCGATATTGCCCCTTTACACAGATACCCATGCATATGTAGTGTAGATCCTTGCTTGCGAGTACTTTGTATGAGTACTCACGGTTGCTTTTCCCCCTTTCCTTTCCTCTCGGTTGTTGCAACCAAATGCTGGAGCCCAGGAGCCGGACGCCACCGTCAACGATGACTCCTACTACACCGGAGGTGCCTACTACTATGTGTAGGCTACTAACGACGACCAGGAGTAGTTTAGGAGGATCCCAGGTAGGAGGCCTGCGCCTCTTTCGATATGTATCCCAGTTTGTGCTAGCCTTCTTAGGGAAAACTTGTTTAACTTATATCTATACTAAGATATTGTTGCTTCCGCTGACTCCTCTATGATCGAGCACTTGTATTCGAGCCCTCGAGGCCCCTGGCTTGTATTATGATGCTTGTATGAATTATTTTATTTTAGAGTTGTGTTGTGATATCTTCCCGTGAGCCCCTGATCTTGACCGTACACGTTTGCGTGTATGATTAGTGTATGATTGAATCGGGGGCGTCACAAGTTGGTATCAGAGCCGACTGCCTGTAGGAATCCCCTTTCCACACTCGTTGGCCGAAGTCGAGTCTAGACATTGCAAAACTTTTACTAACATGGCTTTGTGCCTTACGGGCCCACGTCGCCATTTGGGTGGTATTAGGATATTTTACTCCTCGATCCTTACTCTGGGACTCTGAACTCTCTTCTACTCGGGTTAAATGAATTTACTAACGCTAAATCTAGGATCTCGTTACTACTTCCTCCCGGAGAGCCCCTTCATTCCAGATGATGGCCTGATTCATTAGAAGACCCCGATGACACTCTCTGATATTATCCCGAGAACTTGTGTTCATCACGTTTGCAATTCCCCTTCCACCGTCAACCCTTATGGATAACTACATGCACTTGCCATTCTTACATTCATCCCCAGTTGGTCTTGTCATTACAAGATACCCTGTAATACTTGTCGTTGTTCCTAGAATCCCTTGTGCCACTGCCTTGTGGTTTCTTGCCGCAAAAATATTCCTATGATTTGTTTCTTCACACTTATCGAGGAACTGTTCATTACAGTTGTTCATAGGATTCACTAGATACATTGGAATACCACCCGATCTTCCAGTAATCCTCTGCCAACTATTGCTCTACAAATACTTGTCTGCTTGCAGTCTGGACAATTCCATTTGTCTAGCAATAACCATTAAAATCCTTATGATTGACATTCTGATCCTGTTGATTCAACATGTGTGTGAATGCACACAGTCATCAGTTATTCCCTGAAAATTATCCTTTCGGCTCAGACATCATTTTAAACACGAGCTGGATCCCGACCAATCAAATTGTCATCAATTATACCCCTAAGCCTACTCATCTTATCCTTCCTTAATTAGAGCATTTGCTTTTGAACCCTTAATTTGGAAATCACAATTCCTTTGCTTTTTGAGCTTTGAATCAATCAGTTGTTTCTATAATCTGATCGCCTTGCATTCTTTATTCCTCTGGTTGAGTATCGATCCTCACATCAGACCCCTTGAGGACCACCAGATCCTTTGTTGGATTTTATCCGATAACGTCCTTCATAATCAATCACTTTGGAAGTTATTTCTCTGATATATAATGCTCTGCTTTCGAGATGGTGATAATTACTCTCGAAGCTTGTAGTATATGTTTCTAAGATGCCCCGATGGGTTGAACCTATGCCTTCCTTAATATGTGTGAATCCGAAAGTTTTCCAAGGTTCATACTCCTCTGGTAATTCACCAGGTAGATCTTCGCACTCAAATCATTTTAGTAGAGAAGTGAATGAAAGGTTATGCATTGGAGAAGTGGGAGTCAGACCTTGAACTTTGTGTTCATGCCCATGGACACGATGTAGATCATATCATTACAGCTTCTCTTCAATTAATTATTCCCTTGGTATAAGTTCATCTTATATCTGGGATCTGGCCTTTTGCAATCGTGGTTTCGGCCATGTTCTCCTTTAAATACCATTTCTCGTACAAGTTGAAGTACTTGTCTTCTGAAGATCATTGCACCTGTCCAACCTTTACTTTGATCTACCGTCGAGTATTACACTGTGTTTCTCAAGAATATCATGGAACTGCATAACTTATTATGAGTTCTTCATCAACTGTTACTTCTCACCGATTCCAATTTTCATGGGTTCTGGGTTGTCGTCAACCGAGAACACCAAATAGTGAATAGAGTCCGCGCTCCGATTCAATAACTCTTAAGTATTTTTTGTTGCTTACGAGTTTAATAATCCTTCAAGTCATTCCTAGCCTGATAGGCTATATTATTATCATGCTAATTTTTAATTGTGTTACCTGGTCCTTCTTCCTGAAGCACAATTTTCGACGATAAGCTAATCTTGCGTCGATCTTCCTCGTCATATCAATTCTCCTTGAACAACAAACTTGATTTCGAGTTTGTGTCGTGTGGTTCCAATAAATTTTCGCTTCATCATTCCTTAAATGTGATGTCATTGCCAATCGATTACATCTTCATGAAATCTCTCGACAAATGTGTCGTGATCATCATCAACATTATGAGCTTTTCCAGAATATCAATCGAATCCATGATGAGAGATATCATCCTTCCCCCCTTGATGATTGTGTTAACATTGACAACATTCTTGCATTTCCGCAACACAAAACTGGTTCACGATTTGTGTTGTACCTTGAGTCCCTTGCTATCCAACTTATGTTATGTTCTACCTTGGAGTATTACCATCTTTTATGTCAAGAATGTTGTGAGGATTGTTCCACCTCTTAAGAATTCTTGATATAGTAATACTTCTCTCCATCTCCATTCATTTCTTGGTCCCCGTGTTGTTTCTAACTGGAATACCGACAATTGAACTATGATGTGGAAATTCAAAACTTCTAGCAACCCTATTGCTGTAAAGTTAATGGTCGATATTTCATTCTTAGACTATTGATTATTGAATCCCCACTCTAACCTTGATCATGCTCCCTAAGCCCATATTTTGGGTGCACCTTTCAACCAATGTTTAATTGTGTATGTTTTCCTCAAGCATACACCATCATATCATTTGATCTGACAAATGTTATCTCCTTGTTTACATAACTGTGAAAATCCATCTTTTTGGCAATCTCGATGAATTGTCGCTGAGTCCATCAGCTACCTCCTCATACAATCCTTGGTTTAATGATGAACTCTTGTTTCGGAACTGCTTCCATAGTTCATTTCCCAAGAATCTTACGATGTCATCTCGTCAATTTGTTTTGCACCTTTTCCTCTCAGGCATCCTAAGTCTGAGGTATCCTGACACCAATCAGATCTGAATCTCGGTCATATATGATGGTTGGGACATATTTCCAAGAGTTATAACATTGGTCTATATATGACTTGGTAAGGTGATGTCATGCCTAGCACCCCGGCCGGAGGACCTATTATTGTAGTTTCCTTTCTGGCAAGGTTAACCATTCTTCCATGAGGAAATTGAAAGACTTATTATATAAGTTGTTCCTGATGGATCCTTTGAGTATCCAAAGTATGACCTTTGCTTGAAGACCATGGCAATGCTACCTCAAAGCATGTCTGTGGTACTCCGATTTTCAATTAGAACATCTGAAGCACAATGCTAATTTTTCTTTATCAATTATCCAAACACCGTTGTATGGGTAATGTCATGAAATTTTCCTCCCATTACCTAAAGGGTTTTCTCCTTACTATCTCGTCATGGATATCATGTTCTGCTTGTCCTTGGGAAGGCTATACCCCTAAAATGTGTGTTTAAACACATTTTCCTTCCCATTGCTCTATTTATTCTGCTAGTCATATTATCCTTTCCATTGTTTTGTTTAACCTTTCTTGTGATCTATATGATCTAAGCAGTAATATTCTTCTGCTTATGAAAACATCTTGGTGTACAACCGTGTTAGTAAGACCCTATTGCATTTGTTGATTACATTCCGGTAACCACTGATGGACAAGAACTTTGCCTATTGGTCCGCCTTGTTCAACGAGCAGGAGAATGGTTCTCTTCGTCCCTCGCCCTTGGTACCGACGTTGTTACCAACATAACTGACAGGCTATGCTCTAACATGTCTTGCTTACACGATCGTGCAAGACGTCACTGCCCTTCCTACTTTAACCCACATGGTGGGCCATAACCCACAGTTCCACAGGATCGAAACCTGACTCTCCTGTACACCACAGTTTTCCTCATGTTTGGCTTCATACATAATTCACGAGCCACCTTTCGAGAAATCATCAATTCGGGTATCAGACACAATACTTATTCCCGTTGCTCTGAACCCCTTCACACTATGTTCAGGCATTGAATGATTGCCTATCCGCTTGAAACTCCTTATTGTACCTCCTTACTTTGCTCTGGATATTTTCTTAAGTTTCAATTCGAGAGTTACTTTCCGCCACCTTCCCCGATGTTATCGACCAAATAGTCAACCTAGCAGAGGCCCGTTCTCCCGGAATACCCCCTTTATTCTTTCGTAAGTACGATGGAGTCCCTGAAGAAAGGATGTTGACTTCATCACGATGCCCTGAAACAGAAAGTTGAAGACATCAACGGAAGCGATCAACTTTTCGGGAAGGAAAACCAAGACCGAGAAGACCCGTTAGAATTTCGTAACCAGAACTTTCCCCTTACCCCACCTCTTAAATCTCGGGACGAGATTTCTTGTAGTGGAGGAGATTTGTAACACTCCCAGTGGTTAGCTACAGTAACCTCACCCTAATGATGCCATCTCACCAGGCTAGCTAAGCTAAATTCCCACTTAATAAAAATCAAATCCATTATCAATTTAAATTAAAGTCAAATACGTTATTTCTTGGAACAGTAAAACTAAAATGTTCACCTTATTCTAAATATTCCCTTGATCATTGTTATGTTGAAACCAACAATATTTGACTCACCCAGCAATACCTAGAGATTTATTAAGTGGTCCAGCAGCAAACTACTTGGCCTTTTCAATTTTTAAAATATTTGAACAAGTCCCATTCGGGTCCAAACTTTTTGTGTGGCTGTAGGATAAAACCTGGTATTTATGTGCCAAGTTTCAACTACAACTAAATTCTTTTGCTACTAAAAGAAAATACCAACCAGTAAAGAAAATAGAAAAGAAAAATAAATGAAAAGTAAATACAAAAGAAAAGAAAACCCCTCGGCTCCCCATGGGCCTCAACCCATCCCACCCAACCGGCCTATTCGGCCCAGTCGTCCCACCCAACTCCCCGTAACCTCCCTGTCGGCCGAAACCCTATCTACCCACGCCCCCACTTCCCTCCCACATCTCACTCGCTCCCCCCCGATCTGGATCGGGGGCAGGCAGACCGCCGTCGCCCCGCTTCTACCTCGCCGGCGCCGCTTCCTCGTCAGACCGCCCCACCGTCGTCGTCGCCTCCTCATCCTCCTTCCCGCCGGACCGCCCCGAGCCCGAAGCCGCTCGACCCCGATGCTAGCACCTCCCCGAACGGTGCCGCCCTCCGCTGCCCACCATCTCCGGCAACACTGCCGCCACCTCCCCGAGCCCACTGCCTCCCCCCTGCAGCTCCCCTGTGAGGAACCCCCTCCTATCCTCCTTTCCCTCATCCTGTACGGCCGCTGTCCGCCACTCCCTCGTGTCGCGCGCGCGTGCGCCGGTGCGCACCACGGCGACCCGCGCGCCTCCCCCACTCATGGCCCCTGCCACGCCGCGCCGACTTCGCCCCTCGGCAGCCCTGCTCGCCGCAACCGGCCCGCTCGTCGGTCCCGCTGCTTTGCTGCTGCCACCGCTCGCCCTCGGATCCCGTCTACTCCTGCTCTGCACAGTCGTGGCCGCCCCCTCCCCCCTGCTTGCCTCACCATCGCCCCGCCTCCTGTGCCCGCCTACCGCGCTGCTCTACTCCCTGCACCGCTCCTCACGCGAGGCCCACGCCTTCCCGGTCCGGCGCCGTGGCCGCTACCGCGCCCGCCAGCCACGCCCTCCATGGCCCCGACCACCTCGCCGCGCCGCTCCGGCGACATGCCATCGCCGTCGCCTCTTTGGCGGTCTGGTTCGTGCACACCAGTTGTGCCCGCTTCCCGTAACCCGCCAGCGCCCGTTAAGCTCCCCTGTACCTACGACAAAGGGGCCCCACCCCCAGAACGTTTTTTAAAAGAAATAAAAAATAAACAAAAATGTTAATCAATTAATTAAATTAATTAATTAACTTAATTAACATGCTTAATAACCTAATTAACAAGATTAGTCAATCTAATACAATTTAACTACCTTATTAACTGTTTAATTAGCTAATGGTTCTATGACAGTAGGGACCCACCCCTAATTAGTTTGGGTTAAACACTTTATTAAAAGAATGTGAGTCATTGACAACCGGGACCCACACATCAGTTTGACCCAGTCAACGCCCTGTTGACTGTTGACGTCATGCTGACATCGTGATGACGTCAACATACACTAGTATGGATAATGTTGATTTAAAATAATTAAATAATTTCTAAAAATGATTAAATCTTTTAAAATTAATATAAAATAAAGCGTAGCTCGGATGGAAAAACTATGTACATGAAAGTTGCTCAGATCGACGAGACGAATCCGAATACGTAGGCCGTTCGTCCGCAACATGCCCCTAGCATAGCGAACATGCGACTTTTCCCCTCTGGTTGATTTGTCCGAAAACATGAAACACCGGGAATACTTTCCCGGATGTTTCCCCCCTTTTCCGGTATCACCTATCCCTGCGTTAGATCACCCCTAGCACTGTGTATTGCCATGCTATGCTTTGTGCTGCTTTGATTGCTCTGTTATTTACTGTGTTCCCCCTCCGTTACTTCTTTCCGGTAGACCCCGAGATCGCTGTTGATACCCCCGTGATCGACTACATCGACGATGACCCCTTCTTGCCAGAGCAACCAGGCAAGCCCCCCCTTGATCACCAGATATCGCCTATTCCTTCTCTCTACTGCTTGCATTAGAGTAGTGTAGCATGTTACTGCTTTCGGTTAACCCCATTCTGCTGCATAGCCTGTCATTGTTGCTACACTTGTTGATACCTTTACCTGCAATCCTACATGCTTAGTATAGGATGCTAGTATTCCATCAGTGGCCCTACATTCTTGTTTGTCTGTCATGCTATACTATCGGGCCGTGATCACTCGGGAGGTGATCACGGGTATATACCTACATACATATTATATGATACATGTGGTGACTAAAGTCGGGTCGGCTCGTAGAGTACCCGCAAGTGATTCCGATGTGGGGGCTGAAAGGACAGGTGGCTCCATCCCGGTAATGGTGGGCCTGGGTTCCTGACGGCCCCCGACTGTTACTTTGTGGCAGAGCGACAGGGCAGGTTGAGACCACCTAGGAGAGAGGTGGGCCTTGCCCTGGTCGGCGTCTGCGGTTACTTCAAAATAACACGCTTAACGAGATCTTGGTATTTGATTTGAGTCTGTTCACTGGCCTATACGCACTAACCAACTATGCGGGAATAGTTATGGACACTCGACGTCGTGGTATCAGCCGAAGCCTTCTGGACGCAGTGACTGAGCGGCGCGCGCCGGGTTGGACCGCGTAACGCAACTTCCTTTCTAATGGAGGTTGCTAGGTCTGATCACCGGCCGTGTATGCAACGTGCAGGTGTGCAATGGGCGAAGGGCGCAGACCCCTGCGCACATAGGATTTAGACCGGCGTGCCGACCCCTCTATTGTGCCTAGGTAGGGCTGCGACGTGTTGATCTTCCGAGGTCGGGTATGACCCAGGAAAGTGTGTCCGGCTAGAGGGATCGAGCGTGTTGGGTAATGTGGTGCACCCCTGCAGGGAAGTTTATCTATTCAAATAGCCGTGATCCTCGGTAACAGGATGACCCGGAGTTGTACCTTGACCTTATGACAACTAGAACCGGATACTTAATAAAACACACCCTTCTAAGTGCCAGATATAACCCGGTGATCGCTCTCACACAGCACGACGAGGAGAGGATCGCCGGGTAGGATTATGCTATGCGATGCTACTTGGTGAACTTACCATCTACTCTCTTCTACATGCTGCAAGATGGAGGCTGCGAGAAGCGTAGTCTTCGACATGACTAGCTATCCCCCTCTTATTCTGGCATTCTACAGTTCAGTCCACCGATATTGCCCCTTTACACAGATACCCATGCATATGTAGTGTAGATCCTTGCTTGCGAGTACTTTGGATGAGTACTCACGGTTGCTTTTCCCCCTTTCCTTTCCTCTCGGTTGTCGCAACTAGATGCTAGAGCCTAAGAGCCGGACGCCACCGTCGATGACGACTCCTACTACACCGGAGGTGCCTACTACTATGTGCAGGCCACTGACGATGACCAGGAGTAGTTTAGGAGGATCCCAGGCAGGAGGCCTGCGCCTCTTTCGATCCGTATCCCAGTTTGTACTAGCCTTCTTAAGGCAAACTTGTTTAACTTATGTCTCTACTCAGATATTGCTGCTTCCGCTGACTCGTCTATGATCGAGCACTTGTATTCGAGCCCTCGAGGCCCCTGGCTTGTATTATGATGCTTGTATGACTTATTTTATTTTAGAGTTGTGTTGTGATATCTTCCCGTGAGTCCCTGATCTTGATCGTACACGTTTGCGTGTATGATTAGTGTACGATTGAATCAGGGGTGTCATAGGTGGTGCAGAGGGGCCTCGTGCAGTGTCGAGATGATGGTTGGTGAAGTGGCATCGTCTTCTTCATCGATGACTCTCGCAACAATAGTTGCAGCCGAAGATGAATACTCAGAGTCTTCTATGGAAGGAGTCTGACATAGGCTTGCATTCCGGGGAGGCTTGGAATCAAATTTGAAGCCCTCTATGAAGCCATCTTCGCGAATATCTTCTTCAAGGCATAGCAGTGTGAGACTCTTCCTAGACCGCCGATAGGCTTTATGAGCTACGAATGCATTCTTGGTGGCAAGATTGCGAATGCGATTGACATCCCCAAGATGCTCTGCATCTGACACTTTAGCTAGTTATGGTGCTTATCCTGTTTCTGATGTAAGGCCACAAGAAGCTCTCGATCATTGAGTACACGAGATCGCTTCTGAGGCCTTTGAGAAATGGTGCTCTCAGTGGCTTCAGTGTTAGCTCGATGAGGTGCACGCATATTTCCAGCCAGAGGATAGACTCGAGTTGCAGCAAGAACTCCCTCCATTGATTGTGAGAAGCCTTGGTGATCAACATTATGAAGATAAAGTGGCTCCTTGGCAGGCTCAAGGTAGATAGCTTTGATGGACATATCAACCTCAGGAAAAAAAGACAAGATGGTTGCGCCCTGAGGGTTGATAGTCGACAAAAGAGTGAAGCTTGATTAGGCGCATCACCCATGGAGCATAAAACTTCAAGCCAAACAGATCAATTCCAAATGCAGCAAGCTGTCTAATGAAAAAATCCTGGGAACTGAATCTGATGCCGTTGACAATATAGAACACCAAAGTCTTCATGGCTCCTTCAAGTTTGGCTTCAGCTGAGTGTCCCTTGATGGGCCAGAGAGTACGCCTCAGAATATGATAGATTGTGCGGGGTAGGTATTCAAGGTCCTTGACAAAGAATTCTTTGGGATAATCAGCATCTTGAGGCAATGGCTTCATCATGCTGAGCATCTGACTCACATTTGGTTTAGGCCGCTGGAAGATACTCTGCAGTTCATTTTGGTGTAGCTGAAAACCAGGCTCATAGAGTTCACCTAGAGTGGGTAGGGAAGTAGGCTCAATAATGTCTTGAGCTTTGGCTTCATGGTGCACATCACCTATCATCCACTCAAGGATCCAAGTCTTCGGATCCCTGTTGTAGCCACAAATGTGAAGAGTGGCATAGAACTGTAGCAGAAGCTCTTCAATCCAGTGCTCTTTGTCTGTGACAAACTGTAGAAGACCAACTTCCCTGAAGCAGTCAAGAGCTTCTTCCAGATAGGGCAGCCCAGCAATAGCTTCACAATCAAGACGCATGTGTTGAAAGATTTGCTCTTGATTGTATAGGATGCAAGAGTAGTAGCTGCGCTGCTAATAGCTCCAGAAGTGACCAGAAGGGATCTTTGGCTTCGAGTAAGGATTCTTGGCGCTATCAAAGAAGGTGTTGTGGGCTCTGAAGCTATTCACACTGAACGATCCTGGGGAGGTTGCTGCACCTGGAAGCCTTGGTAGCCTGGGCTTTGGCTTCTGAACTTTGTAGCCTCTACTCCACATGATAGTCATATTGAGGTCCGGGAGCAGTGGGAGGCACCATGATGGGCTACCGAACTGTGACAAGTTCACCACGATTATAGGCCTGTTCAATTGTGTGAGGCCTTGGGGCTGGAACAATGGCATCAACATCCTCATGGGCTTCAGGTTGCACATGAGCTTCAGGCACATAATTGGCTTCAGGCTCCACATTATCTTCAACCATAACAACGTCATTGGCTTCAATATCATTGTTGGTGGCAGCCTCAGTGTTCTCAACCCCCGTGTCTTCAATGACAGGAGGCTTGGGCACAGTCACATTCTCCTCGAGAACGACTTCCTGAGTGATAGGGTGTGTGGCAATTCTTTCTTCTTCTTGTCTTGGTTCTTCATTGTCATCGGCTGATGCAGCGGAATGTCTTCAGTAGCTTTTGCTTCAAACTCAGAGACATTCGCAGTAGGAGTGGCTTCAGGAAACACTTCACGTGCAACTGAGCTTTGTTGCACTTCTCCTTCTGGAATGCTCGACATAGTGACATGTGGCCTAGGGCCTTTGCGAACCCTGCAGAATGCGGGCGACGCCTGTTGTCGGCGTTCTGGGAACGGGGGTCCCCAGACTTGCCTGCCTGCGGCCTGCGGCATGGCTCAAGTGGGGGCCCAGTGCAGCCCAGCTTCATCAGCTCAAGCTAAAGACCCTCGCGAGGGGACAAGCCTCACGGGGCGGACGACATGGAGCTTCCTCAGGAGCAGCCTCATCAGGCAGGCTCGCGAGGAGGCGGAGAGATCAAGGCAAGGGCACCTTGCGAGGAGCCCGTGACGCAAGCCATGACGATCGAGACCAGGCGGGCGCCGGCCTACGCAGTGTCCTTGTTTCCCCTTCGGTGCAAAGGGGGCAAGCATGACCCAAGGCATCAGGCAAAGGTTACAGTTTCGGTGCAACAAGACCAAGACCAGCAGAGCGGTAGGATGGAGGTCATCGTGGAGCCCAGGACGGCGTCACCGCCAGAGTCTTTGGCAGTCGGAGACCAACTTTAGTCAGGATAAGTGTACTAGATGTTCCCCTTCAAAATGACCGATTGTTGGCGCCCTTCCCGCTCATTATTTGGGAAGAGGCCTAGGGCCTCCCTCTATAAATAGAGCTAGCCACCATAGGGCAAAGGGAGGATCAATCAGAGAGAGAAAGAGAGAGAAAGAGAGAGAGAGAGAGAGAGAGAGAGAGAGAGAGAGAGAAGCGGTCGAACTCACCCAAGCAGTTCATCGCACCAGCTCAAGAACAACCCCTCGCGAAGCTGTTCTCCCTTTGTATTGTTCATCATCAGCCCCTGAGGCAATCCACCACACCACACACTGGAGTAGGGTATTACACCACAATGGTGGCCTGAAGCAGTATAAACCTTGTGTCCCTTGTGTGTTCTTCTTTCTAGCTTAGATTCCTTGCGAGCCCTCGAGATGTGAGCTGGTAGGGGAAAGATCTTCGTGTGCACCCCAGAGTTCGAACCTCAAGGGTCTGCCGGAACACGAAATCTGACATTTGGCGCGCCAGGTAGGGGTGCGGCGGAATCCTTCTTCCGCCGCCTCGCGTTCCGTCGCCTCGCCGTCCTGATGTCAAGCGACCCGACTGCCAACACCGACCGCTGGGCGGCGTGGCCCGCCCACGCCATGCCGCCGGCCCATGGCGACCTCAACCTTGCGCCCCAGGCAGCTCACGCTTCACAGGGCACTGCGGGGCGCGGGCGACGCGGCCAAACGCCGCCTGCCCTCACACCACGGCAGGTGCGGTCAGCAGCAAGAGCCTCAAGCCACACCGCGGCCACATCGCCGCACACCCGACGGGAGCAGGCGAACTCCAGGGCCGCGCTCATGGTGGCCCGAGAGCTGCTAAGGTGCCAGCTGTTGGAGGGCGGCCGCGACGTGTTGTTAGAGCGAGTGGCCGAGCTCCTGGACGCCGCCGCCTCGGGAGCACCTCCTTTCTGCGTCTAGCTGCCGCCCCAGATCCAGAAGGGCCATATGGTGGCCCCATACGCGCCCATGCAATGCCAGGCGGGCTCCAGGGCCTACTCAACGCCAACCCGGCCGGCAGCACCAGGCGACAAGTCGCGCCGACCCCATCTCCGGCCGGCGAAGGAGTGCACGCCGCGACCTTCGGCCTCAGTGGACCACCACGCCACCACCCTCAAGACAACGCTCCAGGCCGGACTGCGTGGCATGTGGGGCACTACGGCGAGACCCGCGGTGCGGTGGCCCCAGAAACTTATGTGCCCCACATGGTGGATCGAGAGTGTGCACTGGAAGAAGACCATGGCTCATTCCTCGGGCCAGGCTGGGGCGAGGAGACACCAGAAGCTGAGCTCTTTCAGGAACCCCAAGAGGGCCCCGACGACCGCGCCGGTGGCAGCAACTATCTAGTACCACTAATTCCTCAGGAGCAAGCTGATGCTAACCATGGGTCACAGGAGGTACAGGTCGCCGCGGCAGATGGCTGCCCCAATGCTGCAGCCCCTTACCCATAGGGAGGAGGGCACCGGGGGCTGCAGGAGAGGGGCTGAGATCAGGGTTCGTCCCCGCGGCGCTCGACGCAAGGCGTTCTCAGGAGGTAGGCCCTCTGCCGGGGAGGTGCCTCAGGGCCTGCCCCCGGCAGAGGACCTGTGGTCATCGGGGGAATCGCTGGCGACCGCTCTACCCCAATGGCGTCGTCCTTGGTCTCCGGCCGCCGTCAATGGCGGTAGAGTGTGGTGCAAGGCGGGGCCCTCGTCTGGCGATATGAAGCAAGACCGGTACCTGTGAAGAAGGCCCAGTGCCTGTGAAGCTCACTACCCGTGACACTCTCACGTAATGATGAGTGGGGCTGCCACGCCTCGGAGTCTCCGGAGAGCCGCCCTCGGGCCTCGGGGGCTCCCGCCCACGCCCAGTGGCAGCACTTAGCTCCGCGCTGGTGAGAAGACGTCGAAGACTAGACTAGGTGCCGGACGCGGCTTTCTGCCTTTTGCCTTTTCCTCTATTGTCAAGGTTCTTCAATTTGAATTTAAGTTGGATTTGAGCTTGAGACTTGCGTGTGTTTGGGGGAGGGGTGTTTTAGTCTCATTCGAGCAATCTCTCGTGTTCTGGTTTCGGCTTTGCGTCCAAAGTTAGCGTCAGCTACCTCCCCTTGTGAGCCCCTTGCGAGCCGGGCCAGGCCGGGCACGTCTACAATCCGGACCACTGTCGCTGCACCCTCTCCGGAGGCTCTCATCACAGGATCAATGGGTTCACCCAGAAGACACTTGAGGCGCTGTGGCCCCCATAGGCCCGCTCGGGACTCGTCGGGGTCAAAAGGTAAACAAGTCAGCTGACCCATCACTGGGCCGGTAGCTAAGCTCACACGCAGCGTCATGCTTATCGGGGTACTGATCACAAACCTTTACATGAGGGGCTTCCCCTCCCAAAATGCTCTTACAATCTTCAGGGCCGAGCCCGAACCTTCTTCATGCAGGGTAAACAGCGGCGACATACGATCAGTCGGACATATCACTCACCACGTCTTCCGAGGCGCCTCCAGAGGCGTCGTTGGCGTCACTGACATCATCACCACCACCGCCAACACCTCCGTCAGTGCCAGGCTCGTCCACAACGCCGCCTTCATCGGTGGCACGACCACGCCATCATCATCAGATGCAAAGGCCCTGACGAGGGCGTCCACGTTGTCCTCCACCCATTGCGCCAGGTCGCCCCAGATGGCTATGGGCACAGGTGCGATGGCGGCGTCAAAATCGAAGTGGGGGTCCTTGTCCTGTAGATAACTGAAGACACGGGAGAAGGCACGCCCGAGCAAGGCTCGACTCCTCTCCTCGACAAGCCAACGAGACCTCTCAGAGTGGTTCTCCAGAAGCGTCACCATGTCAGTGAAATACTGGAGGTTGCCGGCGTAGTTGGTCTCATGCGGCACCTCGGCGGCGGCCTCGCAAATGTTGCCCAGGGCCGTGTTAGCCCGTTCCCTGAGAGTTCGGAGCATGGGGCGTGCTCGTGCTCCAGAATCCGCCGCTGACGGATCTCGTCCTCGTTCCGCCGTGCGATGGCCTCGGCACCATCAACCCTCTGTTGGAGAAGAAGCAGCTCGGCGCGGGAAGAGGCCAGCTCCGCCTGCGCTGTGCCAAGGGCGGCTGCGTAGGAGTCCGCACCCCGCGTCACTTTAGCCAGTTTGGCCCCGAGGGTCGCGGTCCTACCCTCAGCTTCGGCCCTGATCAACTCCAACCTCACTTCGTATTGGCTCTCAAGATCCGAGCGAGCTTCCGCCACGCGGCGATCGACCTCTTCTTGGACTCGGGCTTCGCGTGCGGCGACGTCATCCTCCGCCCGAGTCACCAGGTGCTCTCTCGTCTCCAACCGCTCAAGGTCAAGGTTGCGCTCGGCGGCCTCCAGCATCAGCGCCTCCTCGCACTTCAGGAGCTCCGCTTGGTCGACGGAAGCCCCCTTCAGCGACACAAGGGCCTCCTAGCGCAATTCCACTTGCTGCTCCAGAGAGTTGCTCTAGGCTTGGATCTCCCATGCGCGCTCCTCCACATCTTTGCACCATCGGTCTGCTTCCCGGGCCTCCTCAACGGCTTGGGAGCAGGCCTCCCGCGAGGCCGCCAGCGACACTTCGGCCTTCACATTGTCAAGGTCACGCTGATGACGCGTGAGGGCGACATCTACCTTCAGCTTGTGCCTCTCCTCAGCGAGGCGCAGGCCCTCGGCCTCAAGGCGTGCATCCTCGCCAGCAAGCTCCGCCCCGATCCGGCTCACCGCATCTGCCGCCCCTTGGAGAAACTCTTGACGAAGGGCGCGGTGTTCGCTAGCACGCTTGAGCACGTCTTCCGCGTCACCCTCTGCCACTGGCGTATGCGGAGGGCCCTGAGGCGGCATGCCCCCTCCCGGCGCGGGGCTGGGTGCTGGTGCCCCAGCAATCGCCGGACAGACCTTGCCAGGAGCCCGACCTGGCGCCGGTCCGTCCCCAGAAGAGGAGCTCAAGACTGACTTTAGCCGATCACCATCCACGATCAAGGAAGGAGCACCGGGCAAGCTGGCTGTGCCCCAGGAGAACTCGTGAAGGGAGGACAGCAGGCGCGCAGGCTCGAGGTGCCCAGCGGGGAGGGCCACTCCTCCGACTGGCCAAGTGGTAGGGGCGCCGCTCGAGCTCGGCGGGCCAAGGGTCAGCAGCGAGGACAAAGCTTGGGGGGATGGCCCCTTGGTCGTCTCCGCGAATTCGGCAGGAAGGGCCCTGAAAGGCCGCGGTCAGCTGCAAGAACAGAGAGGTAAAGGAGCAAAGAGAGAAGAGGACTTACTCGTCCATGGCAAAGTACTTCCTGCGCTTCAACAGGCGGCAAGGGCGATCGTCACCGCCCAAGGCCTCCTTCCTCTTGCGGAGGGCCTCGAAGTCTACGCGGAACCGGCCTAAGCGCTCGACGCAGGGGTTGGTCTATGGCATGGAAGAGGCGTCAAGGTGATCAGCGCCAAGGGGATCGGCCTGGGGGACGCCACCAGGCGCCGCCTCATGAGGAACGGCCGGGACCTTGGGAGCCCCAACCTCGGGAGCCGTAGGCCGCAACTCCTCGCCTGGCATTGCTCTAGGACGGGCTTCGGGAGATGCCGCCTTCGGGGCTCCGCGCGGTGTCAGCACCTCAATATCATCCCCTTCAGCTCCCAGCGGTTCTCGTCTCCCCGCTCCATCGCCTGAGGCAGAGCCGCTTTGGGCGACCGGAAGAGCAACCATATCGACTGGGTTCTCGCAGAGCCCCGTGAGGCCAGCCGGGCGCAGCCCCCACTCATCAAAGCTGGGCATTTGCCTCACAAAATCGGCCCTGCCCGAGCAAAGATACAAGAGGGCAGCATCATGTCGAAGGCTGCCTGGGGAAGGATCGCCAGTCAGGACCCTGAGCACCATCCTCAGCGCTTTAGGCGCCAGGTCCTCCTGAAGCCGCATGCGGTCTTTGTGCCCCGCAAAGTCCCACATCCGGTGAGAGTGGCGCTGGAGAGGAGCAATGCGACACTGGAGGAACTCCTTCACCACCTTGGGCACCGTCACGTTGAGCGCTCTCAAACTCTATAAGCGGCGCCTGACGAAGGCGAGCCGGGGGCTCGCGAGCGTCTCATGATCCCAGCCTGACTTGGGAACAACAGGCAAAGTTTGGTGTAAGAGCAAGGGGCTGGGCACCCCAACATCCACATACAACCACCGCTCTCTAAACCTGGCCTCAGGGGGAGGAAGGCCGAAATCGATCCCTGAAGCAGCCGTCTTTGGCACGGCGAGGAAGCTCACACACCCCGAGCATTGAGTGGGGTCGCTCAGGCGCAAAGAGAAGAAGTGGCGCAGCAGGGCAACGGAAGGAGGAATGCACATCATTGCCTCACAATTAAAAGCGAAGACAGCCAGGAGGGTAATGGACTCAGGCCCGAGGTGCATCATGTAGATCTGATAATGGGAGAGCACCGGATTGAAGAAAGCAGAAAAGGGGGGAATCAGACCCGCCCACAGGGCATCGGCGAAGAACCGAACCTCCGTGACGACCCTACCAAAGGAGGCATGGGACGTAGGCCAGACCGTGGTCCTGCTGCACTCATTGAAGATGGTGGCAAGAGCAGAACGAACCTTGCCCAAGGCCTCGGGGTTGAGTATGATGGACCGGTCAACGGCGGGTGCCACCGCCGGAGGCGAGCAGGAGACAAAGGCGCGGGCTTCTTCCCCCTTTCCTTCTTCGTTGGCGCCATGGCAATGGGAAGGGGGGAGAGCTCGAGTTGGATTGGAGGCGGAGGTTGGAGCCTGAGGAAGAAGGAAGGGCAGGAAGCACGCGGACGGCGAAAGGGGAATGGCTGTGTGCAACCATGGGTCCGCCTAGCCGGGCGTGTAATGAGGCATCATGGGGAAGCAGAGACGCCCATATCCAATCAATCGCCACGCGGCGCCCAAGGCCGCAGGCTATTGGGGCCCGCGGCGCTTCGCACTTGCCCCTTCGCTTCTCTGCTAAGCCAAGTCCGGGCGCGCCTTGGGCCCGGGGGCTACTGTTGGTGTTTTGGGAACGGGGGTGCCCAGACTTGCCTGCCTGCGGCCTGCGGCATGGCTCAAGTGGGGGCCCAGTGCAGCCCAGCTTCATCAGCTTAAGCTCAAGACCCTCGCGAGGGGCCAAGCCTCATGGGGATGACGACAGGGAGCTTCCTCAGGAGCAGCCTCATCAGGCAGGCTCGCGAGGAGGCGGAGAGATCAAGGCAAGGGCACCTCGCGAGGAGCCCGTGACGCAAGCCATGATGATCGAGACCAGGCGGGCGCCGGCCTGCGCAGTGTCCTTGTTTCCCCTTCGGTGCAAAGGGGGCAAGCACGGGCCAAGGCATCAGGCAAAGGTTACCGTTTTGGTGCAACAAGACCAAGACCAGCAGAGCGGCATGATGGAGGTCATCGTGGAGCCCAGGACGGCGTCACCGCCAGAGTCTTTGGCAGTCGGAGACCAACTTTAGTCAGGATAAGTGTACTAGATGTTGGCCTTCAAAATGGCCGATTGTTGGCGCCCTTCCCGCTCATTATTTGGGAAGAGGCCCAGGGCCTCCCTCTATAAATAGAGCTAGCCACCACAGGGTAAAGGGAGGATCAATCAGAGAGAGAGAAAGAGAGAGAGAGAGAGAAGCGGTCAAACTCACCCAAGCAGTTGATTTCGCAAGCTCAAGAACAGCCCCTCGCGAGGCTGTTCTCCCTTTGTATTGTTCATCATCAGCCCCTGAGGCAATCCACCACACCACACACTGGAGTAGGGTATTACACCACAATGGTGGCCTGAACTAGTATAAACCTTGTGTCCCTTGTGTTTTCTTCTTTCTAGCTTAGATTCCTTGCGAGCCCTTGAGACGCGAGCTGGTAGGGGAAAGATCTTCGTGCGCACCCCAGAGTTCGAACCTCAAGGGTCTGCCGGAACCCGAAATCCGACACCTGTGGTGATGGAGTGGTCTGCACCATGTAGTCATCGTCAAGCACCGGAGTGGTGACTTGAGGTGTTGGTGTTGTGGGAGTTTATCTTGAGCGGGGGTGTCTTGCTGGGGGCGATCAGCCCACGAATCATCCTGAGCAATTGGCGTCAGAGGACAACCAATGCTTATGAGTTCGTTGTTCATAAGAACAGGCGATGATACCGGTTGTTGCTCGATTTGAGGAAGGACTTCATCATCTTCAACATTGTCTTCACGACCAATGTCTTCAGCTGTGATGGGGTCAACAGCTGGTACTTCTTCATTTTCAGGAGCCTTTGTGAAAGCAGGCTCATGGATCACAATTTGATGCTCTCGGTTGGTGGAGGCAGGATGAGCAACAAAAATGGGCTCGACAACAAGAGGCTCAGAGGCTGCAGCACACTCTTTCTTTGAAGCCTTTTTCAGTTTCTTCTTTGGTGGAACATCATCAGAAACATCCTTGTGCTTGCGCTTCTTGGCTTCGGCTTCAGCTGCCCATGTCTTCTTGAGTTCTGAAGATGTGGTGTGGACCTTAGGCTTCGATCATGTCATGCTGGCAGGGAAGACAATGCGAGGTGCTTCCTGCCTTGATGCTTCAGCTTGGGCCACATCAGGCTTCTTCTTCTATTTGGCAGCCATCTTGGGGTCGATGCCTGGACGCCCAAGAGCCTTGCACTTTTCTGCCTCATTGTGTGCTTGAAAACATTTCTCGGCAAAGTATTTCATCCGCTCTCTTGAAACTTTTGCTTCTTCACGTTTCTTGTGAAACTATTCTTTGAGCACATGCAGCGTTTCCTTGAAGCTTTGAGCATCAGCCACACTGAGCTTGGCCATGTTCTTCTTGAATTGAGCCTTTTCATAATCAATTTTGTTCTTCAGCTTGATGATCTTCTAAGCCAGAGCCAACTCATTAGCAATGGCTCCATGGAAGGTGACGCTTATGTCCAGTAGGAGCTGAAGATCATCAATGCTGAGGATCGGGTTGTCAAACCACTCATTGATGAAGTTGTTCAGAATATCCACATCAAAGAGGGGCAGATCATTGAAGATCTCCGCCTCTTGCTTGCTCTTGATCAGTAGCTCAAGGGCATCATCACCAAGATCTTTGTCGCTTGACAGATCAATGTTTTCATCTTTGTTCCGCAGAACAACAGTTGGAGTAAGTTCATGCCTAGAAATCTTCATGGGCTTCTTCTTCTTGGGCTTCTCTGTCTTCTTGGAGACACAATAAAGATCTTCAGATTGCACACTGAGTTCAGGAGGTGCAATTGCCAATGGCTTCGCATGCGAAGCTTTTGGTGCGGAAGAGGTCTTTAAAGCCTTAGGTTTCTTCTTCTTTTGCGGTTTAGGAGGAGCTGGCGCTTCATCAGAATCTGCGTCATCAGCAGAGTGTTCCATAGAGGCCCCGTGTACTGCTATGTGAGTTATGAGGCCATCGAGGTTATAGAAGGGGCTGATGACATTTGGATTGGCATCGCGGGTGCCATCAGCCCTTGGAGCAGATGGACCAGGGTTGAAGTCAAGTCCAAATGCCTTCTTGTTCTTAGTCGCGGACTCCTTTGCAAACTGAAAATTGCGATTGAAGAGATTGTCTTCATGACACCATAACAGAGATGATGGGTCGACATTGTCTGGCTGCGGTCCACGGACCATGCAATGGTAGAAGCCTTGAGCAATGGCTTCAGATTGGGACTTGGGCTGCAGACCTCTATATATAATATCTCCCCATGGTCGCCTGATAGCATTATTTTCAGCATATTCAACAGTGACAAATCCTTACTTGAACCATTCCTCTGCCCAATATCTTCAAATCCATTGGATTCGAGTCTTGCGCTGATTGTAATTCTCTTCAGGATCTGTCTTGTACATTTCAAAGAGATCTGGTGGCAAGTCCTTGGCTGTATCCCCACGGTGCTGCCTGCTGCCCTTTCTAGCTGATTTCTCAGTGGCCATTATATTCAAGCGAAAGTCTTCAAGATTGTGAATGCTTTCCGTCTGCTGGTCAGACAAGAACTAGCTTCAGGAGAGTTGATGTGTCACTGTAAGAACTCTGCAAATGAATGCAGACTATGAGAACCAAGGGATTCTCCCATGAAGATGTACCTGTGACAGCATTAGAGGTGCGAGGGAAAGGGAAGAGGTCATATGCATTCTCAGAAGATTTTGAAGATAAATCAATTTGAAGACATTGACCTCATAGCGCGAAGACATTCACTTATTTGATGAGAGTTGGTTCCAGATTTTTACGAATCCATGAATAAGTACAAGTGAGGAATCTAACTAGTTGTGAAGCATAAGTGAATATACTTGGCATGATATGAGATGTAGAACAAGATAGATCCAGATTTGGAAGTTTAGAAACCACTTTTGGTTGAAGTGGATGGATCTGACGGATCAAAAGGCAGTAAAAAGTAAGTTTTAATTACCCTTGATGAACTGCTAGACGAGGCGAAGAGGGAGGCCGAGCAGTTCAATCTCCCGCGCCCTAACTTGGCGGCGGAAGACACCTATGGTGGCGGCGGAGAGGACAAGGTCCATGGCCGGCGTGAGGACGACGGCGAAGAATTCGCGCAGCTAAGCGCTTCGTCTCCGGCGTCGACGCAAGCTAGCGGAGGAGCTAGGGTTTGTGCGAGGTGGCGAGGTGGAAGAAGAGATTGTGACTGCTGCGAGTTGTGTGTATATATACGTAGGTGCCCCTGGCGGTTCACATCTGAAGGACACGTGACACACATGCAACTCATTGAAAGTTGTTCCATGTTCCCACGCACGCCTGGATTGTCGGGTGGTCGTTCCAGCTTCTCCGGGTTTCAGGCAATAAGGATATAGCATTAAAACAGATTTGACTTTTTTCTCTATGTCTTCTGCTGACAAGGACTCAGAAAAGACAATCGACAGTTTCAATAGAATGCATATGATTTGGATAGATAGAATCTGAGGTAGAAGCATAGAGGGGGTTAGTGATGGATTCATGTACCTAGGGTAGGGTCACAGGCCTGACCTAGATGTCCTACCCAAGGGCACCCTTAGAAGAGATCACCTCCCAGTCGACCAACGAGGAACTCACTCGACTGACTGGAAGGACTCGACCATGGAGACTCACTCGACCATGAAGATACACTCGACCACCAGAAGGTCAGGAGGCACTCTGCACTGCAACGGCCTGTAATTGAATAAGACTTAATGATAGTTAAGGCACTTTATGCGGGGCGTTACCAGTAACGCCCCAGACTTAATGTACTTAAACCCCTTCATTACGTGGGCTGGCAGGGGTCCTGGCGCACTCTATATAAGCCACCCCCCTCCACAGGCAGAAGGGTTCGGACTCTTGTAACACATATACACATAATCCACTCGACCGCCTCAGGGCTCCGAGACGTAGGGCTTTTACTTCTTCCGAGAAGGGCCTGAACTCGTACATCGCTTGTGTTTACAACCTCTCCATAGCTAGGACCTTGCCTCTCCATACCTACCCCCACTCCACTGTCAGACTTAGAACCACGACAGTTGGCGCCCACCGTGGGGCGGGTGTCTTAGCGATTTTGTGGAGAAGTTGCAGTATTTCCGAGTACTTTCGTCATGATGACTGCTGGAGTTTTGGTCGAGGGGCGCGAGATCCATCTCGGCGCTCTCACCTTTATCGCCGACGACTCCGCGTGGCTCCAGGAGGCTCCACTCGACGTTGATGCGCTCCCCGTCCGCGGTGCGACGCATTTTCGTGCATGTGTCCACGGCGTTCTGCTGCGGCAACCGTCAGCCCCTTATCGGTCGACTCCTTTATCGGCCACCCGTCCGGTCTCCCACCAGCGCAAGCGCTCTGGTCGGTCGAGGCTTCAGCGGTGGGTGAAGCATGCGGTGGCCCGCCAGTCGGCCATCGCGCAAGTTGCGGCAATCGAGCCCGACGAGTCTCTCTACGGCCTGTTCGATCTGTCGACTGGCTCCGTAGAGACTGCATCCGAATGCGACAGCAGTGACCCAGCGGCGAAAATTCTCATGGTCGACGGGCCCCGCAGTCCTCCCGGCTTCGCCCATGGTGGCGGAGCGGGTGGTGGAGGTGACCCCGCACAGGACCACGAAGAGTACCAGCCCGAGACACTCGACTCTCTGCAGAGAGAAGAGCTTCGCCGCAGGAACATGGATGCCCTGCATACTCCCATTGCGGGAGAAACCCCCGAGGCTCGCGCCTTGGAGGAGGCACGTTTGGCCAATGTGGCGGAACGCGCTCGTCTGGAGAACCTTCAGCGAGCACTCGACGAGCGCGCGCGGCAACGAGTTCCCGAAGCCAGTCGACGTCGACTCTTCCCGCCGACTCAGGTATACCGCACGCCAATTCAGAATTTAGCAGCTGCAACCCGTATAGCAGAGTCCATCCAGCCTTCGCAGTCGGAAGCTGGGAGAGGCTTGATGCAGATCAGAGATTTGCTCCAAGCAGCAGGGGACCAGAACTCAGCCGTGTCGCAGTCGCGCAACAGAATTCACAGTCGATCCGTTGCTGCGAATTCGGTTCAGTCGGCTCACAGTCCCAGATCGCCTCCGCGGCGAGAAGGGCGCGACAACCAGCGAGATCAGTATGGAGACCGACACGACCGGGATGACAGGCGTCGAGTACCCGTTTCCCCTCCGAGGGAAAGGTCTTACGCTCCTCGGCGGCAGGACGACAAGCGTCAGTTTAGTGCGGGGCGAAGAGTTCCAGTCGACCCCAGGGAACCAGGCTTCGACGCGCGATCCATTATCGTGCAAGGCTTGGTCGACCGGAGCAGAGCCCATCGAGGTGGACCCGAGAGAGATGTACCCACGAGCTGTCGAGTGCACGTTTCTGGTCCAGAGTGTTTTAGCAGGGCTATCAGAGCCGCAGTGATTCCCCTCAATTTCAGGATGGCAACAGGAGTCAGCAAATTCACTGGGGAGTCCAAGCCTGATACTTGGCTTGAAGACTACTGAGTGGCTGTTCAGATTGGTGGTGGAAATGACGAGGTGGCCATGAAGCATTTGCCCCTCATGCTAGAAGGTTCAGCCAGAGCGTGGTTGAATCAGTTACCTCCTAGCAGTATTTACACTTGGGAAGATTTGTCCCGAGTGTTCGTCAGAACTTTTGAAGGAACTTGCAAGCGACCAGCTGGTTTGACAGAGCTGCAAGTTTGTGTGCAGAAGACCAATGGGACTCTCAGGGAGTACATTCAGAGGTGGATCACTCTGCACCATACTATGGAAAATGTGTCTGATCATCAAGCAGTTTGCGCCTTCAAAGATGGCATCAAGAACAGGGAATTGAGTCTGAAGTTTGGTCGAACCGGGGACATGACCCTGAGTCGAATGATGGAGATTGCTACCAAGTACGCCAATGGCGAGGAAGAGGACCGACTCCGAAGTGGCAAGCATAAGCCAAGTCAGTCGGAGAAGGGAAATTCCAGTCGAAAACAGAAGCGGAAAGCCGAGCCAGCAGCTCCTGGAGAGGCCCTGGCCGTGACTCAGGGAAAGTTAAAAGGGAAGCCAAAAGGATCCTGGAATCCTAAGAAAGTAAAGGATAAAGAAGGAAACGACGTGATGGATATGCCCTGCCACATCCACACGAAGAAAGATGAAGAGGGCAACATCATTTACCCAAAGCATACCACTCGCCAGTGTCGACTCCTGATCCAGCAGTTTCAGGGAAAACAGTCTAAGGACAAGGAGAAAGAGTCAGACAAGGCCGGAGACAAAGAGGACAGTGAGGAAGAATATCCGCATATCAACTCTACTCTGATGATCTTCGCGGATGTGGAAAGCAAGAGTCGACTGAAAGTCATTAACCGTGAGGTGAACATGGTTGCCCCGGCAAAACCAAGTTATCTGAGATGGTCCCAAACACCCATCACATTCGACCAATCTGATCACCCGACTCATATTGCCACCCCTGGGAGGCAAGCGTTGGTGGTCGACCCGGTTGTCGAAGGCACTCGACTGACGAAAGTGCTGATGGATGGTGGTAGTGGGCTGAACTTGTTGTATGCAGACACACTGAAAGGAATGGGCATCCCGATGTCCCGACTGAGCACCAGCAACATGAGTTTCCACGGAGTCATACCAGGGAAGAAAGCCGACTCACTCGGCCAAATAGCTCTGGACGTGGTTTTTGGCGACTCAAAGCATTTTCGCAAGGAAAAGTTGACCTTTGAGGTTGTGGATTTTCAGAGCGCGTACCACGCCATTTTGGGGAGGCCCGCCTATGCACGGTTCATGGCTCGACCATGTTACGTGTACCTCAAACTGAAAATGCCAGGTCCCAAAGGAGTGATCACTGTCACTGGCGATCGGAAAAAGGCAGAAGAGTGCTTTCAGAAGGGCTCGAAGATTGCCGATTCCAAGGTGACAGCGGTCGAATTCGAAGAATACAAGCAGAACGCAGATCCGAGTGATTTGTTGCGCTCCAAGAAACCAGCCACAGAATCTGCATTTCAGTCGTCTGGTGAGACGAAGCCTGTTCACATTCACCCGACCGACCCCAATGCAGCCCCGACCCACATTCCACGACACTCGACCCGAAATAGGAAGAAGCGCTCATCCAGTTCCTCCGTGAGAATTGGGACATTTTTGCATGGAAGCTAGCTGACATGCCGGGTGTTCCCAGGGGACTGGCTGAGCACCGCCTCCGAGTCGACAAATCAGAAAAACCAGTCAAAGAGCATCTTCGGCGGTCCGCCGTCCAGAAGAGAAAAGCCATTGGTGAGGAAGTGGCTCGACTGTTGGCGGCAGGATTTATCCGAGAGATATACCACTCCGAGTGGCTCGCTAATGTCGTCATGGTTCCCAAAAAGGACAACTCACTCCGCATGTGCATTGACTTCAAGCATATCAATCGGGCCTGCCCGAAAGATCATTTTCCTGTCCCTCGCATAGATCAAATTGTTGACTCGACCGCGGGATGTGAGAGATTGTCTTTTCTAGACGCATATTCCGGGTATCATCAGATCCGTCTGTATGGACCCGACGAAATAAAAACAGCTTTCATCACTCCATTCGGGTGCTTCTGCTATATCACCATGCCATTCGGCCTCAAGAATGCCGGAGCCACATTTATGCGAATGATTCAGAAGTGTCTTCTCACTCAAATCAGTCGGAATGTGGAAGCGTATATGGATGATATTGTCGTTAAGTCGCGAAAAGGTTCCGACCTGATTACCGACCTCGCCGAAACATTTGCCAACCTCAGAAGGTATGATATCAAGCTCAATCCATCAAAGTGCACATTCGGAGTTCCTGGTGGAAAGTTACTCGGTTTTCTCGTTTCCGAGCGAGGGATCGACGCTAATCCAGAGAAGATCGGCACTATTCTCCGAATGAAACGCCCTGTGCGAGTGCATGATGTCCAGAAGCTTACTGGATGCTTGGCCGCATTAAGTCGATTCATCTCACGACTCGGTGAAAAGGCATTGCCACTTTACCGACTGATGAAGAAAGCAGACAAGTTCGAGTGGACTCCAGAAGCTGATGCAGCGTTTGCCGAGCTAAAAGCTCTGCTCTCCACCCAGCCGGTGCTTGCTGCTCCAGTCAGCAAAGAGCCTCTGTTGCTCTATATCGCAGCCACAGGACAAGTCGTCAGTACAGTACTTACGGTCGAGCGGGAAGAAGAAGGAAAAGCCTTTAAAGTTCAGCGCCCGGTGTATTATTTGTCTGAAGTCTTAACTCCGTCCAAGCAGAGATATCCTCATTATCAGAAGCTTGTGTATGGAATATACATGACCACGAAGAAAGTTGCTCATTATTTCTCTGATCATTCTGTCACAGTCGTCAGCGACGCCCCACTATCAGAGATTCTGCACAACAGAGATGCAACTGGTCGAGTGGGGAAATGGGCGATTGAACTTCTTCCCCTTGATATCAAGTTTGAGGCAAAGAAAGCCATTAAGTCCCAAGCAATAGCAGATTTCCTCGCCGAGTGGATTGAACAACAGCAGCCGACTGAAGTTCACTCGGAGCATTGGACCATGTTCTTCGATGGCTCTAAGATGCTGAATGGTTCTGGTGCTGGGGTTGTTCTAGTTTCCCCCAGAGGAGATAAGCTTAAGTATGTGCTCCAGATTCACTTTGATTCCTCCAACAATGAGGCAGAGTATGAGGCCCTTTTATATGGATTACGCATGGCCATCTCACTCGGCGTCCGTCGCCTGATGGTTTATGGCGATTCAGATTTAGTGGTCAACCAGGTGATGAAGGAGTGGGACGTGAGAAGCCCAGCCATGACTGGATACTGTAATGCAGTGAGGAAGCTGGAAAAGAAGTTCGAGGGGTTGGAGCTCCATCACATCCCCCGACTGAAAAATCAAGCAGCAGATGATCTGGCAAAGATAGGCTCCAAAAGAGAAGCCATTCCGAGTGGTGTGTTCTTGGAGCATATACACACTCCGTTGGTTAAAGAAGATCCCTTTACAGAGGAAGCTCCACAGCCCAAGAGTGCCACAGATCCGACTGAGGTTGAGATCCCAGCGGTGGTCGATTTGATCATGTAGGTCTTAGTGGTCATTCCCGACTGGACAGTTCCATACATCGCGTATATCCTAAGAAAAGAGCTCCCAGAGGATGAGGAAGAGGCTCGGCAGATCGTCCGTCGATCCAAAGCCTTTACCGTTATCAAAGGACAGCTGTATAGAGAAAGCCCGACTGGGGTTGGTCAAAAATGCATAACGCCAGAAGAAGGTCGAATCATTCTCAATGATATCCACTCGGGGACCTGTGGTCACCATGCGTCCTCTCGGACCATTGTAGCCAAAGCATACCGAGCTGGATTTTACTGGCCAAGGGCGAATGAGATGGCAAAGGAAATAGTGGACAAGTGCGAAGGGTGTCAGTTCTACTCCAATATGTCACACAAGCCCGCGTCAGCTCTGAAGACCATTCCGCTCGTCTGGCCGTTCGCAGTATGGGGGTTGGACATGGTCGGTCCCTTGAGAACAGGACGAAGTGGTTTCACGCACGTACTGGTCGCGGTCGACAAATTCACGAAGTGGATTGAGGCTAAACCAATCAAGAATCTTGACGCCAGTACTGCAGTTACCTTCATCAGGGAGCTGACGTTCAGATATGGGGTCCCGCATAGCATCATTACGGATAATGGGTCGAACTTTGACTCGGAAGAATTCAAGGGTTTCTGCAACGCTCAAGGCACACGAGTCGACTACGCTTCGGTCGCTCATCCACAGTCGAATGGACAAGCGGAGCGAGCCAATGGCTTAATCCTCAAGGGTTTAAAACCCCGACTAATGCGTGATCTCAAGCACGCGGCTAGAGCATGGGTCGACGAACTCCCTTCGGTGCTTTGGGGTTTGCGGACCACACCCAATCGGTCGACCGGAAGAACTCCATTCTTTTTGGTCTATGGAGCTGAAGCAGTCTTGCCGAGTGATCTTCTTCACAACGCTCCTCGAGTTGAACTCTACAACGAAGCAGAAGCTGAGCAAGCACGTCAGGACGTAGTCGATCTTCTAGAGGAAGAAAGGGAGATGGCTCTGATCCGATCGACCATCTATCAACAGGACTTGCGTCGCTTTCACGCCAAAAATGTGAGGGGTCGAGCCTTCCAAGAAGGAGATCTAGTTCTCCGAGTGGATCAGCAGAAACAGCATAAGCTCGCTCCTTCTTGGGAAGGACCCTTCATCATCACCAAAGTCCTCCACAACGGGGCATACCGTCTCTACAACGTCGAACACAATATCGAAGAGCCCCGAGCTTGGAACGCGGATCTGCTCCGCCCGTTTTACACTTAAAGTTTTCCACTCGGATGGATTGTAATAAAATACTTCTGTAGTTCATGGATTTCGAAATAATAGTGCCATAATTCCTCCACAATTTTTGTCGCTCTTTCCCCCAGTGGGTGGCTTAGCCGCGAATCCGTTTCGCCTAAGTTTGTACAAATCCTACCGAGTGGTAAGCCAGACTTCCACTCGGAGGCTTAGCCGCGAATCCGTTTCGCCTAAGTTATAAAAATCCTACCGAGTGGCAAGCCAGACTTCCACTCGGGGGCTTAGCTGCAGCCCAGTGCTCGCCTAAGTTATTAAAGAAATCCTACCGAGTGAAGAGCAAAACTCTCACTCGGGGGCTTAGCTGCAGCCCAGCGCTCGCCTAAGTGATTAAAATCCTACCGAGTGGCGAGCCTGACTCCCACTCGGGAGGCTTAGCTGCAGTCCAAAGTACTCGCCTAAGTTATTTAAATCCTGCCGAGTGGCGAGCCAGACTCCCACTCGGGGGGCTTAGCTGCAGCCCAGCGCTCGCCTAAGTACAATGTGCTCCCGCAAGGGGGACGAGGTGCAGGTCGACTGCGACCCTCTCCTCTGAGCTACGCCACAAATACAACGTGCGCTCGTAAGGAGGACGAGGTGCAGGTCGACTGCGACCCTCTCCTCTGAGCTACGCCTTAAGTACAATGTGCGCTCGTAAGGAGGACGAGGTGCAGGTCGACTGTGACCCTCTCCTCTGAGCTTCGCCACAGGTACGACGTGAAAATCCTACCGAGTGAAGAGCAATCCTCTCACTCGGAGGCTTAGCTGCAGCCCAGTGCTCGCCTAAGTTATTAAAGAAATCCTACCAAGTGAAGAGCAATCCTCTCACTCGGAGGCTTAGCTGCAGCCCAGTGCTCGCCTAAGTTATTAAAGAAATCCTACCGAGTGAAGAGCAATCCTCTCACTCGGGGGCTTAGCTGCAGCCCAGCGCTCGCCTAAGTTATAAAAAATCCTACCGAGTGAAGAGCAAACCTCTCACTCGGAGGCTTAGCTGCAGCCCAGCGCTCGCCTAAGTTATAAAAATCCTACCGAGTGAAGAGCAAACCTCTCACTCGGAGGCTTAGCTGCAGCCCAGCGCTCGCCTAAGTTATAAAAAATCCTACCGAGTGAAGAGCAAACCTCTCACTCGGGGGCTTAGCTGCAGCCCAGCGCTCGCCTAAGTTATGAAAAATCCTACCGAGTGAAGAGCAAACCTCTCACTCGGAGGCTTAGCTGCAGCCCAGTGCTCGCCTAAGGAATGAGCCGATTGCGGTGGGCATCTTGCTGTGAACCTGCAAAGAACAATCCGAGCCAAGAGCAATCAAATCCAAGCATCAAATCCAAATTTAGGTCGATACCTAAAGGAACCGAGAGTGCTCAGGCACTAAGCCTGTTAAGGTTTATCGGTTACAATTCCACTCGGCATACCGAGGCAAATTTAAAGTGTCGGGCTTAAAGAAAGTTTTTTACCCCTCCTGTGGAGGGCTGGAAGGAGCAACGAACTCATCGAGGTCGATCCCGTCTGCGATCCGGGTAGCAGCAGCGATGAAAGTTTCCATGAAGGACCTGAAGTCGTGTTTCTTGGTGTTGGCTACTCGGAGAGCCGCCAGCTTCTCCTCTCGCGCGTCCTTGCAGTGGACTCGGGCCAGACACAGGGCAACGTCTGCGCCACACCGAGCCGAGGACTTCTTCCACTCTTGCACACGGTCGGGGACCGCGTTTAGTCGAGCCATCAACGACTCGAGGTCATTCTGAAGTGTCGCCCCGGGCCAAAGCGTCGAGTCGATGCGAGAAGTGGCGGCCTTCAGCCTTGCAAGATAGTCCACGACAGCTGCAACACGGGACTCCAGTCGGAAGACATTCATGGCAACTTCGTCATTCACCGGAGAATTGACAGGGTCAAGGTTCGGCTCCAGCTGGCTAGTCTCTTCTTCAAAGTTTTGACAGAATTCTGCAAGGACCAAACGCCGAATCAAGACAACGGTCGAATGGAAGCATCACAGTTGAAAATGTTGGTCGAGTGCAAAGGATTACCTTCGAGCATGAGGAACAATTTCTTGGCAAGACCACCCAGGAAGCCTTCCAGGTCATTCTTCTTCCCAATCAACTGGTTGATCTTCTCGGTCAAGGTAGTCTTGTCAGTTTTCAGTCGGTCGACTTCCTTGGTGGCAATTGTCAGAGCAGCTTTCAGATTGGTATTTTCCTGTTCAAGCTTGGCGACTGAAGCCAACTTCTCGTCAGCAAGCTTGATCTTCTCATCTAGCTCAAGGTCCTTCTTCCTCTGGGCCTCTCTCACCTTGTCTGCAAGTTACAGCAAAGTCAGATTTTGAAACAAATGGAAGGAAAGAAGAGTCGTTGAGGTCTCACCGAACATACCTTTGGTCTCCTCCTTCGCCTTCGTCAGATTCTCCTGCACCAGCTTCAGATCCAGCTCGAGCTGAATGTGCTTCTGCTCTAGTTCGGTATAGCGAGCCGCAAGGTCACAGGATTTCTACGAAGAACCAATCGACAAAACATCAAAGATAATTCACTTCCGAGTGGATAAGAGAAAATCACACGCTTCTAAGACTGCTTCCGGGTGGACTCGGGTCTCGTCTTCAGTTCCGCGGTACAACCACATGTAATGGCTCCGGAACTGAAGAGGCTGGATGCGCCGCCGAAGGAAAACCTCCAGAAGGTCCATGTCGGTCACGCCGTCCCGAACCAGCTGCACCACGCGGTCCATCAACATCTTCACATCGGCTCTCTCCTCCGGAACCACCTTCAAAGAGGAGGGCCTGTCCACTCGGCTCATGGTGAATGGAGGGAGCCCACTCGACTACCCCGGCGTCGACTCATTCTGGCAGTAGAACCAGGTCGACTGCCAGCCCCTGACTGACTCGGGGAACGTCATCGCTGGGAAAGTGCTTTTATTCCTCACTTGAATTCCCAGGCCCCCGCACATTTGGACAACTTGGGTTCTCTCATCGCCTGGGCTCGCCTTCTTCACAGTCTGAGAACGACATGTGAAGATGTGCTTAAACAAACCCCAGTGCGGTCGACAGCCCAAGAAGCTCTCGCACATGGATACAAACGCAGCAAGATACGCGATGGAGTTCGGAGTAAAGTGGTGGAGTTGGGCTCCAAAGAAGTTCAAAAAACCACGAAAGAAAACACTCGGTGGAAGAGAAAATCCTCGATTGACATGAGTGGCCAGAAGCACACACTCACCCTCTTCCGGCTGAGGTTGCCACTCTGTTCCTGGAAGCCTTGCGACGCCGTGGGGGATCAGCCCGTCATTGGCCATGTCGAGGAGATCCTGCTCCGTGATGGTCGACTGGATCCAATCTCCCTGGACCCAGCCCTTCGGCAGGCGGGATCTCGATGAAGACCCACTGCGGCTGGTGGATCTCCCCTTCGCCTTCTCCGCCGCCGGCGCCTTCTCCGCCGCTGACGCCTTCTTTGCGCGCTCCAGCGCCGCCGTCCTCTCCTTGACCATGGCTGCCTGCGAGGTGCGCGAAGGAGAGCTCTGCGGAGGCGAAAGCGGGTGCGTTGGGCGGAGATGAGGAGAGTAGAGGAGAAAGAATGGATCACTGTTCAGAAACCCTCGCCGGTCCCATTTATAACATCCCTTCCGAGTGGATGACAGGTGGACCCGAACAACCTAATCATATCCCAAAACAGTTGCATTGACACGATACGTGGCGGAAAAAGCGGCGCGGAAACCGAGGCGTCTATGCCCTGTCCCGTCCGAGCACCGCGGTTCGTTCCGCTTCGCGCGCCTCCCCAGATTTTGTATCCCGTGGAATCCGCGAGCGGCAGATCAGTCTGTCAGACGCGAGATCTCCTGCGATCCGTCGCTCGGGGACCGGCAAAGTCTAAAAGATCACTCGACGAAAGACAAGAATGGATCGAGTCGACTGAAGAAAAGTTGCTCGCTATCAACAAAGAAGATCTTGGTCACAAATGACGCATAGCCAGTATACCAAAAATCAATCGGGAACAGCATCAACTCCTTCCTCATTCAAGCCTCAATCCATTCGGGGGCTAATGATGGATTCATGTACCTAGGGTAGGGTCACAGGCCTGACCTAGATGTCCTACCCAAGGGCACCCTTAGAAGAGATCACCTCCCAGTCGAACAACGAGGAACTCACTCGACTGACTGGAAGGACTCGACCATGGAGACTCACTCGACCATGAAGATACACTCGACCACCAGAAGGTCAGGAGGCACTCTGCACTGCAACGGCCTGTAATTGAATAAGACTTAATGATAGTTAAGGCACTTTATGCGGGGCGTTACCAGTAACGCCCCAGACTTAATGTACTTAAACCCCTTCATTACGTGGGCTAGCAGGGGTCCTGGCGCACTCTATATAAGCCACCCCCCTCCACAGGCAGAAGGGTTCGGACTCTTGTAACACATATACACATAATCCACTCGACCGCCTCAGGGCTCCGAGACGTAGGGCTTTTACTTCTTCCGAGAAGGGCCTGAACTCGTACATCGCTTGTGTTTACAACCTCTCCATAGCTAGGACCTTGCCTCTCCATACCTACCCCCCACTCTACTGTCAGACTTAGAACCACGACAGTTAGGGTCTGATCACATTCACTTAGATCAAAAGATTCAAACATGAAGACATAGCTATAAATGAATGCTGTAGAGGATAGAACACGAATATATGTATATATCAGTATGATACCAAATCAACATTGTGAAGATAAACATGAAGTCAAATCAATGTTGAAGACAAATCAAATGCTAAGACTTTGCAATTGTAACGCCAATTGGAACACTTCAAGCAAGAATTTGGTGGTGGCGTTACCCACCGTATAGGAAATATTAGACTCAGACACGATGCACAATTATCGTGGCGCTCCGAAGTCAAATTCCGTGTTAATGTATTCACACTTAGAGTGTATGTCTTCATTTGTTGAAGATATACTTTACTTCGTGTGTTGCACATCTAAGTCATCAACATGCATAAGCGTTAGGATGTGTGTCCAATCACAGGACATTCAAGGATTCTAAGATATTTATCTCACACCACAACTTGCAAAACCTTTTATCATCCAAGGGCTTATCAGCCAATTGCTCTTCAGCGTTGACGTGAATGATATCAATATCTTCCTTCATGACATGATCTCTGAGAAAGTGATGACGGATCTGAATGTGCTTTGTCTTCGAGTGCTGAACAAGGTTGTTGGCAATCTTGATGGCACTTTCATTGTTGCAGTATAGTGGCACTTGCTTCAGATGGATGCCATAGTCCTTGAGAGTTTGCTTCATCCATAGAAGCTGAGCGCGGCAAGATCCAGCAGCAATGTATTCAGATTCAGCAGTGGAGAGAGACACACAGTTCTGCTTCTTTGAAGACCAACAGACAAGAGATCGTCCAAGAAAGTGACATGTGCTTGCTGTGGACTTGCGATCAATCTTGTCACCAGCATAATCAGCATCTGAGAATCCAACTAGATCAAACTCTGAGCCCTTTGGATACCATAATCCTAGTGTTGGGGTGTAAGCCAAATATCAAAGAATTTGCTTCACAGCTAAGTGATGCGATTCCTTTGGTGCCGCTTGGAATCGGGCACACATGCAAATGCTAAGCATGATATCTGGCCTAGATGCACATAAATAGAGTAAAGAACCAATCATGGAGCGGTATACCTTTTGATCGAACTCTTTACCATTATCGTCGGGACCCAATTGACCTTTGGTTGGCATTGGCGTCGTGTACCCTTTGCAGTCTTGCATTCCAAACTTCTTCGGGAAATCTTTGAGGTATTTCTCTTGAGATATGAAGATGCCTCTGCTTTGCTGACGGATTGGAAGACCAAGGAAGAACTTCAGCTCACCCATCATGGACACCTGATATTGCTCTTGCATCATGTGCCCAAACTCATCACTGTATCTTTTGTCAGTGCAGCCAAAGATAATGTCATCCACATAGATCTGGCACACAAGCAGTTCACCGTCGTATGTCTTCGTGAAGAGTAGGATCCAGGGAACTAGGTTTGAAGCCTTTGCTCTTCAGGAAGTCTTTGAGTGTGTCATACCAAGCACGAGGGGCTTGTTTGAGGCCATACAGTGCCTTGTTGAGCTTGTATACCATATCAGGATGTTTTGGATCTTCAAAGCCAGGTGGTTGTGCAACATACACTTCTTCTTCAATCTTGCCATTGAGAAAGGCACTCTTCACATCCATTTGGTATAGAAGGATGTTGTGATGGTTGGCATAGGCTAGCAGTATGCGAATGGCTTCAATCCTAGCCACCGGAGCAAATGTTTCATCGAAGCCAATCCCTTCAACTTGAGTGTTTCCTCGAGCAATGAGACGAGCCTTGTTCTGACAACTTGACCATGCTCATCTTGTTTGTTGCGATAGATCCATTTGGTGCCAATGATATTGTGCTTGCGAGGGTCAGGACGCTTTACTAATTCCCACACATTGTTCAGCTCGAACTATTGAAGCTCTTCTTACATAGCTTGAATCCATTCAGGTTCCATGAAGGCTTCAGCAACTTTCTTGGGTTCAGATATAGAGACAAATGCAAAGTGCCCATAGAAATTTGCTAGCTGTGTTGCTCTTGAATGAGTGAGTGGACCAGGTGCATTGATGCTATCAGTTATCTTCTCAATCTGTACTTCATTTGCAACATGAGGATGAACTGGACGAAGAGTTTGCCCTTGCTGACCATTGTCTTCTTCCTCGGCATTAGCTTCAGGCTGAGCAGTGTCTTCAGGTTGACTTGGTGCAGAAATGAAAAGTTCCTCTTCAGCCTGTGCCTCTGAAGGTATGATTTCTCCAGTACCCATAAGCTTAATCGATTCACTAGGAGGGACCTCATCTAACACATTTGGCAGGTGCTCTCTTTGTGAGCCGTTAGTCTCATCGAACCGCACATCCACAGTTTCAACCACTTTATAGTGAAAGAGGTTGAAGACTCTGTAGGAGTGCGAATCCTTTCTGTAGCCAAGCATAAAACCTTCATGTGCTTTCGGTGCAAATTTTGAAGTGTGACGTGGATCCTTGATCCAGCACCTAGCACCAAATACTCTGAAGTAACTGACATTTGGCTTCTTACCAGTTAGAAGCTCATAGGATGTATTCTTTAGGAGATTGTGAAGATAAACACGGTTGATGATGTGGCATGCAGTATCAATGGCTTCAGGCCAGAACTTTCTTGGAGTCTTGTACTCATCTAGCATCGTCCGAGCCATCTCAATGAGTGTTCTGTTCTCGCACTCTATGATGCCATTCTGCTGAGTTGTGTATGGAGCAGAGAACTCATGAGTGATGCCCAATGTATCAAGATAAGTGTCGAGACCTGTGTTCTTGAACTCTGTGCCGTTGTCACTTCTGATGTGCTTGATCTTGATGCCATAGTTTGTCATGGCACGATTGGCGAATCATTTGAAGACATCATGCACTTCATTCTTGTAAAGGATTATATAATCATCAACAATGACGAAGCCATAGAGGCAAGTAGTGGTAGTAAGAGTAGTGTAGTGAGTAGGGCCAAATAAGTTCATGTGAAGCAGCTCGAAGGGTTGAGATGTCGTCATGATTGTCTTCGAGGGATCCTTGGCCCTTGTCATCTTTCCAGCTTCGCAGGCACCACACAGATGATCCTTCTTGAACTTGATGCCCTCGATGCCTACGACATGTTTCTTCTTCACGAGTGTGTATAAGTTCCTCATGCGAGCATGCCCTAGCCTCCGATGCCAGATCCAACACTCTGAAGCTTTTGCTAGAAGACATACGACCAACTGTGGTCCTGCTGAGAAATGTACCATGTACAAATCGTCCTTTCGATATCCTTCAAAGACTAGAGATTTGTCAGACTCCATAAGCACAAGGCAACGATATTTGCCAAATATCACAATCATTTTCAAGTCACAAAGCATTGAGACAGACATTAAGTTGAAACAAAGGGATTCAACAAGCATCACTTTATCCATGCGTTGATCCATTGAGATTGCAACTCTACCTAGACCCAATACCTTGCTTTTACCAGTGTCAGCAAATGTGATGTGACTCTTGTCAGATGGACGCAAGGTTGAGTCCATGAGAAGACTTCGATCACCAGTCATGTGGTTAGTCCATCCACTGTCCATAATCCACTCAAAAGCCTTTGGTATCATACCCTACATTGCAGTTAGGGGGATAGGCTTCACCAAGGAAAATGTGAAGCATAAACATTTGACAGACAAGCATATTATCAAAGTTCAGATCCTGGTTAGAGAAGATAGGATGACGGTCAAGAAAACCAGGAACAAAATACATAGTAAGACCATTTGGGCATTTTATCTTGCGCCTCACAAGATGTTTTAGGTCCCAAGCATAAGCATCAGACGCCTTTGATTTCCGGCTGGAGACCCTTCCCTGCAAAAGAGAGTTAAGTTTTCTTAACCACCCACATTTTCAGGGGTGGCTTCGAAGCAATGAGTCTAAGTGCAGCATCTGAGAACTTTGGCTTTGGAGCCCTAGCAAATAGCCTTGCAGGAGGTGAATAATACTCATATGAATAAGCAGAAAAGTTCTTGGTCTTATGAACATAGCGGTTTGAAGAAACACACTCATATTTATAAGCCTGAGTATGATTTCCCTGCAAAACATTAGAGTTAGGGTGACTCTAGTGAGTCCTCTATCTGTATGAAGACTTTGGACCATATGAAGCCTTTGGTCCGGGGTTTGTCTTCTTCCCTGGTGGTGTCATGATGACATTCACCTGAAGATTCTCAACACAACTCTTGGGCACCCAGATCTTCTTCATAGGTGGCCCATTCCTGCAGTTAGTACCAATATACCTGGCAAACACTTCACCATTTTGATTCTTAAACAGTTTATAGTTTGCATCAAAGGATTCATCAATGATAATCGCGTTTTCACAAGTGAAGCCAGATAAGGTAGATGGATCCACTGAAGGTCCCTTTGCAGCAACCCATGTGGTTTTGGGGTACTGCTCAGGCTTCCAGTAAGATCCATCAACATTCATTTTCCTCTCGAACCCAACACCCTCTTTCCTAGGGTTTCGGTTCAGAATCTGCTTTTTGAGGACATCACATAGTGTCTGATTGTCACGCCCAATATGCGACCCTATCCAAAAGGAACTCAAAGGTCCCACCAAGGATAGACCCGCATATTGAAACGCTTTTGCAAGGTGGATATCATTACATCAACATTACATAAAAGATGGGGATATATACAAGAGGCATACAATGCCACACGAATACAACATCACAATACATCAGAGCATCATTCGACTACGGATGAAACACAAACAGAAACTCAAACGACATCCACCCTGCTAGCCCAGGCTGCCGGCCTGGAACCTATCCCTTGATCGAAGAAGCAGAAGAAGAACTCAACGCAAGCAAGCATCGCTCTCGCGTCATGATCATCGCATAACCTGTACCTGCAACTGTTGTTGTAGTAATCTGTGAGCCACGAGGACTCAGCAATCCCATCACCATGGGTATCAATACTAGCAAAGCTTAAATGGAAAGGAAGGGGTAAAGTGGTGAGGCTGCAGCAGCAACTAAGCATATATGGTGGCTAACATACGCAAATAAGAGCGAGAAGAGAGCAATCGGAACGGTCGTGAAACTAGTAATGATCAGAAGTGATCCTGAACTCCTACTTACGTCAATCATAACCCAGAAACCGTGTTCACTTCCCGGACTCCGCCGAGAAGAGACCATCACGGCTACACACGCGGTTGATGCGTTTTAATTCGGATCTGGTGTCAAGTTATCTACAACCGGACATTAACAAATTCCCATCTGCCTATAACCGCAGGCATAGCTTTTGAAAGATTATACCCTGCAGGGGTGTCCCAACTTAGCCCATGACAAGCTCTCGCGATCAACGAAGGAATAGACGTTCTCCCAGGAAGACCCGATCAGACTCGGAATCCCGGTTTACAAGACATTTCGACAATGGTAAAACAAGACCAGCAAGACCTCCCGCTGTGCCAACAAATCCCGATAGGAGCTGCACATATCTCGTTCTCAGGGCACACCGGATGAGCCAGACATCGGGTTGGCCTAGACCCTAGTTGTCCAGGGGGCGCCGGACATCGCTCGGTTTGGACCAACACTTAGACAAGCACTGGCCCGAGGGGGGGGGGGTAAAAATAAAGATGACCCTCGGGATGCGAGACTCCCAAGGGAAAAAGGGCTAGGTGAGGCAAATGTTAAAACCAATGTTGGGCCTTGCTGGAGGAGTTTTATTCAAAGCGAACTGTCAAGGGGGTCCCATAAATCACCCGACTGCGTAAGGAACGCAAAATCCGGGAACATAACACCGGTATGACGGAAACTAGGGCGGCAAGAGTGGAACAAAACACCAGGCAAAAGGCCGAGTCTTCCACCCTTTACCAAATATATAGATGCATTAATAATATAAGAGATATTGTGATATCCCAACCAAAATCCTATCCACCATGGAGAAATCTTCAACTTCACCTGCAACTAGCAACGCTATAAGAGGGCTGAGCAAAGCGGTAACATGGCCAAACAACGGTTTGCATAGGAAAGGTGTCAAAGGTTAGAGGTTCATGGCAATATGGGATGGCTCGATAAACAGGTAATAGGTAGCGCAGCAAAGCGATAGAACGAAGCAACCAGCATAGCAATGATAGTAGTGAGATCCAGGGTAGCGGTCATCTTGCCGGAAATCCCGCAAGGAAGAAGAACGAGTCCATGAAGAAGATGAATCCACGAAGACGGACCAAGCGTAGACGAACGAATCCTCACAATCGCAACGAAATAGGGACTATCGAAAAGAAGCACACAACATAGTAAACGCACCACACATGAACGAGGCATGATGCACAACAAGCATGATGCATGGCATGACTACATGAAGCTATTCATGGCAAGGGATGATGCAAACAAGAGCAACACATCAAGGCAAGTTTAAATGAGGCCGGGAACAACATATAACAATTCCGGTAAGTCCTCATATGCATATTTCGAAATTAGTCCAGATCTGAATAAACATTAAGTTCAAGTTGTTAAACAACAAGTTAAGATGCACCAAGATGATCTACATGAGATTCTAGTCAAGTTACATATAAAGTTCATTTAGTTCGGAGCTACGGCCTAGAAGATATGAGCAAAACAAGTTAAACATGGCATTGATGCAAAATGCATACAAACATCAAGCAAACACCTCAAAACAAGGATGCAACATGATAATATGAAACTACATGCAATTCTAAGAAATTTTCATATAGAGCACACTCAAAACGGAGCAACGGTTCAATACACACACATGAAACAAGTTTAAAGGACAAGCTGTCCAAAACAATAACTAGACATATTGCAAGCATCAAAACAATAAGCTACAACACCCCAACATGAAAACAAAAGACATGGACATGATGTACATGTAAAGCATTACAAAACATGAAAACTGAGCTATCTCCAGAAATCACTAGAACATGCTCAAACACACATGGTAAGATTGCAAGTTACAACAATTTCAGACTTTGCAGAAAATAACATCACGATGCAATGTTTAGAGCTATCAAACAACATGTTACAGGAACTTATCATGGCAAATAAAGGCATGGCATGAATCTACTAATTTCATAGATCAAAAGTTCCTTACTGATCATAAGCCAAAAGGGATCAGAAAATATGATGGCACCCACGTAAACATAGCAAGTTTTGTTAACAGATTCAGCAAACAAAGCATGGCATTGACATAAATATGAAGGCACCTTCGTGAGCTCGATGCACTCACTACAGAGCATCCCATGATAAACTAAGCATACATCCATCAAGAAGACATGTCATAGAAGCTATACATGGCAAGAAACAACATCATGGCATACCCGGATCAACTACAACAACCTCGGCAAAATTGAATAACATGTAAACAATCTGCCAGGAAACAATTTGAAGCAAAAGTAGAGCACGAAAAAGACATGCTAGATTACTCCATAATTGCAACCAGGACCATGGATGGATAGAGCATAACCATGTTTTCAAAACACCCTTACTGAAGTATCTCAAATTATGCATGGATCTCTCTGTAACCACATGTTTACATGGCATCAAAATTACAACAGAACAGGGACTAAAATCAGCATTAACACGAAGCCTAGTTTGCATGCTTGTGCTAGTCACCACATTTATCACAAAAATACATGGTATACACCCCCTGTAAAGATGGCATGGCATAGTTCAAAACACATGTAGACATCAACCTCATAGGATGCACACATCAATCATGGCAAAAATGACAAAAGAGCTTGTTCTGTAAACAGACAGCAGATAACATCATGAAGCACTTTTGCAACGATGATTCAGGCATCTAGATGACCTCAAATGAAAAAGATGCAATGGAATTAAATGATGTACTCTTCGAGACGAACAATTTGACATATTACACGCACGAAACGGAGCTACGGATGCAAAGATACGGCATGACGAACATGGCATGAAAATTACTAGAATCTGGGGACTTAGCAGATTTTACCCTCTCGAAAAGTTGGACGGGGTCGAGCGGGATGAAGAGATCCGGGCGCGGGGCGGCCGTTTGGATCATCTCCCGGTGGATCTGGTCCACCCGGACCGGATCTGGAGCGGGATGGTCGGAGTCCGACGAGGGACGGTGGGGCGGCGATGACCGGCGAGGAAGGGCGGCGGGGCCGGCGATGTGGGGCTCCGGCGAGCCTCCGGTCGCCGGTGACGGGTCGGGCGCACGGCAGCGGAGGCGCCGGCGGCGGAGAACACGGACAGCACGCGCGGCTCCGGCGAGCTTGGCGCGGGGCGGAAGAGGGCGGCGGCGCGGCCCTCCGGTGGCCGGCGACGAGGTTGCCGGAGGGGCGCGGGAGGCGCGGGCGGCGCGGAGGTGGCGGGGTGCCGGGGCGCTCGGGGAGGCGCGACGGCGGTCGCCG
>NC_041391.1:287730097-287735520 GCF_002162155.2 Triticum dicoccoides
GCGTGGGCGGCGCGGCCCGGTTCGGCCCGGGGCGGGCCGGATCTGGGCCCCGTGCGGCGGCGCGTGGTGGGATGGCGGCGGCGACAAGTGGCGAGAGGCGATTGGCTGAGGGGGCGGCGATGATGACGTGTCGGCCTGCCATTGGCCGGCGCGACGTGGCTGGCTGGACATGTCCGGCGCGGTTGGACATGTCCGGCGGCGCGGAGGAGAAAACTAGGGTTTCGGGGGGAATTAGACCGCGAATTTGGACGGGGAGGGCATATTTATAGGTAGAGGGAGCTAGGAGAGTTCAAATGAGGAGCGGTTTTCGCCCACACGATCGTGATCAAACGACCGAGAGCATGGAGGGGAGTTAGATGGGTTTTGGGCACTTTGGAAGGATGTTGGGCTGCAAAGAGAGAGGGGCTTTTACGGTTACCCGGTTAACCGTTGGAGTACCAAACGACCTCCAAATGGCACGAAACTTGACAGGCGGTCTACCGGTGCTATACCAAGGCCGCTTGGCAAGACCCGGTCCATTCCGAGAACGTTTAACACCCACTCACAACGAGAGATAAAAGGGGAACACCGGAGGGCATAGGAGTGCCAGATCGCGAAACGGACAACAGGGAAAAGGCTCGGATGCATGAGACGAACACGTATGCAAAATGAAATGCACATGATGACATGATAAAATGCAACACGCAAGCAAATGACATGGCAACGACGGCGAATAACTGGCAGACACATGTCACATCGAATCCGGGGTGTTACACTGATGCCCTTTGAGACTTTTGTACATTCAAGTCTAAAGCCTAATGAGTAATGAATCAATTAGACAATGGGTGATGAGGAGTGGCTGCTGAGTGTTGAGGACGTATCTCAGGATAAATCGGGTTGGCTTGGTGGGTGCTGCATGCCTGAGCCCTGAACAGATTGGGAAGGTAGGCACGACGGCGCGCCCGGGCGGCAGTATCGGTGTTCTGGGAACGGGGGTCCCCAGACTTGCCTGCCTGCGGCCTGCGGCGTGGCTCAAAGGAGGCCCAGCACAGCCCATCTTCATCAATGCAAGCTCAAGATCCTCGCGAGGGGCCAAGCCTCGCGGGGCGGATGACAAGGAGCTTCCTCAGGCACGACCTCGTCAGGCTGGCTCATGAGGGGGCGGAGAGTTCAAGGCAGGGTACCTCGCGAGGTGCCCATGACGCAAGCCGTGACGACAAAGGGCGCCAGTCGGGCGCCAGCCCGCGTAGTGTCCTCCTTTCCTCTTTGGTGCAAAGGGAGCAAGCGCAGGCGAGAGCATCAAGCAAAGGCATCCATTTCGGTGCAACAAGACCAAGACCAGCCCAACGGCCAGAAGGAAGTCATTGTGGAGCCCAAGCCGGCGTCATCACCAGAGCCTTTGACAGGCGAGGACCAACTTTAGTCAGGATAAGTGTACCCGATGTTCCCCTTCAAAATGGCAATTGTTGGCGCCCTTCCCGCTCAATATTTGGGAAGAGGCCCAGGGCCTTTGCCTATAAATAGGACTAGCCACCCCCAGGGTAGAGGCATCTGGATCCTCATCAAGAAACTAGTAGATAGAGCGATTGAACCCCTCCTAGCAGTTCATCGCACCAGCCAAGAACAGACCATCGCGAGGCTGTTCTGCTTTGTATTGTTCATCATCAAGCCCAAGAGGCAATCCACCACACCACACACTGCAGTAGGGTATTACACCACAATGGTGGCCTGAACCAGTATAAATCTTGTGTCTCTTGTGCTGTTTAGTTTGGTAGTTTAGGTCCTAGCGATTCGGCGAGGAGCGAGCTGGCAGAGGGTTGAATCTCCGCGCGCACCCCAGAGTTCGAACCTCAAGGGTCTGCCAGAACCTAAAATCCAACATTTGGCGTGCCAGGTAGGGGTGCGCCGGAATGTGCCTTGCGCCGTCTTGTTCTTCCCCGACCACCGCAACCATGTATGATGCTCGTCGGGCTCGCGCCGAGCCGCCCTCGCCTCCCATGTCGCCCAGACGGCTCCCGTCGGCGGGCGCCCTCGTCGTTCCCCGTCACCTGCTGTCAACGCTGCCACCGGCCCGGCGGGGAACGAGCAGCAAGCGTCGTCCCAGCATCTGTCCATGAGGCGGGATGGCCGCACTACCACGCCCTCGCTCACCCCTGCTGGTTCTTCGTCACGCGCGCCCCGCACAGCCATGGAGGCCCGAGCTGCGCTCATCGCGGCAAACGAGCTCCTGCGCTACCGCCCCATCGACGACGTCTACGAAGAATGGCTCGACTGAGTCGCTGAGCTCGTCCGCGCCGCCGGAGGCGCCCCCGCACCGTCCTTCTCGCTGCACCGCACCCCGCCCCGCGTGGGCGATGAAGCTCCTGGGGCGCCTCAGCCGCCTCCTCCTCAAGAAGGCGCCCTGGCCCCAAGGCGCGCGGCCCCTGGGCAGAACCCGCTCCGCTAGGCGCCAGCGCGGCAAGAGCAGAGCTGCCAAGAAGTCCCTCGCCCACGAGAAGCTGCCCGAGTGCTCCCTCCTCCAGCACATCAAGACCCAGCGCTGCCCCCAGCCGCGGCGCATTGGGACCCACAGGACCAAGCTCTCCATCGTCCAAGGCCCCCCGTGGCCACGGCGGGCTGCCGCGCCTTCACCTCCGAGCTGTGCAGCGTTGCGTGGCCCGACAAGTTCAAGCCAGACCTGCCCCCTCGCGACGACGGCACGGCTGACCCTGCGGAGTTCCTCCAACTCTACGAGTTGGGCATCGAGGCCGCCAACGGAGACGAAAAGGTCATGGCGAACTGGTTTCTCATGGCGCTCAAGGACGGAGCCCGCACCTGGCTCCTGAATCTGGCCCCGGGCACGATCTCTTCCTGGGACGAGATGCGCACCCGCTTCATCACCAACTTCCAGGGTACTCGCGACCGGCCACCCGCCATGAGCGACATGTGCCGTATCAAGCAGCAGCCAAGGGAAACCCTGTAGAAGTACATCCAGCGCTTCAACAACGCTCGCCTCGAGATCCCCAGGGTAACGGAGGAGGCCATCATCTCTGCCTTCTCCGACGGTGTGCACGACGTCAAGATGAAGGAGGAGCTGGCGATGCATGAAGACTTGTGCACCTCCCTGGAGCTGTTCAACTTGGCGAGCAAGTGCGCCAGGGCTGAGGAGGAGCGCCTCTCCCTCCTCGGGCTGCCTGCCACGGACCCCGAAGAGAAGAAGCCCAAGGCCAAGGACGTGAAGCGCAAGGGGGTTGCCGTGCTCGCGGCCGAGCCAGACACCAAACGGGGCAGAGATCAGCCCGAATCCTCCAAGGGCAGCCGGTACTGCGTGTACCATGACCTCCCCACTCACAACACAAATGAATGCCAAGAGCTCCGGGCCGTGTGCGAAGGAAGGGTCGGCAGACGTCCCGACCACAGCGACCGAGGCTACGGCCGAGGAGGAGGAAGGAATGCAGGACACTGGGAAGACCGCGGCCCGCGCCAAGCGTGGCGCGACCAACCTCGCGAGGACCGCTGGCGGGACCCGCCTCGCGAGGGAGGCTGGAGGGATCAGCCTCGCGAGGATCGCCCGCAAGGGAACGCAGGCCTCCCTCCGCTGCCGCCGCAGCCAAGAAGGAATGAAGACCGTCATCAGGACGAGGGGGCTGGGGGCTTCCAGGAACCGCGTGCAATCGCCTGCATCCTGGGCAGAGCTCAAGCCCCAGCCTCTCAGCGCATCTTCAAGCAGTTCGCCTGCGAAGTGAATGCAGTCCTCCCCAAGCTCGAGGCCACGCTCCCTCTCAGGTGGTCGACGTGCGCCATCACGTTTAGCTCAGCGAATCAGCTCAAGTGCGCGGCCACAGCAGGAGTCCTCCCGATGCTTTGTTCCCAATCATCAGCAACGTGCTAGTCACCAGGGCCCTCATCGACGGCGGGGCAGGGCTCAACGTCCTATCCGTGGAAACATTCAACAATCTTCAAGTGCCTTACAGTCAGCTTCAGCCAACCAAGCCCTTCTCCGGAGTCACCGACGGCTCCACGGTCCCGATAGGGCAGGTCCGCCTTCCTGTCACCTTCGGGGCTCGCGACAACTACCGCACCGAGCTCATCGACTTCGACGACGCCCACATTCGCCTGCCATACAACGCCATCCTCGGGTACCCGGCACTGGCCAAGTTCATGGCCGTAACCCACCACGGCTACAACATCCTCAAGATGCCAGGAAGAGGCGGGGTCATCACGGTGCCCTGCGAAGAGAGAGACGCAGTGTGCTCCCTGGAGCGAGCCTTTCAGGCCACATCACTAGAAGACCCAGACCGTGGAGGCAGGAGGCTTCCCGAGGCCGCCCCCAAGAAGAAGAAGACATCAACCGGCCCGGCCCCCCAGGAGGCAGGCCCCTCAGGGCCCGCGCCTGGCCAGGAGGAGCCTCCTTTCATCGCATAGGGAAGCGTGCCCCGCGCCCTCCTCAGGCAAGGCTCGGGGGCTCTCTCCTGGAGGGCCGCCGACCTCGCCGAGGTCACGAGGGAGGCGCTTGGGCACCACGTGGAGGCGTGCTTCGAAGCACGTTTCCCTCAAGAAGGAGCAAGGCAAGGAGGGCCAAACCCTCAGGAGTTCGTCAGCAAGGCCATTCAGGAGTTACAGGAGTCGAGGGTCATGAGAGGCAGCCGCCGCCTACCCGCTGTGGCCCCCCATCCAGGCGAGGATGGTGGGCTGCGCGTCTGCATCGACATACCAGGGCTCAACCGAGCCGCATCTCAAGAGCGCCTCTGGCCCTCGCGAGTGGGATGTTGTGAAGGTCCGCCCCACAGCTACGTGTGCATGCCTTACGGCCTGCCGAACGCGGCTGCTGCGCACCAGCGTCTCATGAGGGTCATCTTGGAGGCTCAAGAGGTCAGGCGTGCCGCAGCCCTGGCGGAGATGGAGATGGCCCGCGAGGAGTCGCCGGCGCCTCCGGAGCCTCCCGAGGCTCCTGGGCCTGGGGGCTCGTGAGGATCGGCTCCCGCAGCCCACCGAGTCTGCTACACCAACACCCCTTCGTCCCCAACATCATCAGGTGACATCTTTTAAGTTTCGTTTCTGGCTGGGAGCGCCTTCAGGGCCGCATTATTCCCAGGCCGCGTGGGTCCGTCCCTGTGGCATGTATCCCTTTTATCTCATGTCCTTAGCTTATCTTATTGGGGGCGCCCCTCGGGCTGCATCATCCCCAAGCTGCTCGGGCCTGTCCCAGCGGCATGTATCCTTCTTGCGTTTATCTTAGGGCTATGCTTTCGATCCACCATGCTTGTTATTTGGTGCCTTTTTCTCCTGGGTGTCGGAATCTTGCACGTTAAAGGGGGGTGCCTGAGCATCGCGACTCAGGGCTCCTACCGGCTCTCTGGCCCTCACCCTCTGGTCTTGTTCATGGCATCGCGACCTGGCATGCCAGCGATGGCTGAGACCAGCCCGAGAGCCGGGACCCGAGGACGTAGAGTTTCGACATCTAA
>NC_041391.1:287735666-287744899 GCF_002162155.2 Triticum dicoccoides
GGGGGGGGTGCCTGAGCATCGCGACTCAGGGCTCCTATTGGCTCTCCGCCCCTCACCCTCTGGTCTTGTCCACGGCATCGCGACCTGGCATGCCAACGACGGCTGAGACTAGCCCGAGAGCCCGGACCCGAAGACGTAGAGCACCGGCATCTGGCCAAATTTGCAGGAACACATTCCAAGGTAAGGCCCAGCGCCAGGCGCAACCCGCCCTGAGGTCGGGTCCCGCGAGTCCCGCGCTGGCTCACGGGTGCCCCAATACACCTCGCTAGGCCTCTCACGCCTCTCCAAAGCAACTAACAACTAACTGTCGATCGCCACGGCGAACTCTCGTTCCTTTTGTGATGAGCCTGCAGGGTCCCTCCAAGGAGCACCGCCAGGCGAAGCCCTCACGGTGCCTTCTTCGCTCTTGACTGTGCGACCCGCTCGCACGTTAAAGGGGGGGGGGTACCTGAGCATCGCGACTCAGGGCTCCTATCGGCTCTCCGGCCCTCACCCTCTGGTCTTGTCCATGGCACCGCGACCTGGCATGCCAGTGACGGCTGAGACCAGCCCGAGAGCCGGGACCCGAGGACGTAGAGCAGAAAGGGGAGCGAGGGTGAGAGGGAAGAAGCACGCAAGGACCTCGCCAAGCAATCCCTCGCCGGCCAAGGCACAGACCTAGCGCCGCACCATGAAGCATTTCCCGACCCTCGAGATAAGTCACCCTCCGGACACACTAGTTATTGCAGCACCACCCCCGCACTCAATGCAATCCCATGTTAGCAACGTCGCTCTCCTTTCTCACCGAACGATGGCTGCTTGAGCGCTAAGGGGGACCTCCTGAGCATCGCGACTCAGGGGCTCTTACCGGACCTCGGGCCGCTCACCTCCTGGCCTTGACCACGGCATCGCGACCTGGCATACCAGCGACGGCTGAAGCCGCCTTGGGACTGGGACCTGTCGGCGCAGAGCATCAAGCCCTCGTGAGGACTGAAAGGAGGAAACTAAGCTAAAACGGAATGAGCATCTCACACTGCTTCATAATAAGGATCATATTGACAGACGGAGCTACAAACATCTTACAAGCCCCCGTGGGGTATATCCTTGGCCCCTTGCAGGAACAAAAGGCGCGAATCCTAAGGAGTCCTAACTACAGGGGGCATCACGGCAGATGCCATCATCAACAGTGGGCCGCCCAGTCCGGCGCCAACCCCATCCAGATCAGAGGCGGCGACGGCCCGACGAGCCCGCCCTGCTCCGAGAACGGCGCAGGCTCGGGGGCTCGTAGCTGTCGTCGCTCATCTCCGGCGTCGCGAAGAGCTCGGCGGAGTCGCTGGATCCTCCGGCGCCTTTGTCGCCTGAGGAGCAGCCAAGGGGGCGATCGGTAGGCCTCTGTCTCGCCGCAGCAGGGTCCCGACCGCCTCTCCCGAGGCAGCACTCCAGCCGACGACCCTCCGCATCGAAGACCTTGAAGGACATCACCGAAGCACCATCATACTCCAGATGGATCGTGAGGGCGCCCCTCGTCCTGCAAACCTGGGCGACCTCGCCCCAGCCTCGAATAATGAAGACCTCGCCCGGGGCAACGACCGCGACCTCTGCCCTGGTCATGAGGGTGCCGCAACCAGCATGTTGCAGCCAGAGCCCCAGGGGTTCCCCCTGCCGGACGACAGAGGCGAAGAAATAGGGGAGACGAATCCAAGACTTAGGAGGCGTGGCGGAGTGAAGCACGAACTCTCGGCAGGAGCCCTCGGCGTGGACTCCAGGGGGGAAGACGCACACCTTCGTGATCCGCCGGCGTCATCGGCGGAGCCGCTTGTGGCGTTCGGCGTTGACTCCTTCAGGGCCGCCAATGTGCGCATACAAGGGAAGAGGGAACCCTGGTGGCGGTCGCTCACACCAGGGTCTTGACGCTTCCTGGCGAGTGTCCTCGCCCGGACACCAGAGAGCAAGCCGCTTCTTCGGGGGAAGCGGATCAGGATCCTCTTGGGGAGCCTTTCCCTTCTCTTCCGCGGAGAACCGGCGGATCGGAGCCATTGCAGCAAGATGGAGCAAGAAGGAGGAGAAGTAGAAGGATAGATTGGAAGGGCGCGCGCCGTTCCGTACTTATAGCCGGCGAAGGCCAACCGTCGGCCTCCACGATCACCGGTAATCATGACCCTCTTTGCATGCAGGGACTTGTCGAATCCGAGCGGTTACCGAGGCGTCGTGGGGAAGCAGTGCCGCCCACGTCCAATCAACTGCCACGCGGCGCCCGAGGCCACAGGCTGCTAGGGCCCGCGACGCTTCGCACTTGCCCTTTCGCCTCTCTGCTCGGCCAAGTTCGGGCACGCCGTGGGCCCGGGGGCTACTGTCGGCGTTCTGGGAACGGGGGTCCCCAGACTTGCTTGCCTACGGCCTGCAGCGTGGCTCAAAGGAGGCACAACACAGCCCATCTTCATCAACGCAAGCTCAAGACCCTCACGAGGGGCCAAGCCTCGCAGGGCGGACGACAAGGAGCTTCCTCAGGCACGGCCTCGTCAGGCTGGCTCATGAGGGGGCGGAGAGTTCAAGGCAAGGTACCTCGCGAGGTGCCCATGACGCAAGCCGTGACGACCAAGGCCGCTAGTCGGGCGCCGGCCCGCGCAGTGTCCTCCTTTCCTCTTTGGTGAAAAGGGAGCAAGCGGGGGCGAGAGCATCAAGCAAAGGCGTCCATTTCGGTGCAACAAGACCAAGACTAGCCCAACGGCCAGAAGGAAGTCATTGTGGAGCCCAAGCCGGCGTCATCACCAGAGCCTTTGACAGGCGAGGACCAACTTTAGTCAGGATAAGTGTACCCAATGTTCCCCTTCAAAATGGCCAATTGTTGGTGCCCTTCCCGCTCAATATTTGGGAAGAGGCCCAGGGCCTTTGCCTATAAATAGGACTAGCCACCCCTAGGGTAGAGGCATCTGGATCCTCATCAAGAAACCAGTAGATAGAGCGATTGAACCCCTCCTAGAAGTTCATTGCACCAGCCAAGAACAGACCCTCGCAAGGCTGTTCTGCTTTGTATTGTTCATCATCAAGCCCAAGAGGCAATCCACCACACCACACACTGGAGTAGGGTATTACACCACAATGGTGGTCTGAACCAGTATAAATCTTGTGTCTCTTGTGTTGTTTAGTTTGGTAGTTTAGGTCCTAGCGATTCGGCGAGGAGCGAGCTGGCAGAGGGTTGAATCTCCGCGCGCACCCCAGAGTTCGAACCTCAAGGGTCTGCCGGAACCCGAAATCCGACAAGTGGTGACGCTGTTGGGCGAGCGGCTCCTGGCCTCCTGTTAGTCCGGCGTCTCCTCCTAGAGTCATGCCGTCCGGGGACAGCAAGTCGCCGGCGAGGCAGGCGACTGGGGGCGAGTAGAGATCGGAAGCGCGTAGCAGAACAGAGGGGAATCGGGGCCTGGGATGACCCAAAATCCCAGGGTGGGCCAGCCCACCGTGGGCCAGCCCACCGTGGGCACCCTGTAGAGATACACACCCGAGCGGCGAACATGCATTTTCAAAACTAATTTAGGAACATTTAGCTGACCAATTAAACAACTCTATTTTAATAATATCAGATTCGTATTTGAACAACTACGCTTGTTTAGCTTGATGGGTGGAGCAGTGTTATTATGACACGAAGCACGTATTCTGATCGTATAGTGATCATAAAAGGGGGAAACTCTAAGCATATTTTTTTAGCAAAAGAGGGTTTCCCCTCCGATTTCTATTAAAGAAACCACCACGGAACCAACATGATCAATTAAACCCTAAGCATGATCAATTAAACCGTATTATGGCTGTGCCATGGCAGATTTGAAGCTGCAAACCGGAGAAATGATATTTAGCATCCATTGTTTGCTTCAAACTAAGAACTAAATTCTAAGAGCTGAAAAGAAAGTAGAGTAACCAAGTTAAGATCTATTTCCTGGTTGAGATCAAAAAGTTGAGGAGATATGAAGTACCACCTCTCTTGCGGCACCGTGTAGGCATCGGGGGTGCGATGGCTATCGGTGGCGTTGAAGCAGATCTGCGACGGTAGACGGGTGCATCGAGGGATAAGTCCCATTGCAGTGGAAGAGAAGGTCGTGTGAGCGGCCCCAGCAAAGAGGACGACGGCGCCGATGAAGTGAGAGGATGCGATGCAAGGCTATTGGTCCGTCGCCGTGGATGAGAAACGTCCATCTCTAGCAGTGGACGACACGGTCTTGGTAGGCGCTCCAGCATGGTGGAAGACGGTGGCAATGGATGTGGTGGAGGACGCCGGCGATGGATGGGGTGGCGGACGGAGGCTAGTGTGGGGATGGGGTGTTCTAGCGCGGACGGTGTATGAATGGGAAAATGGAGGGAGAGGTACGGGGAACCATGTTTTTGGGACGCGCCTGTCTGAAATATGGGAGAGTTATGAACTTAGCCCCCATTTAAAATTTGGACGTCTCGTCGGTTGGGGATAGGACGGTAATCTCGCATCTCGCCAATATTTGCCCAGAGCGATTTCGGGCGAGGAGAGGGTGGTTGGCGCCCATGGTTGGTGCCCATGGTGTATGAACGGGGCTGACAGGTAGGGCGGTTGTGTCACGTCTGAGTGAAGTTACAAACATGCCGCTATTGAAAATATTTGCCTACATCGATTTCGGCCGAGTCGAGTTTGTTTTGCCGCCCACCATGTATGAATGGGGAATGGAGGGAGAAACAGAGGTCTTTCGGACGAGCTTGAATCAAATGTGTTTTGCCGCCCATGTTTGACGCCCACCGTGTCGGAATGGGCTCAGAGGCGGTCGTGTCACGTCTAATTGAAGTTACTAACCTACCCCTATTTAGAGCAGTGGAAATCGGGCCGATGGATTGTCCGTGTAATGGGTAGACATTAATTTCCATCTCCCAAACACTTGGCTTCGGGTAGCTGATGTGGGAGTGGACATTTTGCCACTTCTTTCGAATTTTGGGACAATAAGCATCCACGTTTACCCTGGCAACTAAATTTGAATCCATTTTGTATTCCTATATGAATCTTTATAAATCATTCTATGTGTTTTTATATATCTTCAAAAGGACGACAAAGATATATTCCACTGTCATATATGAATATGGTTTACAAATGCCGATACTCAAATTCAGAAGCTAGAATCCAGTTTAAGGTGAATTCGAATATTTGGAACACTTCATGTCCAACTCAAATGTCACACGCAGCATAATGTGTACTCCCATTTATATATGTACACAAGCGATGTATCAAGATTCAAATACTGAGTCAATCAACCAAGAATGTACAAAACTAACAGACATATAAACACTTATAGAGTATATGGATCAATAATATCAACTAACATACATAAGACAGTCCGATGTACTTTTTTTTGCTACAACAACATCCTTTTTAGCCAGCATCTTGGCCCTTTCCGATGCGTGCCACTTATGGTCCATCTATACTTCTATTAGTGCCGAATGCACATTCAGCCCGATTGGCATATTTGTAGGTCTGCCACAGCAATCCAAATGAAATGTCTCTGAGTCTTATCAATTAATACAAACTTGTGCTCAAATAAAATTACAAACCAAAAAACAAAAAAAAACAATTATTACATGATCTCTAAAACAAATGGTTTGATTGATTACATGAACAAACAACACAAAGGTCATTCAACGATGGAAAGAACATTTCACCTATTATTTACCAAGTGGGAATTTAATTTCCATTTTTCCTTCAGGACCTTAACAATGTGGTCAGTCTCAGCTTGCTTGGTTTTGAAATCCACCAAATATTTAATGGTTGTCTTGAGTACTGCTTGTGATTGTGCTGTTTGCTTCCTCAACATGTCAACTTCATCTCTAAGTGCAGAAGCAGAATCTCTTTCTACCACTAGTTTAGCCTCTAGAGCATCAGCAGTTGGCAATTCATAATGCACGATTGGGCCAGTGCCACTGTTGTGGGATGACGCAACATCCATGGGGACCTCGCCCTTTGATCTTGGGCTAACCTGTTTTGCCATTAAAGTTCCGATTGGATTCAGAAAAGTTGAAGTTAGCAAAACATCTCAACTTGGAGTTATAACAGCAAACCAGTCAAACAAACAAGGAATTAAAGAGTTTCAATTGGATGCTGAAAAGTAGTTATTAACATCATTGTAACCCGCTATTGCAGCAGCAAAGCAGTTAAACAAACAAGTAGATATTTAAGTTAAGGCAAACAGGTAATTCTTAACAGTAAGTATCAAACACATAAATAGGCGCAGTCTACAATAGGGTTAACATGTTGTGGCATTATGTAATCAGTAGCAAACTAAATTAAGCCAAGCAACGTAATTGAACAATTTTGCAATAAGTGGCTAACTAAAATTCCGAGAAGCAGGTAACTGAACTTACGCTAGTTCTTTGTACAGGCACACTGCAAGTTCTTTTTCGCTTACAAGGTTGTACGAAGGAGTCCATGGCATCAATTGCTTGGATACGCAGTCCCTATACTTCTTTCTTCCCACACTGCATTGGTAAGTCGAATGGTTAATCTGGTAAGATGGTGCATCCTTGATATGTTATATGAGGACGTGTAGTCAGACTAGTTGTAACCACACACATGACACTGGCTTTTACTGTATATTTCATGTGATTACTTTTGGCATATCGAGATCTAAGCAATCTACAATAGGATGAAAAGACTGGCATCCTTCACATTATTGGTGAACTCAGTTGATAGAAACAAGCAATTCAACCATTCTGTGGGTAAATCAAAAGCGCCACTGGAATATTTTTCACTACCCAATCATACACACAAAAGGGGCGACGCCACCATAGGGGCTGGTATGGGCGGCCGCCTCAGGTGGCTGGAAAGTGTGCACCTAGTTTGAGTCGTCCATGTTGGCCCAGGCTAGTTTTGTTCGTCCCAACGCACGAGCAAGAAATGTAAAAAATGAATAAAAATGTTTTAATTTGGATGGGCCAATAACATAAGTGCAAGGCAGGCCCTATAGCAGGCTCGCGGCCCCAACGGGCGCCTCCCATATCGATCGACAGCAGGAAAAATCCCAATTCATTTGCTCCAGCTTCCAGTCTGGTTCGCTCCTAACCTAACCGCCGCTGGATAGACCGACACAGCACTTCCTCACGCCCTCGTTGGAGGGCGGTCGCCGGGCTTCAAGCGAACGGAAGGACAAGAAGATGAAGATCCAACCCTGGGTGTAGCCTGCGTGGGAGGCAGCGGCGGCAGCATGGGCATGGCATCAAGCTTGCGCAAACGGACAGTCGCAGCTTGCAAGAGTAGCATGCGCAACGAGCAGGTATATCACATCCCTGATTATATCTAATTCAACTCTTCAATTTCTGGCCAATAGTTAAACCTGACGGTGTTGTAAAATTGCTTGTATGTAGGGAATCTATGAGAAAATGAAACCAATTTCTACTTATTTTATAACTCCCCCAATCAATACTGAACAGACTAAATCTGATGTATCTAATCAAGTTTTTGATGCAAACATACAAGCTCATGTTGCTCTTGAGCCTGAAGTGTCTAATGAACAGACTACTAATGAAAGATTTGATGCAAACATTTTACATGCTCCTGGTGATGAACATATAGTGTCTAATGAGGGATCTAATGCAAGCATTTAAGCTCATTGAAGGATTTAGTGTCTAATGATGATCTGCTATGTTGAGAGAGACAGAGATTTGCAGGCATTGATGACAAGCAAATTATAGTGCATTTTCATAGCTTGAGGAAACGTCGAGGCCATCTACCAGAAAGTCCCCGTATCATGACAACATAGCATAAATACTTTTCTAATCTGTTGTTTGAAACTATTGGCATACTTGTGCAGGATAGATATATTGATATGCAGTTTGCGCACTGGTTATAGGTGCAATTACACTTCGATATTTTGAGCCGGAGAACGAATAATTCAAGCAGGTACAGACCATGTTTGTAGTCCTTGTACACCATGCTTCATTTTGTGTTTTTGGTGCTTGCATCATTTAGTGTTTATAATCTGAACTACTTTGGATCATTAGCTGGTTTTCAAAGTGCATGCAGCTTCACATTTCTCAAGTTATGTTGATTTCCGGAGTGCAAGTGCCTTCGTATTTTTTAAGTTAAATGTTCGCCCCTGGTAACTTGAATTCGTGGATCCGCCACTACACACAAATCATACACGAGTGCTAGTACGAATTAAATGAAATGCAGGGACTTACGCTAGCTCGTTGTATAGGCTCACTGTAACACCCACGATGCGGCTATATCTCCCATGTGTCGAAGCACGACTTAGAGACATAACCGCATTGTGGTTTTGTCGCAAGAAGGGTCATCTTCACACAATCCCATGTAATGAACAAGACTGGGATAAAGAGTTGGCTTACAATCGCCACTTCACACAATGAACATATAATTCATACATCATTCAGAGTACACACATAGTCCGACTACGGACGAAGCCAAAAGAAAAGAAGATAACCCAACTGCTAGATCCCCGATCGTCCCGACTGGGCTCCACTACTGATCAACATGAAACGATACATAGCAACATCCAAGGTCTTCGTTGAGCTCCCATCTGAGCTTGGTTGCATCACCTGCACTGGTATCATCGGCACCTGCAACTGTTGTGATAGTATCTGGTGAGTCACGAGGACTCAGCAATCTCAAAACCCGCTAGATCAAGACTATTTAAGCTTATGGGAAAGGAAGGGGTAAAGTGGTGAGGTTGCAGCAGCGACTAAGCAAGATATGGTGGCTAACATACGCAAATAAGAGCGAGAAGAGAAGCAAAGGAACGGTCATGAAGCTAGCAATGATCAAGAAGTGATCCTGAACTCCTACTTACGTCAAACATAACTCAGAAACCGTGTTCGATTCCTGGACTCCGCCGAAAAAAGACCATCACGGCTACACACACGGTTGATGCGTTTTAAAGAGGTCAAGTGTCAAGTTATCTACAACCGGACATTAACAAATTCCCATCTGCCTCATAACCGCGGGCACGGCTTTCGAAAGATTATATACCCTGCAGGGGTGTCCCAACTTAGCCCATCACAAGCTCTCACGGTCAACGAAGGATATACCTTCTCTCGGGAAGACCCGATCAGCCTCGGAATCCCGGTTCGCAAGACATTTCGACAATGGTAAAACAAGACCAGCAAAGCCGCCCGATGTGCCGACAAATCCCGATAAGTCACACGTACCTCGTTCTCAGGGCACACCGGATGAGACATCCTACGAGTAAAACCAGCCCTCAAGTTTCCCCGAGGTGGCCCCGCAGTCTACTCAGTTCGGA
>NC_041391.1:287745323-287757641 GCF_002162155.2 Triticum dicoccoides
GAACCCAAGGGAAAAAGGCTTAGGTGGCAAATGGTAAAACCAAGGTTGGGCCTTGCTGGAGGAGTTTTATTCAAAGCGAACTGTCAAGGGGGTCCCATAAATTTCCCAACCGTGTAAGGAACGCAAAATCCGGGAACATAACACCGATATGATGGAAACTAAGGCGGAAGGAGTGGAACAAAACATCAGGCATAAGGCCGAGTCTTCCACCCTTTACCAAGTATATAGATGCATTATAATTAAATAAGAGATATTGTGATATCCCAAAATAATCCTGTCCATCATGGAGAAATCTTCAACTTCACCTGCAACTAACAATGCTATAAGAGGGGCTGAGCAAAGCGGTAACATAGCCAAGCAACGGTTTGCTAGGAAGGGTGAAAAGGTTAAAGGCTGACATGGCAATATGGGAGGCATGGTAAACAAGTGATAGGTAGCGCAGCACTGCGATAGAACAAAGCAACTAGCAAGCAAAGATAGAAGTGATATCAAGGGTAATGGTCATCTTGCCTGAAATCCCGATAGGAAGAAGAACAAGTCCATGAAGAAGACACACGGACGTAGTCGAACGAATCCTCACAACTCCGGAACGAAACCGAAGCTAAGAGAAGCAAACCGGAAAGAAGCAAGCAACATGGTAAACACACAAGCATAATCATGGCATGATGCACAAACAAGTATGATGCATGTCCGGTTTAATGAGGCATGGCATGGCAATATGCAAAAACAACACTACAAGTTAAGTGGAGCTCAATATGCAACGAGTTGCATATTGACAGAACACCACATCAATTATTTAGTTCTCTCTCGGTTAGGCTAACCAACAATATTATATGTTGTTAAACATGGCAAGAGGTGGAGCATAAATAAACTAACTATTTAGGCAAGTTTAAGTGAGGCCGGAAACAACAAACAGTAATTCCGGAAAATCCCCATATGTCATTTAGCAATTTAATGCAAATGCAATTTTAAACATTTTAAATGTTGTTATCATGATGCGGATGACATATACAAGTTTATGCAATTATATGAAAAAGTTGACATGAGCATGTTGAAACGAGGCATTTGTCGCCATGGCGGAAGGAAAAAGGTGCCACGGCGGTGAAACGGAAATGGTGCCACGACAACATTCCGAAAATGATGCCATGGCAGCATATCCGAAAATGGTGCCACGGCAACATTCCGGTCCCGATAACTCATGGAGGTACCAGTGCAAAAGGAAGTGTGCGGATGAGTGTGTCATGCAAAAGGTGGTGGGGTGATCCCGGGTACCGGGTTCCCACGGGTTAGTGGCATGGAAACGAGTGACAATTCGGACACGGTGCAAATGGTGCATCTCATTCAACACATGCATTCGGTCCACGGCGGTCGTTCTCGGCGGTTATACCTTTGAAGCGTGCGTTTCGGGGCGGTTCAAAATCGTCGAGGGAAGTAGTGGTACACGGGCCGTAGAGGAAGTAGTCGTTCTCGCGACGGTAGTTGTACATCTTGTTGTGGAACTTGGTGCATCCAAGTCCTTCGGGGCGACGGTAGTCATTCTAGGCAGGAAATGGTAGTTGTCCATGGTTCGTAGATGTTCATGTCGCCGTAGTCGTTCGTGTCTTGGAGTGATGGTAGTCGTTCACTTGACGGTGGTAGACGAACTTGGCGGTCCTTGTCGTCATGGCACTTGGCGTCCCAAAACTTCAGGAGGTCACCGGTCGAAGTGGCCCACGCGAGCACTCACGCGCGGGCAAGAGAGCGAGCACTGATGCTCACGCAACAAGCAGGGAAAACAAAGGTCGGCGGCAGGGACTTGGCGCCGGTCGAAGCGGGCGAGCAGAGATGCGTCCTCCACCCCACTCGAACGAAGCAGAGGCGAGGCAGGGGGCTTGCAGCGGTGCAAGATCCGCCAAAGATGAAGAGGGCGGCCACGGACGGGAAACCGGGTCGGCGGGAACAAGCCGGATCCGAGGCCAGGGAGGTGGTGGAGCTCCATGAAGATGTAGCTCGCAGCAGATCATGTGGAGGCAAAGCGGGGTCCTGGTTCAGATAGGGAGAGATGTGAGACGAGGGTGAACCAGGGAAAAGGAGAGAGATGGGAGGAGAGGAGGGCGATGGGTCCTGATCAGCTGCTGCTTGTCAGCGTCGCATCCTCGATGATCAGCCGACGCGAGGGAGACGAGGAGAGGAGGAGCGGCTCGGGAGGAGGAGTCGAGGCGATGGGAGGAGCGGGCGGCTGAGAGGGGCGAGGCGGTGGTGCGGGCGATAGCGAGAGGGTGCAGCAGCTGCTGCTGCTGCCGTTGGTGAGGAGGGAGGAGACCCAGCGCGAGGCACGCACATGCTGGAGACGAGCGACGGTCGCGGCAGCGGCGTCCACGGGAATCGGGCACGGCGCGCGGGAGGAGGAGGCGATGCAAAGGAGGGGCACGGGCGCAGGCGCCGGAGGAAGGTGGTGGTCGCGATCTGGTGGTCGACGGGGAGGCGCGAGGGAGATGGGGATCGAGGGAGAGATGCGGATCGAGAGATGGCTCTCCCTGGCGATGCAGTGCACGAGTGTGGTGGCGGGCAGAGGAGGAACAAGAGGAGATCAATGGAGAGGGGATCGGGCTCTCTGGCGGCTAGGGTTAGGAGGGTTAGGTGGGCCTTGGGCCGGCTTAGGTAGTGGGCTGCGGCTGGTGGGCTGAAGAGGTGGGCTGGCCTGGGCTGTCTCTCTCTTCTCTCTCCCTCTAATTTTCTAGCAGAAAATAAATAGAGAGAGGAAAAGAAAGAGAGGCTTAGGGAAAGATTTGCGCATGGGGATAATTTTCCCGGACTCACAAAAATATGCCCATTCCAAGAAAAATAGAAAGGCCAAGATTGAAAGATGTAAATTCAAACTCATTTGAATTTAATTCAAATGGGTTTGAACTAGGACTTGGTTTTTGAAGTGTCGAAAAATGTTCGGATTTTTGGTGGAGCTCCGGAAAATGATGAAAGAAATATATGGCAAGGTTGGAGACCAAACTTGAAGCAGAAAAGGAACGAAATTATTTTGCAAGTGTGTTATGATCAATTTTAAAAATGAAATATCTATTATAGCTCCCTAATAATAGTAGGAGACTTTGAATATGTTTTAAAGAGAAATCATCATGTGAATATCCCTCGATTTAAATAGATCGAAAAATACATACAATTTATTTAGTTGAGTTTTTAAAATTAATGATATGATGGCATGATGACGTGATGCAATGCACATGATGCAGAGATGAATGCACGAACCAAACAAAATCACACAACGAATCTCGGAAACCCTGGAAGGCATCTGAAGCTCCGGTCTTGGGGCGTTACAACACTCCACCACTACAAGAGGATCTCGTCCTGAGATCTAGGATGGCACCGGAGGGAAGCGGAAGAGAAAGAGGTAAGACAAAGTTGCTTCTTCGACAAAAGAGTGAAACCAAAGAACCTTGAGAGGTTGAAAAGTTGATAGAAAGAACACAACGGAGTTGAACACAATTGAGAGCACTGCGGTAGAAAATAGAAACAAGGAACACCATGTGAACCTTGGAGGTTGCAAAGCTATGAACGACGAGTACAATGGACAAGAATGGATTGGAACCACTCTGGTTGAAATGACATAAACAAGAAACAAGGAAGAACAAATTCGAACAACACTCCGGTTGAAAAGAGAGGCAAAACTTGATAAGATGAAAAGACTTGAAGAGATGACACAACCTTCCGGTTAAATGGATAAGCATGAAAAAGAACACGATCCTCACAACTTGAGATGATGAGTGAAAAGAGCAACATCACAATGCCTCCGGAAGAAATAATAGAAGATAGATCATTGGAATAACAGAATGGAGAAGAAAATGCCAACTTCTGCCACAAATGAGCTTGGAAAGCACCCTTTCAAGAAGGTTACAACCGGGTTGTTGGGAAAAACCAACAACAAAATGAATAAGCTTGTAGTGGGCTTATGGAAAACTTCTCAAAATTGGGGTGACAACCGACCACTAACAGAAACAATTGATTGCTTGAGATCAACGAAGAGATGAAAACTGCTTTCGCCGAGAGGATAGGAGAAAACTTGGATCATTGATAAGCACCACAATAGCAACATTCCTTAGGGAAGGCTTTAGGTGAAATATGACACAAGATAACTCCAACGAAGAGATTGATGGATTTAAAATACCTCGTTCTTGACAACATATGAATCATGAAACATGGAGGAAATTGTCAAGAGTGACATAACACCATCTCAAAAGATAAGGTAGAAAGGATTGCAATTTGAAATGCAAGAAGAAGAATGCTTGAACTCCTCAAGACAAAACATGTGTTGAGCACCATGTTTAATTTTTTAGTATAGCTTGGCGGGTCATAACTTCAAGAGAAATCTTGAAGAACAATTAAAGAATGAAAAGAATCCTTGACGAACCACCATGTAGAGCCTCCATGAAGAACTCCGGTAATAAAAGGGTTATAGAAAGAAATGGAAGTTGAAAACACAAGGTGAAGCCTTGCGATGATTTAGATGGAGCTTCGCGATGATATAACCGAGAAAACTTGGAACTCCGGGAAAGAAAAGATGAAGCACTAGAGCCAAGAATTTATTCCTCCTGAACAAACTCCGAAGGAAAGGATTAATCACTTGGATGAAACAAGAATAAGAATTATGTTATGCGTATCCTTCACCAATTTAAATTGATGACAAGCAACGGATTTGGCATACTACTTATTCTCGTAGAAAGGATTAAGATAGATATAGTGCAAACTTGAGAAGGTCTTCAACAACCACCGGTAGGATTGAAACAACAAAAGAACGAATGAATTGATACGATAACAAAGGAAGAGAAATATTGAACGAACCACCATAAGAATTGAAATTTGAAAGCAGTAAAGGCACAATTCACCGGGAAGAATTGGAAAACTAATGAAGATACTTGAGGGGATTTAGATACATGAGAACGAAGAGATCATGAACTGATTAGAGAATATTTGAACGATGCACCGCAAGAATTTGAGAACGAGAGCTGAAAGCTGAGAATGAATAATTCTGAGACGATTGGCTCCGGAGAATGAAACTGAAGAGACTCCTGAATTGCTCTGGATGGGTGAAAAGAATTCTCACAATCGAAAGCAATTATGAGAGGATGGCATCAAGCTAGAACCACGCATCTTGAAGAGAATGGAGCAAGATTTAAGAGAAATCCTTCTTCGGTCTTCAAAATCCAAGAATGACGACGAGAAACACCACCATGAATTGTTGAGACACTCCAGAAGGACTAAAAGAAAAAGGTTGAGCCAAAGATGAAAAGAATATGAAAGAGAACTTGGAGAAAGAATATGACTAATGAAAATTCATTCTTACGTCAAACTTCAAAAGGAATTTGGTAATAGCTCCGGAAAAATTAGAAGAGTCAGGTAAGATCCTGGAAAAAGACCTGTGGGTTAGGGCTCACTTAAGAGAATCACCATTGAACGATTGATTGAAATAGATATTTCACCGGTAGAATTAAATGGCTTGAATGAGATAATAATCTCAAAATAGCTTGAACGGATTGAGAATGGAAGCACGAATCTTCCAAGATATCTTCAACACTCTGGATAAGAACTAGGCAAGGTGAATGAATAAGAGAGCCTTGGATAAGAAATTCACATGGGAAGATATGTGAACCAAAAGGAAGAGATATGATCAACACCGAAACTTGAAATTAATCCACCGGAGAAGAAAAGAATGAAAAATGATGAACTTGAAACTCCGTTAGTATCTTCTTGAGAATCACCGGATAAGAACATTGACGAGAAGGAATGGAGAGACTTCCCATCAATAAAATGATACTTGATTACGAAATCTGAGTCCTTGAAGTTAAGGGTGGGAGGGCGGGAAAACAAAGGCAACTTGGGACAGATGGAATGGGTACCGTTGAGAAAACTTAGAATTGATTTTGCGAATGTTGAAATGATCGGATCCACTTGAAGAGAAGCACGCTGGTTGAAAGAGAATTAACATGACGATCTCGATGATCAAGAAGGATTAGTATTCACATAACAATATTAGAACACCATTTAGGGAAGGTATGGATTCAACATTTGACTTCGAAGCAACTCGAATACCACATATAAAACGAAACAAAGGATTTGGCTTGCAGAATAAGCCAGAAACAAACGTATGATAGAGATTTCATCCGAAGTTTTCGTGGTGGGGTCCACACGGGCTCGAGTGTACAGCACCATCATGTACAAGGCAGTGCACATGACATACGAAGTGTCCCCGAACCAGCATAGCCAAGGGTTCTTTAAGACACAACGAGACCACTATAAAAACGACCATGGAAAGGCGGACCACTAGACGTCAAACCCCAATCTCATATCATGCATCTGTCGAAAAGATATTCTAGGAGCTACTTGAATTCCCACCTATAAAACTCCCGAAACTTTTTGGTTATGCAATCTGGTGTTGGGGATACAGGGGAAGCAATATATATCTCACCCAAAACTAACAATCCCTACATCCAAGCTGTATCCATCCGTCAACACATAACCAAGAAACCTTCAGAAATCGTGTACCTCAACCTTCGAAAAGCATCTGTTATACAAGCTATGGCAATACTCCCGAACTCCCGCCCCAGTACTGGGTGGCGTCGAGGTTATCTCACCAACAACTGCATAAAAGAGATTTTCGATGTCGGCAAAACTCAGGTATTCTGGAACTGCAATGATAAAATTATGACGACAACACCTCGGAGCTCAACTCCCCGGGTCAATGCCACAAAAAAGACAGGAGGCACCAAGAACAATGTTCTCATCACAAAACCATCGGAACGATTCCAAGATACCCGCGTGATCCTAAAAAAAATTTAGTGAAATTTGAGGAGAGGAAAGTCAAAACATCTACGTCAGGAGACCTCACCAGAGCGACGAAGGAACTGAGGAGTAAAAAGAATCCTACTCTCCGATGTATATAATCCTAAGACTCAAACCATTTTTGATCTAGACTCAACAACGCCAGCAATCAATCAAGTAGGGGGCTCCTAAGTCGGGGATGGCTCTGATTACCAACTTGTAACACCCACGATGCGGCTATATCTCCCACGTGTCGAAGCACGACTTAGAGGCATAACCGCATTGTGGTTTTGTCGCAAGAAGGGTCATCTTCACACAATCCCATGTAATGAACAAGACTGGGATAAAGAGTTGGCTTACAATCACCACTTCACACAATGAACATATAATTTATACATCATTCAGAGTACACACATAGTCCGACTACGGACAAAGCCAAAAGAAAAGAAGATAACCCAACTGCTAGATCCCCGATCGTCCCAACTGGGCTCCACTACTGATCAACATGAAACGATACATAGCAACGTCCAAGGTCTTCGTTGATCTCCCATCTGAGCTCGGTTGCATCACCTACACTGGTATCATCGGCACCTGCAACTGTTGTGATAGTATCTGGTGAGTCATGAGGACTCAGCAATCTCAAAACCCGCGAGATCAAGACTATTTAAGCTTATGGGAAAGGAAGGGGTAAAGTGGTGAGGTTGCAGCAGCGAGTAAGCAAGATATGGTGGCTAACATACGCAAATAAGAGCGAGAAGAGAAGCAAAGGAACGGTCGTGAAGCTAGCAATGATCAAGAAGTGATCCTGAACTCCTACTTATGTCAAACATAACTCAGAAACCATGTTCACTTCCCGTACTCCGCCGAAAAAAGACAATCACGGCTACACACACGGTTGATGCATTTTAAAGAGGTCAAGTGTCAAGTTATCTACAACCGGACATTAACAAATTCCCATCTGCCTCATAACCGCGGGCATGGCTTTTGAAAGATTATATACCCTGCAGGGGTGTCCTAACTTAGCCCATCACAAGCTCTCACGGTCAACGAAGGATATACCTTCTCCCGGGAAGACCCGATCAGCCTCGGAATCCCGGTTCGCAAGACATTTCGACAATGGTAAAACAAGACAAGCAAAGCCGCCCGATGTGCCGACAAATCCCGATAGGAGTCGCACGTACCTCGTTCTCAGGGCACACCGGATGAGACATCCTACGAGTAAAACCAGCCCTCAAGTTTCCCCGAGGTGGCCCCGCAGTCTACTCAGTTCAGACCAACACTCGAAGGAGCACTGGCCCGGGGGGGTGGGGGTTAAAATAAAGATGACCCTTGAGTCTGCAGAACCCAAGGGAAAAAGGCTTAGGTGGCAAATGGTAAAACCAAGGTTGGGCCTTGCCGGAGGAGTTTTGTTCAAAGGAACTGTCAAGGGGGTCCCATAAATCACCCAACCGTGTAAGGAACGCAAAATCCGGGAACATAACACCGATATGACGGAAACTAAGGCGGCAAGAGTGGAACAAAACATCAGGCATAAGGCCGAGTCTTCCACCCTTGACCAAGTATATAGATGCATTATAATTAAATAAGTGATATTGTGATATCCCAAAATAATCCTGTCCATCATGGAGCAATCTTCAACTTCACCTGCAACTAACAATGCTATAAGAGGGGCTGAGCAAAGCGGTAACATAGCCAAGCAACGGTTTGCTAGGAAGGGTGAAAAGGTTAAAGGCTGACATGGCAATATGGGAGGCATGGTAAACAAGTGATAGGTAGCGCAGCACAGTGATAGAACGAAGCAACTAGCAAGCAAAGATAGAAGTGATATCAAGGGTAATGGTCATCTTGCCTGAAATCCCGATAGGAAGAAGAACGAGTCCATGATAAAGACACAAGCATAATCATGGCATGATGCACAAACAAGTATGATGCATGTCCGGTTTAATGAGGCATGGCATGGCAATATGCAAAAACAACACTACAAGTTAAGTGGAGCTCAATATGCGACGAGTTGCATATTGACGGAACACCACATCAATTATTTAGTTCTCTCTCGGTTAGGCTAACCAACAATATTATATGTTGTTAAACATGGCAAGAGGTGGAGCATAAATAAACTAACTATTTAGGCAAGTTTAAGTGAGGCCGGAAACAACAAATGGTAATTCCGGAAAATCCCCATATGTCATTTAGCAATTTAATGCAAACACAATTTTAAACATTTTAAATGTTGTTATCATGTTGTGGATGACATATACAAGTTTATGCAATTATATGAAAAAGTTGACATGAGCATGTTGAAACGAGGCATTTGTCGCCATGGCGGAAGGAAAAAGGTGCCACGGTGGTGAAACGGAAATGGTGCCACGGCAACATTCCGAAAATGATGCCACGACAGCATATCCGAAAATGGTGCCACGGCAACATTCCGGTCCCGATAACTCATGGAGGTACCGGTGCAAAAGGAAGTGTGCGGATGAGTGTGTCATGCAAAAGGTGGTGGGGTGATCCCGGGTACCGGGTTCCCACGGGATAGTGGCATGGAAACGAGTGACAATTCGGACACGGTGCAAATGGTGCATCTCATTCAACACAGCATTCGGTCCACGGCGGTCGTTCTCGGCGGTTATACCTTTGAAGCGTGCGTTTCAGGGCGGTTCAAAATCGTCGAGGGAAGTAGTGGTACACGGGCCGTAGAGGAAGTAGTCGTTCTCGCGACGGTAGTTGTACATCTTGTAGTGGAACTTGGTGCATCCAAGTCCTTCGGGGCGACGGTAGTCGTTCTAGGCAGGAAATGGTAGTTGTCCACGGTTCGTAGATGTTCATGTCGCCGTAGTCGTTCGTGTCTTGGAGTGATGGTAGTCGTTCACTTGACGGCGGTAGACGAACTTGGCGGTCCTCGTCGTCATGGCACTTGGCATCCCAAAACTTCAGGAGGTCACCGGTCGAAGTGGCCCACGCGAGCACTCACGCGCGGGCAAGAGAGCGAGCACTGATGCTCACGCAACGAGCAGGGAAAACAAAGGTCGGCGGCAGGGACTTGGCGCCGGTCGAAGCGGGCGAGCAGAGATGCGTCCTCGACCCCACTCGAACGAAGCAGAGGCGGGGCAGGGGGCTTGCAGCGGTGCGAGATCCGCCGAAGATGAAGAGGGCGGCCACGGGCGGGCAACTGGGTCGATGGGAACAAGCCGGATCCGAGGCCAGGGAGGTGGTGGAGCTCCATGAAGATGTAGCTCGTAGCAGATCATGTGGAGGCAAAGCGGGGTCCTGGTTCAGACAGGGAGAGATGTGAGACGAGGGTGAACCAGGGAAAAGGAGAGAGATGGGAGGAGAGGAGGGCGACGGGTCCTGATCAGCTGCTGCTTGTCGGTGTCGCGTCCTCGATGGTCAGCCGACGTGAGGGAGACAAGGAGAGGAGGAGCGGCTCGGGAGGAGGGGTCGAGGCGATGGGAGGAGCGGGCGGCTGAGAGGGGCGAGGCGGTGGTGCGGGCGACAGCGAGAGGGTGCAACAGCAGCTGCTGCTGCCGGCGGCGAGGAGGGAGGAGACCCAGCGCGAGGGACGCGCGTGCTGGAGACGAGCGACGGTCGCGGCAGCGGCGTCCATGGGAATCGGGCACGGTGCGGGAGGAGGAGGCAAGGCAGAGGAGGGGCACGAGCGCAGGCGCCGGAGGAAGGTGGTGGTCGCGGTCTGGTGGTCAACGGGGAGGCACGAGGGAGATGGGGATCGAGGGAGAGATGCGGATCGAGAGATGGCTCTCCCTGGCGATGCGGTGCACGAGTGTGGCGGCAGGCAGAGGAGGAACGAGAGGAGATCGATGGAGAGGGGATCGGGCTCTCTGGCGGCTATGGTTAGGAGGGTTAGGTGGGCCTTGGGCCGGCTTAGGTAGTGGGCTGCGGCTGGTGGGCTGAAGAGGTGGGCTGGCCTGGGCTGCCTCTCTCTTCTCTCTCCCTCTAATTTTCTAGCAGAAAATAAATAGAGAGAGGAAAAGAAAGAGAGGGTTAGGGAAAGATTTGCGCATGGGGATAATTTTCCCAGACTCGCAAAAATATGCTCATTCCAAGAAAAATAGAAAGTCCAAGATTGAAAGATGTAAATTCAAACTGATTTGAATTTAATTCAAATGGGTTTGAACTAGGACTTGGTTTTTGAAGTGTCCAAAAATGTTCGGATTTTTGGTGGAGCTCCGGAAAATGATGAAAGAAATATATGGCAAGGTTGGAGACCAAACTTGAAGCAGAAAAGGAACAAAATTATTTTGCAAGTGTGTTATGATCAATTTTAAAAATGAAATATCTATTATAGCTCCCTAATAATAGTAGGAGACTTTGAATATGTTTTAAAGAGAAATCATCATGTGAATATCCCTCGATTTAAATGGATCGAAAAATCCATACAATTTATTTAGTTGAGTTTTTAAAATTAATGATATGATGGCATGATGACGTGATGCAATGCACATGATGCAGAGATGAATGCACGAACCAAACAAAATCACACAACGAATCTCGGAAACCCTAGAAGGCATCTGAAGCTCCAGTCTTGGGGCGTTACAGCTCACTGCAGCTCTGCTTGCGCTTGGGATATTCCATGTACAAGTCCATGTTACCACTTGCTTGGATGCGCAGGCCTTGTGCTCCTTGCATCCCCCTCTGCATTTTTGACACGGCTTATGGTTGATCAAATAAGAGGAATCGACCTTGATGTTGTACCGGAGGACAGATACTTACAAGGTTATACGGGTGTGCAGGATGTGTACCAGATCCCGTAGCGCCGTCATGCTTCGCTAAAAAATGGATTTGCTTGTTTCAGATGATATCTCCAGAAGAAATAAGAGTTAAAGTCAGAGTTGCATAGGTGTGTAAGCTAAGAGAGCAGTGAAAGGATATCCAAGCATCGTCGGAACAATGCACAAGGAAGTGATGTGTGGATTCCTAGTTCGGGCCGGTGTTTGGGCATGCTCGCCTAGCTAGAGTGCGGGTCACTTTAGAGCCATTGAGGGTCATGCGCTGGCTGGCCGCGCACGGATGCAGATCTTGAGTGGCAGCACAGTGCTACGATGCGGTGGACGAGACCGTTGGTGAAGCCCCAATGGCCTCGGGGGGCGGAGGTGCGACGATGTGCTCGGTGAAGTAGCCCCGATGAGCTGGGAGACGGCGTCGGTGAAGCACACCTGATGCGGTGGAACTCGGTGTCTGTGAGGCACGTCAGTTGCGGCGGCCGACGTTGTCGGTGGACCACCCGGTGCGGTGGACGAGGGCATAGATGAGGTAGCTCCGGTGCGGTAGTGAAGCGCGACCGTTGTCTTTGTCGTCGTCGTCCGGCACAGAGGTGGGGAAAGAGACGAGACGAGGGGCGATTCAAACTTTGCTTGGGTTGGCGGCGCATTAGGGATTTGAGCAATCTGGGCGCGGAAGGGGACGGTGGAGAAGAGAGATTTTGCAGGGCTGGAATTGGGGCCGCCAGATATTTCAAACTAAAACATGGAAGCGCGAACTTATTTTGTCGTCGTC
>NC_041391.1:287758329-287758939 GCF_002162155.2 Triticum dicoccoides
TTAAGGCACCGAAGCAGCGTCCACCCCGACACGACCCTGGTCTGCCTGGTGCGCCTACATTTTAGAATGCAAACGAATCTTCTTTCATTTGCAAACGAATCTGTATGTATTACCAGGCCCGTGTTTTCCTTGCAATAATTAGTCATTTGAGACGAGATACTCCCTCCGTTCACTTTTGTAAGTCATTTCAGACAACTTAAAATGAACTGTTTTGCACATTGTCTGAAATGTCTTCAAGGTCTTATAAAAGTGAACAGGGGGAGTACTATAAATTAATTAATGAGTGTGTGTCACATAATTAGTTATTTGAATTAGAGTGTGTGTCACGTAGCGATCTCCAATTCTAACGTGGATTTCGCATTTCACTGTATCCATGCTACTTTTTTAATACAAATTCATATGTATATGATGAACACCATGGTAGTGAGAAAACTTTTGGATGGATTCAAACATATGACCTACAAAAAAGCACAATAAATTGAGTCAATGTCAACTTTTCGAAACTTAGTATGGCACGAATTCGAAATAATTACCCGTATGCATGGTCCTCAGTTCAAATCTTACAATGTACACCGAATTGAAACAGCGATATTAAGTTTCATACTATGTA
>NC_041391.1:287759189-287798406 GCF_002162155.2 Triticum dicoccoides
TAACCACCTTAGAAAGCTATCGGTTTCCAACACACGTTCATTCTTTCTCTCCATGTTTCGATCTCTAAGTCTCTCAAATACACAACCCCTTTTTTCCACTCTGTTACCAAATGTATTTACCTCACACACCCGCCATTGCACCCCATGCCGAGCTCTCTCTCTCCCCCTCTCCCTCTCACCCTCTCGCGCTAAATACATGCATTGCCTATTTAGCCCCCCAACCTCTCGTGCACACGCACGCACGTTGTATATCTAGGTCACTCCCTCGAGACTTTCTCACTCTTTCTTCCGCATGGCGGGCCACACTCGCTCAATCTCGCTCTCTTTATCTGAGTCTCGTTTAACCTCATTTTGTTTCACACACAAATGATATATCTCCCTGTTTGGGCCTCGATCGACACACTCTATACTCTCACACGCAGATTGTCTATCTAGGTCAGTCCATCCAAGCCGCCACCACTCTTTCGACCTCATGGCGGGCCACGCTCACTCAATCTCTCTCTCTCTTTGTATGTATGTCTCGATTGTCCTCGCTCTTTCTCAGACAAAAATGATATATCACCATGTTTGAGCCCAATTCGACCTATTCACATTGTATACTCTCTCACGCACATTGTCTATCTAGGTCACTCTCTCCAACCCGTCTCACTCTTTCGATCACACGGCGACCCTATGTGATCGATTGGCCTTGCTTCCTCCCACGCACAAAATATATCTACACGTCTGTGACTGGATCATCTCTCAAGCTCTATCTTACAGCTCTCACCCTTGCCAAAAGCTCAATTGGACAATATCTCTCCAGAGCATATATATTTGTTCAATGAATGTCGTACCACACTCACTTTGTCTCTCTATTTATGTCTCTCGATTGACCTCGCTTTCTCACACCGTATCTTCCACGCATTGAAGCTACTACCTCTCCATCCCTCGCAAAGCCGGAGATATTTACATTGCGAGGGGCACTCCAACCTTGGATTAATTTGTGTAGGCATTTATTCTGGTCGATTTAGATTATATTTTTATAGCATTCGGCCCACAACTACTCCAAACACCGTTGCAACCCCCGCAACTCCCCTAGTTGATTTCCCTCTAGCTCGGTCATCGCTCTCTCGCACGTCCTTTCTCGCCTTCAACGTTGCACCATGGTATTATTGCAAAAAAATATGTTGTTCTCTTTAATTATTATAAATAGGCTACAAAACTACACACCGATAGTCCACTTGGAATGGAACAAATTTCGACCCATAAATTAAAGTGCTACAAACTACACACCAAGGGGCCCACATGTCATGAAACAAATTTGGACCCATATACAAATTAAAAAATAAAGGACGAGGATCGAACATGCGACCGGGCCTTCAAGCCGCACGTCAATAGGCAACATACGTAGAACATCAATGTTTGTTGTACCCCCCTTTGTTCACATAATGTTTTTATATTACCACAGCCTATTTAATGGATAACATGTAATATCATTTTTAGTACTATTTGCCTTCACTTACTGGTGGGTTCCATGTGCTCTCTCTCTCTCTCTCTCTCTCTCTCTCCTCCCCTTCTGTGTTTAGACGCACGAGCAAATACGAAGAACTCACGGGCGATGTTGCCGTTGACCATATCTGGACGCGTTCACAAGTCACGGCACCAGTTTCACATACTAGCAGCACTAGTCAGTGTGTACGTGCAATGCACGTTAATTTGGAAGTATATTAAGTGCATGCGGATATTAAGTACTAGGATATTATTTGCATGTTATTATGTGATTAGCACTATTTTTGGCATGAAATTAACTTCACGCTAAACGTGTTGAGCGCTCGATATTGAAGCAGTCTAGATCGTTGGATGACAAGGAATACATGTGGCTTGATGACGTTTTATATTTAGTTTGATACGGCTCTAGCAGAACATTCAGTCGATCAAACCATAGATTTCGTTCAGTCTGACTCCGACCTTAAATTATACGACGATCGATATAAAATAAACAGAAATGATAAACGTTCGGATTTTAAGCATGGCAATCCAAACGTTTTTCATGGCAAATTTAGATTACGCGGCGGCGGCGGGGGCGTCTTGCCATGGGAAGCGGCTCCTCTGCCATGCTCTGTGTGTCGTTGGGCCACTGACCGACGGTGACGGCGGCATCTTGCGCCGTTGTTGGCGTACTCCTGGACGTTGGCCTAGCTTCAAGGAAGGCCAAAATGTTCTGGACTTCCGAGCGAGTCAACTGGCGGGAGGAGGCGACTGGCGTTGGTGCAAGGAAGCGGTCAACGGTGGCCATCCATGCCGCTGAGTGGGGCACTGGCACCCGCACGGGGACAGGCGCTGTCAACGGCGCGGCGGAGACATTCGTGTGCACGGGCACTGGCACGGGCACGCATGTCAGTGCATGCGCAGGCGCATGCGCTGGCAGGTGCACGGGCACCGGCACGGGCGTGCACGTTAGTGCACGCGCAGGCGCATGCGCTGGCAGGTGCACGGGCGCGTGAAAGTCGGCAGGGACCTCGTGGAACCCCATGGGATCAAGCTCAGCGACAATGTGCGGCTCCCAGCCCATCAATGCCAAGGGGATGGGCGCTGGTGCAGTCGGAGCGACGGGAGCCAGAACGGGAGCGGGGACAGGCACGGTGTCTTCCCGCAAGGCCAATTCAAACTCGTCCCAAAGCGCCTTATGTTCCTGAGACTCCAGCTGGGTGTCTTCCTCAGGAAACTGGAACACTAAGGGCAGACCATCGTGATGCGGCATGGCGTACGTTTAGGTCAGGCTAGTTGGAGGTAGACGTCAGGAGAATCAGAGAGGAAGAGAGAAGATTGTAGCGATACCGGGTAGTGCGGGGTTATTTTAAACTGCGGCGCCGGCGACATTAAAAGTGGGAGCAGTTGGGACGAAGGTGGGTGGCGGAACCTGGTCAAAGGGCTCGCCTCCCGGTGAGCCTGCACAGCTATCTGCTCGCACACCTCCCTGTCAGCCGGCACAGCGTTCTGCTCGCACGCCTCCCGTCGACTCACACGCTTGCTCAGACGGCACCTGCCGATGAGAAGCGGGAACTCGTGGCGGCATGTAAACACCCACAGTTTCAATAGTGAAAGCGTTCGCCTTAACATGACATGTCTTTGTTCCAAAATACCTTGGCTCTTCATTTGTGCAACTTGTCATAAGCAGCTTGTCTCAAATTGAAGAAAAAACTTATGAAGTAATATTTGTGCCATATCACGTGACCATGCTCAGTTTCAAGAATTCATGCTCACTTTTGGATTTTCTGAAATTTAAGATCCAGGATTCGAAACAATATCATAACCTGCATAATGCAATAAATTTTCAAGCCGTACATCTGTCCTGTTGTATTTCTTAAGAAAGGATTTGGTCAAACATTTTGCTTAGTTAGACTTCTGACAAGTTATATATGCAGAGTAAAAGGATAATCCCTCCGTACCAGTGCATTGCCTGATATATTAACTCAAGTACTAGGCACGAACAAACGGGCTCAATTCTGTGCTCATCCTGGTGTAGTAGTAGTACTAGGCAATGCAGTTGACGGGTGACCTTGACGAGCGGTGACCGAGGGAATTGAACCGTGCTCGGCACGGTAGGTAACGTTGTCTAGTTACTAAAGCATCCCTCCGTTGTTCATTGGTAGCCATTATGGACCGGGGACATGAGGGGAATTTCCTAGGGCGAGAATTCTGGCCGCCAGATATTTAGACATGAAACGCTGAGGCTCGACTGGTTGGGGTTGCCTAATGTGCGTACCACGCACGCCACTGAAGGACATGAGCCCAATTTTTTTATTTTTTTATTTTTTTAGGATCAACACGAGCCAAGGTCTAGCTGGTACGCCGTTGGGTCCTACCATTCGAGAATATGAAAGGAACCTTTTAAATTGTCGAATGAATCTATGTGTATTACAATACCCGTATTTTCCTTGCAAATACTAATCTCAATGTGGTAATTGATTTATGACGAGTTGTTGAATTAGAGTGTTGTGATATAGTGATCTCAACGTGGATTTCACATTTCATGGTATCCCTAGTAAGTTTTCCAATGCAAATTCAAATTTAAAAGATGAACAATATGGTCCTCAGTTCAAAATTTAAAATGAACATGAAACTGAAACATGAATATTAAGTCTAGTACTACAGTACATGCAAATTTTGTGTTTAGGCGGAGCTATGATTGTCGGGGGTCAACCCCTCGACCTTAGATAAAATTGTGGAGCTCTGTTTAGGGTTGATTCGATTATATTTGTCCCCACCCTCCCAACCACCGATTGGTTGTGCACCCCCACCCCTCCTCCCCGGGAGAATATCATGTGCCCCCATACCTTAGATGCTATATGCCGATACGAGTTGCTTGGAGCTTGTAGATCTGAGATATAGCAGCTCACATGATGTGTCTTAATATTTTTACAGGAAACCTTGATGAGTTTGAGAATTGCACATAATTTGTACAAAAACTACTCAGATGCCCTTGGATCCCATATCCAACAACCTCGAAGCTCGTATCACCGTAGCATCTATGATGAAGGAGGACATCATATTCTCCTATATGTAAGAATATCATGTGCTACCACACCTTAGATGCTTTGGTGATACAAGCTCTTCGGAGCCGTTGGATTTGTGACCCAACACCTCCTCGGTGGTTCGAATGGTTTTTTGCAGAAAATCCCCAAAAGAGTTCGGCCACTGCTTACAAGCACAAAGACTGCTCAGATGCCATTGGATCTCATATCAAACAACCTCCAAGCTCGTATCATCGTAGCATCCAAGCTGCGATAGCACCTTATGTTTTCTCGCACGGGAGAATATGAGGTGCTCCCGCACTGTAGATTCTATGGTGATACGAGTTCACTGAGATCTAACGGCCCACGGTAGGAAGTTTGAATGTTTTTGCAATATACAGCTGATAGAGTTTGGGAAATGCGCAGAAAGTACAAGTACTACGCATGTGCCATCTGATCACTGATCATACGACCTAGATGCTCATATCACCGTAGCGGGTAATTAAGCTACGGGGAGCACCTAATATGAGCAACGGGGAGCCGTTGGATCGAAGATGCAGCGGCACACACGAGGCCTAAATGTTTTATTTGCAAAAAAACCTTTGGAGAGTTTGGAAATTGCACATAATTACAAAGACTACTCCCAAGCCATTGGATCTCACTTCCAACGGTGTAAAAACTCGTATCACCATAGTATCTAAGCTGCGGGGTGGATGTGATATTCTATGCCGCTGTCATTTTTGTTCGTAAACTTGCAAAATACGTGTAACTCGTGCCATTACTTGTCTAACCGCGCAAAGTGTTTGTTCAAAAAAACCATCCTACACTGAAATATCGGAACAACACACGGGGGTCCCTGAGGGAGTCCTGGACTAGGGGGTGTTCGGACAGCCGGACTATCAATGTCCGCCGGACTCCAAGACTACGAAGATACAAGATTGAAGACTCCGGCTCGTGTCCGAAGGTACTTTACTTGGCGTGGAAGGCAAGCTTGGCGATACGGATACGTAGATCTCCTACTATTGTAACCGACTCTGTGTAACCCTAGCCCTCTCGGTATCTATATAAACCGGAGGGCTTTAGTCCGTAGGACAAGATACATTACAACAATCATACCATAGGCTAGCTTCTAGGGTTTAGCCTCCTTGATCTCGTGGTAGATCTACTCTCGTACTACCCATATCATCAATATCAATCAAGCAGGAGTAGGGTTTTACCTCCATCGAGAGGGCCCGAACCTGGGTAAAAACATCGTGTCCCTTGTCTCCTGTTACCATCCGCCTAGACGCACAGTTCGGGACCCCCTACCCGAGATCCGCCGGTTTTGACACCGACATTGGTGCTTTCATTGAGAGTTCCTCTGTGTCATCACCGATAGGCTTGATGGCATCTTCAACCTGCAACGCTGTCCAGGGTGAGACTTTTCTCCCCGGACAGATCTTCGTATTCGGCGGCTTCGCACTGCGGGCCAATTCACTTGGCCATCTGGAGCAGATCGAAAGCTACGCCCCTGGCCGTCAGGTCAGATTTGGAAGCTTAAACTTCACGGCCGATGTCCGAGGAGACTTGATCCTCGACGGATTCGAGCCACAGCCAAGCGCGCCGCACTGTAACGATGGGCATGATCTAGCTCTGCCGCCGAACAGTGCTTTGGTGGCCGCACACGAATCTGCTCCGGCCATTAGCCCGGAGCCGATCGCCCAGATCGAGGGCCGGTGGTTAGACGCCACCCCGGGGGCTTCAACATCCACGGCGATGGAGCCGAACACTAATCTTGTCCCCTGCGAAACTCGTGATTCCGAGGCGCCGGACTCCTCGCCGGACTCCGAACCTCCCGCGCCCCTACCAATCGATCCAGATTGGGCGCCGGTTATGGAATTCACCGCCGCGGACATCTTTCAATGCTCGCCTTTCAGCGATATCTTAAATTCACTAAAGCATCACTCATTATCAGGAGAGTCCTGGCCGGATTATGGCCAGGATGGTTGGGATGCGGACGACGAAGAAATTCAGAGCCCACCCACCACCCACTTTGTAGCCACTGTCGACGATCTAACCGACATGCTAGACTACGACTCCGAAGACATCGATGCTATGGACGACGATGCCGGAGACGAACCAGCGCCCACAGGGCACTGGAAGGCCACCTCGTCATATGACGTATACATGGTGGATACCCCAAAATATGGGGACGGCGAAGGAACAGCGGAGGCAGATTCCTTAAAGAAACAGCCCAAGCGCCGGCGTCAGCGGCGCCGCTCTAAATCTCGCCACAGCAAAAACGGAGATTCCGGCATAGGAGATAATAATACTCCAGAGAGTGCCGAAGACAATCCCCTCCCGCAAGACTCAGCGCAGGAGGATGCAGAAGCAAGCCCTCATGAGGGGGCGGCAGACGAAGAGGTCGAGGATCATAATTATATGCCTCCCTCCGAATATGAAGCAAGCCTCAAAGATGACGAATTCGTCGTACCCGAGGATCCCGTTGAACAAGAGCGCTTCAAGCGCAGGCTTATCGCCACAGCAAACAGCCTAAAGAAAAAGCAGCAACAGCTTCAAGCTGATCAGGACCTGCTGGCCAATCGATGGACCGAGGTCCTCGCGGCCGAAGAGTATAAACTCGAACGTCCCTCCAAAAGTTACCCAAAACGCAAGCTGCTCCCCCGATTAGAGGAGGAAGCATACATACATCCATCACCAGCGCATGATATGGCTAACCGACCACCCCGTGGTCATGACAGAGAGGCATCCAGGCCCCCAGCCAAGACCATACCCCGGCATCGCTCCAAAAGTACGAAGCCAAGAGGGAACGCGCCGGACTTGCGAGACATATTGGAGGACAAAGCAAGGCAATCCAGATCCAACTATGGATCACGTGGGCGCCCTACGACCCATGACGAATATCGTCGTGCCGGATACAATAACCCCGGCCGGGCCGAACACAGCAGACAGCGCTCTCTCGAGTTGCGTCGCGATATTGCTCAATACAGGGGCGCCGCACACCCGTTATGCTTCATTGACGAAGTAATGGATCATCAGATCCCCGAAGGGTTTAAACCCATAAACATTGAATCTTACGATGGCACAGCAGACCCCGCGGTGTGGATCGAAGACTATCTTCTCCACATCCATATGGCCCGCGGCGACGATCTCCACGCCATAAAGTACCTCCCACTCAAGCTTAGAGGACCAGCTCGGCATTGGCTTAACAGCTTGCCCGCAGAGTCAATTGGGTGTTGGAAGGACCTGGAGGCCGCATTCCTTGATAACTTCCAAGGCACATATGTGCAACCACCAGACGCCGATGACCTAAGCCACATAATTTAGCAGCTAGATGAATCGGCCAGACAATTCTGGACACGGTTCTTGACGAAGAAAAATCAAATCATCGATTGTCCGGACGCAGAGGCCCTTGCAGCCTTTAAACATAATATCCGGGACGAATGGCTAGCCCGGCACCTGGGGCAGGAAAAGCCGAAATCCATGGCAGCCCTCACATCGTTAATGACCCGCTTTTGTGCGGGAGAGGACAGCTGGCTAGCCCGCAGCAACAATCTCCGTAAAAATTCTGGCAGTCCGGATACTAAGGACAACAACGGCAGGTCACGTCGAAACAAAAACAAGCGCCGAATTAATGGCGACGATAAGGAGGATACGGCAGTCAATGCCGGATTCCGAGGCTCTAAACCCGGTCAACGGAAGAAGCCATTTAAAAGAACCATTCCGGGTCCGTCCAATTTGGACCGAATACTCGACCGCTCATGCCAGATACATGGCACCCCTGAAAAGCCAGCCAACCACACCAATAGAGATTGCTGGGTGGTCAAGCAGGCCGGCAAGTTAATTGCCGAAAACAATGACAAGGGGCTAAATAGCGACGACGAGGAAGAGACTCGACCGCCGAACAACAGAGGACAGAAGGGTTTTCCCCCACAAGTACGGACGGTGAATATGATATACGCGACCCATATACCCAAGAGGGAGAGGAAACGCGCACTAAGGGACGTCTATGCGATGGAGCCAGTCGCCCCAAAGTTCAACCCATGGTCCTCTTGTCTGATCACTTTCGATCGAAGAGACCACCCGACCAGCACACGCCATGGCGGATTCGCCGCATTGGTCTTAGACCCAATCGTCAATGGGTTTCACCTCACGAGAGTCCTGATGGATGGCGGCAGTAGCCTGAACCTGCTTTATCAGGATACAGTGCGCAAAATGGGCATAGACCCATCAAGGATTAAACCTACAAAGACAACCTTTAAAGGTGTCATACCAGGAGTGGAAGCCAACTGTACAGGCTCAGTCACACTGGAAGTGGTCTTCGGATCCCCGGATAATTTTCGGAGCGCGGAGTTAGTCTTTGACATAGTCCCGTTTCGCAGCGGCTATCACGCCCTGCTCGGACGAACCGTGTTTGCCAAATTCAACGCGGTGCCGCACTATGCATACCTAAAGCTCAAGATGCCAGGCCCTCGTGGAGTCATCACGGTCAATGGGAATACGGAACGCTCCCTCCGAACGGAGGAACATACAGCGGCTCTCGCGGCAGAAGTACAGAGCAGCCTTTTAAGGCAATTCTCGAGTCCGGCTGTTAAAAGGCCGGATATAGCAAAGCGCGCCCGGAGCAATATCAACCAAGACCACCTGGCGCGATCAGAGCACGCGTAGCAATGCGGCCCCAACCCTCGCCCGCGTATGGTCGCAAGAATAACACTCCGCGTACATCATTACGCTTTGGAGATACCATGGGCACAGGGGAGGGGGCACGATCACAACAGACCCAGAGTGCGCTTCGACCACACCAGGGGCTCGCAAATGTGCCTCTTTTTTATTATTATTTTTCTTATTTTTTGTACACAGGACTCTGTTAACCAGAAGCCCTGTCCGGCGGTGAACCTGCCGAACTCACGATGCAACAGTCAGGGACTACAGAAGGCCGCGTCGAACACTCAGGTGGTCTCAATTACGAGCATTAAATTCAATTATATACACCAAATCCGCAGCTGATCCCTGGAGGGGGACATGTTTATTTAGTCCAAATCCCTTGCTTACCGCACTACTTGTATCAGTCCGCTCTACTAGCAGACTTTTTCTTTCATTAATAATGCAGCACCTTTATGATCGCAATTGCATTACATTATATATATATATATATATGTTCATTATATGACATTCTGGCACCCGTATATTTTTGGTACGGCATAATACACCAGGGGCTTATGTTCCCCACTTTATGGTGTGATAAAGTCCGAACACTTTCACAAGTGCGGCACCCCGAACTTATAGCATTATATGAATCGGCTCCGAATCATGTCTTGGGTCAATAGTTGGGTTTGCCCGGCTCCCATGTTTGGCACCTTACATTTCCGTTCCGTCGGCTAAGGTAGCACTGGGAGAACCACTGCGATTGCGCCCCGGTTGAGCCGGGTTAACGCCTCAGTGGAGAAAGCTAAAACTGACTGGCATGATAAGGCGAGAGACTGGTCGCTGTTCGAGAGGTTTTTTCGGGTCCTTAAAGACTCACGCCGCTTCGAGCGAAGTTCCGGATTATGTCTGATGAAGGCGTGGATAGCGCCCCGGATTCGGTCTTCCGAATACCAGGGGCTTCGTCGAAATTTAAAATTATAGAATTCTATGGCTAAGTGAGAGTGTTCAAGCATTATAAGTCCGGTCGCCTTGTTCGTCGTGTTGAGCGCCTCCCTAGATGGACCCAAATATGGGAACAAGAGTGCTCAAGTTTATCACCGAACACCCCAGCACTTGTGGCTTGGGGGCTGAAGCCAACGACTTGCCATCTCTCAGATTTTATAAACGGCCGCACAGAAGGTAATATTTTAAATTAAACAAGCGTTGCTCATGGCGCATATGAACAAAGTTTTCAACGCACAGGATAAATAAATAGCGAGTTCACTCAAAGATTACATTTCGGGAGAACTCATCTGCAATATTGCAGGCTCCCTTCAGGACAATATTATAATACTTCTCCGGCGTGCGATACTCCTTGCCTGGTGGCGGTGGGTCCGTGAGAAGCTTCTCTGCATCCAATTTGCCCCATCCAATTTGCCCCATTGCACCTTTATGCGGGCAAGGGCCCGACGAGCACCTTCGATAGAGGCGGAGCGCTTGACTACATCCAGCCTAGGGCATGCATCCACCAGCCGCCGCACGAGGCCAAAGTAGCTCCCAGGCATGGCCTGTCCAGGCCACAACCGGACTATGAGGCCCTTCATGGCCTCCTCAGCTACCTTGTGGAGTTCGACCAGCTGCTTCAGCTGGTCGCTTGGGGGCACCGGATGGCCGGCCTCAGTATACTGAGACCAGAAGACCTTCTCCATCCAGCTCCCCTCCTCGCCACGATAGAATGCGGCGGCATCAGCCGCACTACTCGGCAGATCTGCAAATGCCCCTGGAGAGCTCCGAATTCGGGTAAGTATCAGGTAGTTCACATTAACATGCCTGCTTTGCATGAAAAACGCCTTACCCGCCGCTATTTTCTTTATGTCCTCAACCTCCTGAAGGGCCTTATGGGCCTCGGCCTTGGCGGACTTGGCACTTTCGAGAGCCGAGGCAAGCTCGGACTCTCGAGTCTTGGAGTCACGCTCCAAACTCTCATGTTTTTCCATGAGAACCTGGAGCTCTTGCCGAACTTCCGCCACCCGCGCCTCTTGCTTTTCTCGCTCAGCCCGTTCCGCGGCCGCATTGCGTTCGGCCACGAACACAGCATCCTTCAGGGTTGCCACCTCGTTAGTGGCCCCTGCAATGCACATATTATCCTTGTTAATTTTATTTACAACCAAAATCCTTTTATGTAAGGTACTTATTCAAAGAGGTGTTACTCACTTTCTTTTTCCTCGAGCTGCTTTTTTGCATGGCCGAGCTCTTGCTCGGACCACTCGAGTTCCTTCTTCAGCACGTCAACCTCCGCCGTTAGTGCGGTAGAGGTCAGCAGTGCAGCCTGCAAACCCATATTGACATATTTTAGGCAACCCTGCGTATATCTTATTATTGATCCTTAGTCCGGCTTTTCTTTCCGAACACCGAACCAAGCATCAGGGGCTACTGTCTATGCGGTATTATATTACATAATTTTAACTTCTTACCTCAAAGCCTGTTAAAAGGCTACTGCAGGCTTCGGTCAGCCCGCTTTTCGCGAGCTGAATCTTCTCAATCACCGCACTCATGATAGTGCGGTGTTCTTCCTCGATGGAAGCGCCTTTAAGCGCCTCCAGCAGGTTATCCGGCGCCTCCGGTTGGACGGAGGCCGCCGGCGTCACGGTCCTGCCCTTCTTTCGAAGGGGCCGCTTGCCGGACTCTGGAACCACTGCGGGTTCCGATGTAGAGTCCGGCACGAAGTCCGGGGGGCTGCCTGACGGCGCCCCCGGAGCCTCCTCCTGATGGGTCCCTCTCCAGGATCCCACCTCGACGTCCTCGTTGGCGCGTGGGGTGGAGGCAGTCGGGATGGAATTCACATCCGACGAGGCCAATGACCCGCTCGATGAGTCGGGGAGATCATCATTGGCCGGACTACGGGCAGAATGCGGCGTTAGAAGGATACTACGCGACATAAAAGAAATTACACATCAAGGATCCGGATACTTACGATCTTGCCGGACGCCTGGCCCTTGGAGGCCGCTCATCCTCACCAACGCTGATGTTGGCAGAACTGTCCGGGGGGATAGTTCTCCCCCTCTTGGACCCTTCGGCCCCCCATATGGGGGAAGCCTTCCTTTTCTTCTCTCCCTCCTCCGGGAGAGAGTACTCCTCCTCCGCGTCTTCGGAAGAGGAGTCCTCGTCGTCGTCAGACGCCTGATTGCGGGAACTCTTTCGAGTCCCCGCGGCCACCTTCTTGGCCTTCTTCTCCGGCACCACGTACGGTGCCGGAACCAGCAGCCCTGTTAAGCGGGCATTCGCTGGGTCTTCCGGCATGGGAGCCGGGCTGATGAGCAGCTTGGCCTTCTCCATCCATTCCTGTCAAAGGAAGGGGCAGAATGAAGCCTCACTAGAGTCAATCTAATTATCACAAGTGTCCCGTAATGGGGTTGAATCACTTACCTTGTCAGTTGGATTCTGCGAGCTGAATCCGCGGTCTTTGGTCGCGGACGCGGGGGCTTCGGCGCCCTTGAACAGCACCCTCCAGGCACCTTCGTATGTTGTATCGAAGAGCCCGTTTAGCGCCTGGTGCTGTTCCAGATTGAACTCCCACAAATTAAATGCCCGTTCTTGGCATGGGAGGATCCGCCGGATGAGCATGACTTGGACCACGTCGACGAGCCTGAGCTTATTGCTCACCATCTTCTTGATACATGCTCGGAGTCCCGTCACCTCCACCGGATTCCCCCACTGCAAGCCCTTCTCTTTCCAGGAGGTGAGCTGCGTGGGGATGCCAGATCTAAACTCGGGGGCCGCCGCCCATGTGGATTTGCGCGGCTCGGTAATGTAGAACCACCCCGATTGCCACCCCTTGACGGAGTCCACGAAGGTCCCTTCTAGCCAAGGGACGTTGGGCAATTTGCCCAACATAGCGCCTCCGCATTCCGCTTGCATACCCTTCACATCCTTCGGCTTGACGTTAAAGGTCTTGAGCCACCGGCCGAAGTGGGGCCGGATGCAGAGAAAGGCCTCGCACACGACGATAAACGCCGAGATGTTGAGGATAAAGTTCGGCGCCAGATCGTGGAAATCCAGGCCGTAGTAAAACATGAGCCCCCGGACAAATGGATGGAGCGGAAAGCCCAGTCCGCGGAGGAAGTGGGGAAGGAAGACGACCCTCTCATGAGGCCCGGGGGTAGGGACGAGCTGCCCCTCGTCGGGCAGCCGATGCGCGATATCGCCGGAAAGGTATCCGGCGCTGCGCAGTTTGGTGATGTCCTCCTCCTTGACGGTGGAGGCTAACCATTTACCTCCCGCTCCAGACAAATTCGTAGAAGGTCGAGGTGAGATGCGCGAGTTCGGGCGTTGGAGCTTGAATTCGCGGGGATGGATAAGCAAAGGAGGAAGAAGGCGTAGGTGAGAAGGTGAATCCTTATCCCTTATATATAGGCGGACAAAACTATGCGTCCCCCACCGGCCTGGTAAAACTCGCTTATCTCCCAAGCGCCACCGTTGATGGCGCGGTTGGGTTACCCACGCACGTATTGATGAGAATCCCGGAATAAGGGGAACACGATCTCTGCTTTGATAAGATGTGCCGAGGAAACCACTTTGCTAATGCTGAGGTGGTATAATGATTCAAACAAAGGCCTGGTTGCGGTGTGATGTCATGCCGCATAATACGTCAGCAGATTGAACTAAGTGTACATTTTATTCTCTCTACGGTGGAATGTGGAATTTATATTGCGGAGCCGGACACTATCCTGGTGTTCATTATCTTCTCTGGATTATTCAAGGGAGGAACCCGCCTTGCAATGCCGAACATTGTGCACGCCGGACTTATCGTCATTGAAGACTGGTTCAGGGGCTACTGAGGGAGTCCTGGACTAGGGGGTGTTCGGACAGCCGGACTATCAATGTCCGCCGGACTCCAAGACTACGAAGATACAAGATTGAAGACTCCGGCTCGTGTCCGGAAGGTACTTTACTTGGCGTGGAAGGCAAGCTTGGCGATACGGATACGTAGATCTCCTACTATTGTAACCGACTCTGTGTAACCCTAGCCCTCTCCGGTATCTATATAAACCGGAGGGCTTTAGTCCGTAGGACAAGATACATTACAACAATCATACCATAGGCTAGCTTCTAGGGTTTAGCCTCCTTGATCTCGTGGTAGATCTACTCTTGTACTACCCATATCATCAATATCAATCAAGCAGGAGTAGGGTTTTACCTCCATCGAGAGGGCCCGAACCTGGGTAAAAACATTGTGTCCCTTGTCTCCTGTTACCATCCGCCTAGACGCACAGTTCGGGACCCCCTACCCGAGATCCGCCGGTTTTGACACCGACAGTCCCACTTGTCATTAATCAAATTTGGACCTAAAACTAACAAATCTGAAAGACGATATTCGAACTCGCAACCTGGACTACAAAGCGTAAGTCGATAGCCTGAAACAACAACGGTTGTTGGCTTTGTCCCATAACTTGATTTTATACAGTACTGGAGTATTACGTTGAGTAGAGTAGAGGGAGTGCCTCATCAACACGTGCATGACCATTGTCTCACTTACTGGTGGGTCCCGGGTCTGCGATCTCAATCTCTCTTCTCTCCATCATCTAACCTTTGCATGGGCACACATGAAGAGCGGCGCTAGCTTACCGTGGTGTTATTACAACTAAAAAAAGCTTGGAAAATAGAAGAATCGCCTAGAACAAGAGACGTTGTGGCTGGTCGAGACGGAGCTAACCACACCTATCCTCCGTGTCACGTTTGCATGATGAAGCTATGTGGCTAGTGGGGTGTTTTCGACCGACTGGCTGGGTCCCGAGGTCGAACCATAGGTACTGGAGTTACTGCCCACGTCTGATACAATATATTTTTACACGCACATTTTTCCTCCGTGCCGAGACGTGGCACACCCTACCGCGCGGTTTCGGGGTCCTCCCGGGTGGTGCACGCATATATTCTTCCTGACATGGGATTCCCTACCGCACGTTTTCTGGGTCCTCCTCGGTCGTAGCGCCGAAGCAAGTAAATGAGTCGCCAAATCACGAAAGACCACCTTTCCCGCCGAGTACATCAGTGAAGCACGGTGGCTAGCTAGTTGGGCTAGTTCGACCGATTAGCTAGGCCGCCGCCACATTTCTTTTTTCACCCCTTTTTTTATCTACTTGCCGGTAGGTAAATTTAAATATCCACCGCGGCGTTGCTCTGGTGTTTCGATGCGGTAGGATTTTTAGCTTTTTGATTGATGGGAGCAGGCGCGACAAGATTTTTAATTTTTTGATTGACGGGAGCAGGCGTGACAGCAATTAGTCATGATGACTCCGCCTGTAAAACCCACTGCTCCCTGATGTAAGAAGTTGTTGACTGGTGTTTTACTGTGATGAAAACCAAAAGATTCCCTACTCCTCGGCTGGCTCCCTCCACCTTCCCGTAGATTGCATTGCCTTTCAGCCGTTTAGCCCCCTTTGCTTCCTATCCCCATTGCTTCTACCTGGTGCCATGGCAGTGCAAGAGATCATAGAGTCCAAGGTGAGGCGCCTGACACAGGAGCTCCATGCCAAGGATGCGGAGCTCAGGGCCAAGGACGTGGAGCTCCGTGAGCTCAAGGAGGAGAGGAGTGCCATGCTCCTCCGTTATGTGCGGGAGTTCACGGAGCTTCAAAAGCGGCAGGCGTCCACTACAAAGATGCTCGAGGCGTCGGCGGTGTTGCTGCAGAAAGCGGGAGATACGATAGGCCGTCAGGGGAGCCGGCTGGAGCGCGAGCGGGCCGATCGTGACGAGGTCCAGGATCGCCTCAGCCACTTGGTGAACCAAGTTGACACACACATGTTGCGGCTGCGTGTTGCCTACCGTCGTGCCAGCGCGACAATGCCGGCCGTCGGGCTAAACCCGTTCGACCACCCGGTCAACTTCAACGAGCTGCAGCTTCCTAACCTGGTCTCCTTCTTCACCTATATCTCCAAGGAGCTGAGCCATCTCCGCGCGATGGTGGGGGCTGAGCGGGAAAAGGAGGGGTTGCGGGCTGCCGTCGTCGTTGCTGGGCGAATCCTTTCAGGGCTCCGTCACCGGAATCCATTCGTGCCATTGGACGCCGTCTTTGACGAGCTGCCTCCCATCGACCGGGAGTGGGCTCTGCGGGTGGTTGCACCCTGCATCACCAACGTCGTGCGCCTCGAGAAGCAGAGGGACTTCGCTGGTGTTTAGGCGCCCTCTGCATGGGCATGTCCATGTCTCGGTGCAACATGACCATTGGATCAAACTCAGACGGTGCAGATCAGTCACTGTAGCACAAAGCGTGTGGGTGTGTTTGGTTGCATTCTCATCTCAATATAGTTGTTTCTATTGGAAATATGCCCTAGAGGCAATAATAAATTAGTTATTATTATTATATTTCCTTGTTCATGATAATCATTTATTATCCATGCTATAATCGTAATGATAGGAAACTCAGATACATGTGTGGGTACATAGACAACACCATGTCCCTAGTAAGCCTCTAGTTGACTAGCTCGTTGATCAATAGATGGTTACGGTTTCCTGACCATGGACATTGGATGTCGTTGATAACGGGATCACATCATTAGGAGAATGATGTGATACACAAGACCCAATCCTAAGCCTAGCACAAAGATCGTGTAGTTCGTATGCTAAAGCTTTTCTAATGTCAAGTATCATTTCCTTAGACCATGAGATTGTGCAACTCCCGGATACCGTAGGAATTCTTTGGGTGTACCAAACGTCACAATGTAACTGGGTGGTTATAAAGGTGCACTACGGGTATCTCTGAAAGTGTCTGTTGGGTTGGCACGAATCGAGACTGGGATTTGTCACTCCGTGTGACGGAGAGGTATCTCTGGGCCCACTCGGTAGGACATCATCATAATGTGCACAATGTGACCAAGGGGTTGATCATGGGATGATGTGTTACGGAACGAGTAAAGAGACTTGGCGGTAACGAGATTGAACAAGGTATCGGGATACCGACGATCGAATCTCGGGCAAGTACTATACCGCTAGACAAAGGGAATTGAATACGGGATTGATTGAATCCTCGACATCGTGGTTCATCTGATGAGACCATCGTGGAACATGTGGGAGCCAACATGGGTATCCAGATCCTGCTGTTGGTTATTGTCCAGAGAGTTGTCTCGGTCATGTCTGCATGATTCCCGAACCCGTAGGGTCTACACACTTAAGGTTCGGTGACGCTAGAGTTGTTATGGGAAATAGTATGTGGTTACCGAAGGTTGTTCGGAGTCCCGGATGTGATCCCGGAAGTCACGAGGAGTTCCGGAATGGTCCGACAGTGAAGATCGATATATTGGACGAAGGGTATTGGAGTTCGGAAGTGTTCCGGGGGTACCAGGCTATGGCCAGCATGACCGAAAGGTGTTTCGGGAGCCCCGGCAAGTGTTGGAGGGCCTCATGGGCCAAAGGGGAAGGGGAAAACCAGCCCACTAAGGGGTGGTGCGCCCCTCCCAGCCCCTCTCCCGTTACCACGAGAGGTGGGGGTGCCTCCCCTAGGGCAGCCCCCCTTCCCGGCTTGGGGGGCAAGTTTCCTAGGGGGTGGGGGCGCCCAAACCCATCTAGGGTTTCCCCTGTGGCCGCCGCCCCTCCCCTAGGGAACCCTAGGGCGCCTCCTCCACCCCCCTTACCCCTATATATAGTGAGGGAGAGAGAGGGCAGCCGCACACCCTTCCCTTGGCGCAGCCCTCTCCCTCCTCCAACACCTCCTCCTCCTCCGTAGTGCTTGGCGAAGCCCTGCTGGAGAACCATGAGCTCCACCACCACCACGCCGTCGTGTTGTCGGAGTTCTCCCTCAACTTCTCCTCTCTCCTTGCTGGATCAATAAGGAGGAGACGTCCCCGGGCTGTACGTGTGTTGAACGCGGAGGCGCCGTCCGTTCGACGCTAGAACGGATCTTCCGTGATTTGAATCGCCGCGAGTACGACTCCATCATCCGCGTTCTTGAAACGCTTCCGCTTAGCGATCTTCAAGGGTATGAAGATGCTCATCCTCTCCCTCTCTTGTTGCTAGAATCTCCATAGATTGATCTTGGTGTTGCATAGAAAATTTTGAATTTCTGCTACATTCCCCAACAGTGGTATCAGAGCTAGGTCTATGCGTAGTTTCTATGCACGAGTAGAACACAAGTTGTTGTGGGCGTTGATTTTTGTTCAATATGCTTACCATTACTAGTCCAATCTTGTTTCGACGGTATTGTGGGATGAAGCCGCCTGGACCGACCTTACACGGACACTTACGTGAGACAGGTTCCACCGACTGACATGCACTTGTTTCATAAGGTGGCTAGCGGGTGCCAGTCTCTCCCACTTTAGTTGGATCGGATTCGATGAAAAGGGTCCTTATGAAGGGTAAATAGCAATTGACATATCATGTTGTGGTTTTTGCGTAGGTAAGAAACGTTCTTGCTAGAAACCCATAGCAGCCACGTAAAACATGCAAACAACAATTAGAGGACGTCTAACTTGTTTTTGCAGGGTATGCTATGTGATGTGATATGGCCAAAAGATTGTGATGAATAATATATGTGATGTATGAGATTGATCATGTTCTTGTAATAGGAATCACGACTTGCATGTCGATGAGTATGACAACCGGCAGGAGCCATAGGAGTTGTCTTAATTTATTGTATGACCTGCGTGTCAATGAACAACGCAATGTAATTACTTTACTTTATTGCTAAACCGTTAGCCATAGTAGTAGAAGTAATAGTTGGCGAGACAACTTCATGGAGACACGATGATGGAGATCATGGTGTCATGCCGGTGACGATGATGATCATGGAGCCCCGAAGATGGAGATCAAAAGGAGCAAAATGATATTGGCCATATCATGTCACTTTTGATTGCATGTGATGTTTATCATGTTTATGCATCTTATTTTCTTAGAACGATGGTAGTAAATAAGATGATCCCTCATTAAAATTTCAAGAAAGTGTTCCCCCTAACTGTGCACCGTTGCGAAAGTTCATTGTTTCGAAGCACCACGTGATGATCGGGTGTGATAGATTCTAACGTTCATATACAACGGGTGTAAGCCAGATTTACACACGCGAAACACTTAGGTTAACTTGACGAGCCTAGCATGTACAAACATGGCCTCGGAACACAAGAGACCGAAAGGTCGAGCATGAGTCGTATGGTAGATACGATCAATATGAAGATGTTCACCGATGATGACTAGTCCGTCTCACGTGATGATCGGACACGGCCTAGTTGACTCGGATCGTGTAATCACTTAGATGACTAGAGGGATGTCGGTCTGAGTGGGAGTTCATAAGATGAACTTAATTATCCTGAACATACTCAAAAGATCTTTGCAAATTATGTTGTAAGCTCGCGCTTTAGTTCTACTGTTTAGATATGTTCCTAGAGAAAATTCAATTGAAAGTTGATAGTAGCGATTATGCGGACTAGGTCCGTAAACTGAGGATTGTCCTTGTTGCTTCGAAGAAGGCTTATGTCCTTAATGCACCACTCAGTGTGCTGAACCTCGAACGTCGTCTGTGGATGTTGCGAACATCTGACACACACGTTTTGATAACTACGTGATAGTTCAGTAATGTTAAACGGTTTAGAGTTGAGGCACCAAAGATGATTTCGAAATGTCGCGGAACATATGAGATGTTTCGAGGGCGGAAATTGGGATCAGGCTCGTGCCCACATCAAGAGGTATAAGACCTCCGACGATTTTCTTAGCCTACAAACTAAGGGAGAAAAGCTCAATCATTGAGCTTGTGCTCAGATTGTCTGAGTACAACAATCACTTGAATCAAGTGGGAGTTGATCTTCCAGATGAGATAGTGATGTTTCTCCAAAGTCATTGCCACCAAGCTGCTAGAGCTTCGTGATGAACTATAACATATCAGGGATAGATATGATGATCCTTGAGATATTCGCGATGTTTGACATCGCGAAAGTAGAAATCAAGAAGGAGCATCAATTGTTGATGGTTGGTGAAACCACTAGTTTCAAGAAGGGCAAGGGCAAGAAGGGATACTTCATGAAACGGCAAATCAGCTGCTGCTCTAGTGAAGAAACCCAAGGTTGAAACCAAACCCTAGACTAAGTGCTTCTGTAATAAGGGGAACAACCACTGGAGCATAATTACCCTAGATACTTGGTAGATGAGAAGGCTGGCAAGGTCGATAGAAGTATATTGGATATACATTATGTTAATGTGTACTTTACTAGTACTCCTAGTAGAACCAGGGTATTAGATACCGGTTCGGTTGCTAAGTGTTAGTAACTCAAAATAAAAGGCTGCGGAGTAAATGGCGACTAGCTAAAGGTGAGCTGGCGATTGTGTTGGAAGTTTTTCCAAGCTTGATGTGATCAAGCATCGCACGCTCCCTCTACCATCGAGATTGGTGTTAAACCTAAATAATTGTTATTTGGTGTTTGCGTTGAGCATGAACATGATTGGATTATGTCTATCGCAATACCGTTATTCATTTAAGGAGAATAATGGTTAATCTCTTTATTTGAATAATACCTTCAATGGTCTTGCACCTAAAATGAATGGTTTATTGAATCTCGATCGTAGTGATACACATATTCATGCCAAAAGATATAAGATAGTAATGATAGTACCACCTACTTGTGGCACTGCCATGTAAGTCATATTGGTATAAAATGCATGAAGAAGCTCCATGTTGATGGATCTTTGGACTCACTCGTTTTTTGAAAAAAAATGAGACATGCGAACCATGTCTATTGGTGTATATGCATGAAGAAACTCCATGCAAATGGACCGTTTGGACTCACTTGATTTTGAATCACTTGAGACATGCAAATCATACCACATGGGCAAGATGACTGAGGGCTAGTTTGGTTCGCTTCCACATCGCGGGATGCCTGGCCTGGAGCTTCCCTGGAGTCTGCCTGATGCTCGTTTGGTTGGTGTCCTAAGAATTTTGGTGGGAGCCTGGCTTGAATTGCCCAGGCATGAGATTAGCCTGCCAGGCGTCCTCTTCAATCCACCTGGACTGCAGGCAACACCAGCCTGACGCTGATCCAACAGGTTATAGATGAGTTACAGGCTGCTTTGTCAGTTTTATATTTGTTTATTCCTCCCAGGCCCAGCACACAATCCAAACAGCTACCTCTCCAGGCTGCCTGGCCAGGCTAGAAAACTGAAAATCTCAGGCGCATACCAGGCAGCAACTTCGCCCAGGCTCGTGGCCCAGGCTTGCAACCAAACTAGCCCTGAAAGCCTCGTTTTCAGTAAAATGGAACAAGAAAGCAACTTGTTGGAAGTAATACATTTTGATGTGTGCAGTCCAATGAGTGCTGAGGTACGCAGTGGATATCGTTATGTTCTTACTTCACGGATGATTTGAGTAGATACTGAGTATATTTACTTGATGAAACACAAGTCTGAATTATTGAATGGTTCAAGTAATTTCAGAGTGAAGTTGAAGATCATCGTGACAAGAGGATAAAATGTCTATGATATGATCATAGAGATGAGTATCTGAGTTACAAGATTTGGCACGCAATTAAGACATTGTGGAAATTGTTTCACAATTAATACCGCCTGGAACACCATAGTGTGATGGTGTGTCCGAACATCATAGTTACACCCTATTGGATATGGTGCGTACCATGATGTCTCTTATCGAATTACCATTATCATTCATGGGTTAGGCATTAGAGACAACCGCACTCACTTTAATAGGGCAACACGTAATTCCGTTGAGACGACACCATTTGAACTATGGTTTGGAGAAACCGAAGTTCTCGTTTCTTAAAAGTTTGGGGCTGCGACGCTTATGTGAAAAAGTTTCAGGTTGATAAGCTCGAACCCAAAGCGGATAAAATGCATCTTCATAGGACACCCAAAACAGTTGGGTATACCTCCTAATTCAGATCCGAAAGCAATAGGAATTGTTTCTTGAATCGGGTCCTTTCTCGAGGAAAAGTTTGTCTCGAAAAATGGAGTGGGAGGATGGTGTAGACTTGATATGGTTATTGAACCGTCACTACAACTAGTGTGTAGCAGGGCATGGGAAGTTGTTCCTGTGGCACCTACACCAATTGAAGTGGAAGCTGATGATAGTGATCATGAAGCCTCGGATCAAGTCACTGCCAAACCTCGTATGATGACAAGGACGCGTACTACTTCAGAGTGGTACGGTAATCCTGTCTTGAAGGTCATGTTGCTAGACAACAATGAACCTACGAGCTATGGAGAAGCGATGGTGGGCCCATATTTCGACAAATGGTTAGAAGCCATGAAATCCGAGATAGGATCCATGTATCAGAACAAAGCATGGACTTTGGTGGACTTGCCCGATGATCGGCAAGCCATTGAGATAAATGGATCTTTAAGAAGAAGACGGACGTGGACGGTAATGTCACCGTCTATGAAGCTCGACTTGTGGCAAAGAGTTTTTCACAAGTTCAAGGAGTTGACTACGATGAGATTTTCTCATCTGTAGCGATGCTTAAGTCCGTCGGAATCATGTTAGCATTAGCTGCATTTATGAAATCTGGCAGATGGATGTCAAAACGAGTTTCCTTACCAGTTTTCGTAAGGAAAGGTTGTATGTGATACAATCAGAAAGGTTTTGTCGATCCTAATGATGCTAAAAGGTATGCTAGCTCCAGCGATCCTTCCATGGACTAGAGCAAGCATCTCGGAGTCAGAATATGCGCTTTGATGAGATGATCAAAGGTTTTGGGTTTATACAAAGTTTATGAGAAACTTGTATCTCCAAAGAAGTGAGTGGGAGCACTATAGAATTTCTGATAAGTATATGTTGTAAACATATTGTTGATCATAAATGATGTAGAATTTCTAGAAAGCATATAGGGTTATTTGAAAAGTGTTTTTAATAGAAAACATGGATTAAGCTGCTTGAACATTGAGCATCAAGATCTATGAGGATATATCAAAACGCTTAATGGTACTTTCAAATGAGCACATACCTTGACATGATCTTGAAGGTGTTCAAGATGGATCAGTCAAAGAAGGAGTTCTTGCCTGAGTTGTAAGGTATGAAGTTAAGACTTAAAGCTCGACCACGGCAGAAGAGAGAGAAAGGACGGATGTCGTCCCCTATGCCTTAGCCATAGGCTCTATACAGTATGTCATGCTTTGTACCGCACCTGATGTGTGCCTTGCCACATGTCTGGCAAGAGGGTACAAAGGTGATCAAGGAGTGGATCACTAGATAGCGGTCAAAATTGTACTTGGAGTAATAAGGACATGTTTCTCGATTATGGAGGTGATAAAGAGTTCGGCGTAAAGGGTTACATCGATGCAAGCTTTAAGACCTATCCGGATGACTCTGAGTAGCAAACCAGATACGTATAGTGGAGCAACCATTTGGAATAGCTTCAAGTGGAGCGTGGAAGCAGCATTTACAATATGACCTAGAGATTTGCGAAGTACATACAGATCTGAATGTTGCAGACCCGTTGACTAAAACCTCTCTCACAAGCAAAACATGATCAAACCCCAGAACTCATTGAGTCTTAATCACATGATGATGTGAACTAGTTTAGTGACACTAGTAAACTCTTTGGATGTTGGTCACATGGCGATGTGACCTATGAGTGTTAATCACATGGCGATGTGAACTAGATTATTGACTCTAGTGCAAGTGGGAGACTGTTGGAAATGTGCCCTAGAGGCAATAATAAATTAGTTATTATTATTATATTTCCTTGTTCATGATAATCGTTTATTATCCATGCTATAATTGTACTGATAGGAAACTCAGATACATGTGTGGGTACATAGACAACACCATGCCCCTAGTAAGCCTCTACTTGACTAGCTCGTTGATCAATAGATGGTTACGGTTTCCTGACCATGGACATTGGATGTCATTGATAACTAGATCACATCATTAGGAGAATGATGTGATGGACAAGACCCAATCCTAAGCCTAGCACAAAGATCGTGTAGTTCGTATGCTAAAGCTTTTCTAATGTCAAGTATCATTTCCTTAGACCATGAGATTGTGCAACTCCCGGATACCGTAGGAATGCTTTGGGTGTACCAAACGTCACAATGAAACTGGGTGGCTATAAAGGTGCACTACGGGTATCTCCGAAAGTGTCTGTTGGGTTGGCACGAATCGAGACTGGGATTTGTCACTCCGTGTGACGGAGAGGTATCTCTGGGCCCACTCGGTAGGACATCATCATAATGTGCACAATGTGACCAAGGGGTTGATCACGGGATGATGTGTTACGGAATGAGTAAAGAGACTTGGCGGTAACGAGATTGAACAAGGTATCGGGATACCGACGATCGAATCTCGGGCAAGTACTATACCGCTAGACAAAGGGAATTGAATACGAGATTGATTGAATCCTCGACATCATGGTTCATCCGATGAGATCATCGTGGAACATGTGGGAGCCAACATGGGTATCCAGATCCCGCTGTTGGTTATTGTCCAGAGAGTTGTCTCGGTCATGTCTGCATGATTCCCGAACCCGTAGGGTCTACACACTTAAGGTTCGGTGACGCTAGAGTTGTTATGGGAAATAGTTTGTGCTTACCGAAGGTTGTTCGGAGTCCCGGATGTGATCCCGGAAGTCACGAGGAGTTCCGGAATGGTCCGGCAGTGAAGATCGATATATTGGACGAAGGGTATTGGAGTCCGGTAGTGTTCCGGGGGTACCAGGCTATGGCCAGAATGACCGAAAGGTGTTTCGGGAGCCCCGGCAAGTGTTGGAGGGCCTCATGGGCCAAAGGGGAAGGGGCAAACCAGCCCACTAAGGGGTGGTGCGCCTTTCCCAGCCCCTCTCACGTAACCAGGAGAGGTGGGGCGCCTCCCCTAGGGCAGCCCCCCTTCCCGGCTTGGGGGGCAAGTTTCCTAGGGTGGGGGCGCCCAAACCCATCTAGGGTTTCCCCTGTGGCCGCCGCCCCTCCCCTAGGGAACCCTAGGGCGCCTCCTCCACCCCCTTACCCCTATATATAGTGAGGGAGAGAGAGGGCAGCCGCACACCCTTCCCTTGGCGCAGCCCTCTCCCTCCTCCAACACCTCCTCCTCCTCCGTAGTGCTTGGCGAAGCCCTGCTGGAGAACCACGAGCTCCACCACCACCACGCCGTCGTGCTGTCGGAGTTCTCCCTCAACTTCTCCTCTCCCCTTGCTGGATCAAGAAGGAGGAGACGTCCCCGGGCTGTACGTGTGTTGAACGCAGAGGCGCCGTCTGTTCGGCGCTAGATCGGATCTTCCGCGATTTGAATCGCCGCGAGTACGACTCCATCATCCGCGTTCTTGAAATGCTTCCGCTTAGCGATCTTCAAGGGTATGAAGATGCTCATCCTCTCCCTCTCTTGTTGCCAGAATCTCCATAGATTGATCTTGGTGTTGCGTAGAAAATTTTGAATTTCTTCTACGTTCCCCAACAGTTTCCTCTTTGTGTATTTTTGTTAACCTACTAGTGTGGACTCATGCACCCTTCATGCACTCTGCCAAACACCCAAAAGTGGGTCGATAAGGGAACTTTTGCTCCCATCCCGTGCACCCTTCATACACCCTGCCTAACACTATCCGTGCTTCATATGGTTCATGTTTCGTGGAGTACTATAGCACCATACTCTCCGTGCGCTGTAGACCTACTTCTGTTAACATTGATCTCCCATTCATTCTCGAGTGGACAGTCGAAAAAGTGGTACTATGTTACATATAGGAGTAGTTGACATGCGCACAACATCATTTGTTATCGTCATATCTTACTACACTAGCAACAAGATTGTGTAGTACTGACGTATGAACTACTGCACATGCCTAGTAGTAAGAGCACTGTGTATGTTCAAGTGGCTGTCGTGTTTCGCACTCCTTCGTCGTAAGAGTGGAAACACTTGTTGTAATCATTTTTTTCTTGAGAAAAACAGTGGACACGCTCTACCGTGCGGATCCTCCTCCAGCCATGCACTAAATTACTCACTTCCGCCGATGTGTGGGACAGCCAGCACCCAGGTCCACCAGCCATGCACTAAATTACTCCGTAGTAGAGTGACGGTAGACTACCCCGATCGAAGCGCCCCAGTAATGCCCAATGAGCCATCAAATCACAAAACCCCCTCCTTTCCAACAGTAAGTTAGACGGACGAAGCAACCATCATTTCACTCTTCTCTCTCAGCTTCCTCTCTTGAAGAAAAACCCCACTCGCTTCACTTCTCCCTCATCTCGTTACTCCTTTCACTCTTCTCTCTCAGCTTCCTCTCTTGGATGGACGCTAGAGCACCGGCCGACGTGATGTTTATGGATCTGGCCAAAACCGTCGAGGCTCATGGTACGAAGAAGCGCAAGCACCCCGCCGAGACTACCGCAGACAAGCTCAAAGCCATCACCATGACCAAGCCCTCCTCTCCGGGATCCCTCATTAAGCAAGTCCAGGTAATGTCTCTTTTTGATGATCTTTTTCTCAATCTTGATCATGTTTTTTCATCTAACACGCAGTACTAGTACTGGTAGTACAACTTTCTGGGTGATCTTGCATGTGATTTTACTGTGCTAAATGGCGGTTCTAAATTCCTCTTTTGACCAAAACATGCGAGAGGTTGACACTGATTTCTTATAGATTACTTTCAACTACTCCCTCTGTCCCAAATTTCTTTTCTTAGATTTTTCTAGATACGGATGTATCTAATACTAAAATGTGACTTGATACATCCGTATCTTGACAAATCTAAGACAAGAATTTTGGGACGGAGGGAGTACTTTATGAACAGCAATGCTACCATTGAAGAGGGTATATTTGCCTCAGTAACTTGTGTTATGGATATTGCAAGTAATCCCTCTGCTCTCATGCCTTTGAAGACATGTTCTAGACTTCTAGTGTCTTTGTTCACTCATTTATGTGCGTATATGTAGTCATATATGGAGTATAATATCAAAAATCATCTTATATTTCTGAACGGAGGTAGTACTAAAATATGGTTTCTGTTTGAATTAGAACCAGGTCCGCGGTGGAGATGAAGTTCTCAAAGTCATGATGTGTGAACTGGAAGACCTGATGATGAGTTCTACTGCTGAACTATCCAGCTGATGTGTCCTTGTCGCCACGTGTCCTAAACTAGTGTTTTCTTGTAGCTTTGTTGTCAGGCGTGTTCTCAAGGCTGTACTTGACCACAACAATTTCCTGGCTGTGCCTTCGATTACAAAGGGTGTGGTTCTTGTAAAGCTTCCCAACAAATCTGATGCAGCCTATCTTCATCATCATGTTTATGAGTGGAAAGACCACTCTGTTAGGTTCTCCAAGGTTGACAAGATGGTGATGGTGCATGTAGACATCTCTCACGAAGTCCATGGCCTAGTCAGTTATGCGGGGTTCATCCCGTAGGTCGGTGGCAAGAAATAGTCTGCAGATTTTAGTTAGTGCAACTTTGCTTGTCTATAGTAAGTACTATTGTTCAGTACTTGATTTGTGTTTGTGAACCCTGTATTGTTTATTAGTACTGCCGCTTTTGGTGTGTGGTCAGTCTTGAGAACGGTCTATGTTAATGTCTGTCCACTTAATTCAGTCTGTATATTTTGAAGTATCCAGATCATATTTTTTGTGAGGACGGTTTATCAATTATGGTTACACTCCAATATCTGTATGCATTGCAGGGTTTATCGCACCCACCAGGATTTCCAGTCCCATGGATGTTCGGTCCATATGATTTGTCATGACCTTTGGATTGTCCTGCTTGTGGGAGTAGGCGGGGCCCCTGCATGCCACCCATAGTTGGAAGATCAATCTTCTGTTTAGTACTTCAACATGGTGATTTCCTGGTAAGGATTCACTCGTGTCACATCAAGTAAATCTTATTGATTTACTGTCTAAATCTATTGATTTAATGCCATGTTTTCTTTCTTTTCCTGCAATTTTACGATGTAGGTTTTGCCACGTGACATTCATCACAGAATAAACCGTTTGGTTTGCTCTACGATGGCTATTTTTGCAGGTTTCACCTCTTATGTCGTGTCAGTAACGAAGGCACTGTCCATCACTTATATTACTGGAAAAAATTGGATCAGTCTGTTGTTTGAGTACAAGATGAATCCCTATGATGAACTGCAGTTTGGTTTAACAAAAACGCCACAATTAGTCCTTCTCGCGTTTAAAAGAAATGAAGAAAAAAACTAGATCACGGTCACGGATCCTAGTCAAGTTAGAAAGCTGATCATAGCAGACCAGACACGATCGCCGCTGTCTCGCACATCGGTACCACCTTCAGCAACAGATCGAGCACCGGCAGTTGCTCTAGCACTGACAGCAGCAGCAGCTCAGTCTGATCCAGCTGAGGATTGGGCACCGACCGCGTCAGTGGATCAGTCTGATCTACCGGAGGATCGGGCATCGACACTGGCACCTGCTCCGACACTGGCACCAGCTCTACAAGGAGCACCATCTCGGGTAGCAACAACGGCTACGGCACCTGCACCAACACTTGCACTTGCATCTGCTCTGGCCCGTGCAGTTGCATCGGCAACAGACTGGGCTGTAGTTTGCACTTCATATACCAAAGTCCTTACAAAAACCGACATGTCCACCTTCTTGGTAAGCATTGGCCGCCCAAGTGCTTCGTTCTTTTTTCTTTCCATGTTGTTTCACATGATTCACTATGTTGATCTAACTGTTTGGGTATGTCTTCTTGTTTGCAAACAGAGAATTCCTAGAGCAACAAGGGAGTCGTTCAACAATCCGGGCGACTGCGGCCAAGTTTCTCTTACCATGCGCAGCCTTGGTGTGAATGAACCTGCTCAATACATCGTAAGTACAAAGGATGGTCGCATGATGATTGATGCTAAAGGATGGTTAAGGTTCAAATCTAAATCATATCTTGCGGTAGGGGATGATGTCAAAATCAAACTTTCTCGGCAAGGAGAGCTGGTCCAAATCAACTTTGAAATTCTTCAATAGTAGCACGCAACTGCCGAACTGATCTATCCTCTGAGAGATTTTGATGTAATAATCTGGCATGGTGAAACAAGTGTCCTGTGTGTATAAGTAGTACGACAGTATTATTTATCACATGGTGTATCATTGATAGAACTGCAACTCTGATTGCTGGTTAGGAACTGCCATTCGATTTCATTCCAACAGCTGCCATGCTTTATTCAATTTTGTGTATTCTCCTTGCGACAGCATCTAAAACCAATGCCGTACCGATCACTTGCAATATGAAAAGCGCTGAGGTAGAACACATGGGCCCCCAAACATGCATGGTGGGCATGCGGCCCAAAGTCCCGAACCGTGAGCCTGTCTGAGTATTATATTCTCAGCTGAACCCCCATAAAAAAAGCTGAACCCCCATAATGCTCGTGCGTTGCAGAGGGAGTATATTTCTCGACAAGGTGAGCCTGTGTGTGATATAAAAGATTTGTATATTTCTTTATAGAGGGGGTATCTCTCTGTCAAAATATATATATTTATGTGTAACTAGTTACTCATGTCTTTCTACTTCCTTTCGCTGATATGTGGGGCAACCGGCAACGGGGTGCACGTGCCATATGCACAAATTAGAGTGCACAACTTCACGGTAGACACACCTCGGTCGTAGCGCCGCAGTAATGCCCAATGAGCCATCAAATCACAAACCCCCCCTTCCCAGATTTAGCAGTAAGCTGGACGGACGAAGCGACAATATTTCACTGGGCCTGAATCCCCTTCTCCCTCGTCTTCTTGTTCAAAGAAAACCCCCTCTCGGTGATTGCATACGGTTTTCTTATGGAGAACCAGGTACGAGTTCTTCATCCATCCCCGATAAATCCAAGTCCCTTGGTCGTAGGTAATCCTAGGATGGCAGCCGCCACCGTTGATGCATTTTTCTTCCTACTGAATCTAGTGTGTTTCATTTGTAGTGCCCAAAGTGCGAGTACCCTACAAGTTTCTACGCCCTCGGCGAGACGCCACACTTGTTCCTTCTCATCCTAAACCAGGATTTTGAAACGTGCACAGTATGTTCCTAGAATCCTCTTTTCTATTCGGGAGGGTGGTTTTTTTTAACATGTTGTCGACTAATTTGGAAATTTGGATTGCTATATTTGGATAAAAGGTACTACTAGTACGATGATCAACACTAACGTGAAGGAGGAAGTTATTTCTAGATTTGGATAGGGAATACATTGTGTTCTCATATTATTTTTCCTGCAGTGTATTATTTGCTCTGCCAGAACACATGTACTCAAGATGCTCGGCCTTGCCATAACTGAATACACTAGTTTAATGGTCACAGTGAAGACAAGCCATGGATATTAGTTCCGAGTTGGGTTCATGAACCAGAAGATCGCTGCTTTTTTTATGGATGAACTTGGATAAACTTTCTCAAGTGTTACGGACTGAAAGTTGGCGCACGAATGTTGATGGAAATAGCAGAACCTGGTCTCATCTTCACTGCAATCTTCCACCCCGACGTTGTTCCAATTGTTCATCCATGTTAGTTTTGTATCTGGTTCTTGCTTGTTGCCTCGATTACTTCTTAATCCACCTATTCTGTCTAACTAATCACAATTTAACTTTAGAAGTAGCAACGAATCTCTCACGAAGATGCTACTTCTAACTAATATTTTCTTTTAATTGGTGGCACGTGTAGGTTTTTTCAGAGTTAAGCAGGCTGCTCGTTTGTTATTCTGTAATAACTCGGTTGTTACTGATGGCACTGAAGTTGACTGGGTCGACATACACAAGTTCCTACACTTTATTGATTGTCTTGAGGTCCTTGTGGGGCGTTTCAATGGTGGAAGGCCACGTGGGATATGTGTGCCACTGCTGCACTCATTGAACAGGTCCAACCGTGTCGAGAAACTTATGGTATGAGCTGTTTTCTATTATATATGTTGTTCATAAACTATTGCTTATACACAGTTTTACAGTTGTGATCTTCTTGAAACAGAAACTGCCCAGTTCTATTGTTCCTATACAGATGCCTGACCATGGTCGGGTCAGACTTGCGCTTGGTCAAAACATGATGTTTATGTTGACCTACTCAATTCCCCCTGGAGGTGAAAAGATACTTATTCATGGGTGGTCTCAAATAATGAAGGCCCGTCCATCTTGGAGAATAGGACAGAAGATTATGTTCATGCTTTTCCATGGCTCTAAAGCGAATATCCTATTTATTGACCACATTGCGAGACGAAGCCGCTTTTAGAAGGTTGTGGATGCGCGGGGTGGCGCCTGGGCCTTGTCCTGGGGGCTTGGCAACCTCACCCTTGGTTAACTGTAGGCAAAGTAGCACTGTTCGAGGCATGCTTTGTACGGTTGAACCGGTATAAGTACTCATACTGCTTTCAGCTTTGGTTGTTAAGTGCCCCTGCTGGTTTCAGTTAAGGTTGTTAAGTACTCCTGCTGCTTTTATAGTATGTCGTGTTTCTTCAGTCCTGTCTTCCTCCAGCCGCCAAAACAAAACCAGTGCCGACGGGGCCGCCTACTTCCGCCTCCCACGGTTGGCTGCGCCTCAGCACACGCATGACCGCCCCACTGTCTCCTAAATCATTAACGCCGACGTCCTCCACGCGCTTTGGTGCGCTCGCCGCGGCGCCGCCCTCTCGCGTTGTCAACATGGTCAACAAACAACAGGAATCGACAGAAGTATGTGGATAGGACGACAGTAGGGGGCCACCACGTCAGTGTGTGGAAAAATAAAATGCTTCCTCCTAGTGTTTTCCTGACATCTAGGACCCACGACATCGTGAGCATATATAGTCAATAGACAAGAGAATAGCACAAGATCAGCTGACACCTAGGACATAGCTGCTCGAGCAGTATTTTTTTTGTTATTGTTGAGAGGGAGCAGGGTTTGAACTGGGCTGTGGCCCATCTAGCCCAGGCTTATATTTTATGTTCACCATGTGACCAGCCCAGCTATTTTTTTCTTTGTGAAAATGAGCCCAGTTTATTTTTTCGGAAGAATACCCAATCCAGGCCTACTTATTTTTCTACGCCCTGATGGGCTGCAACTCTTTCAAGACGCCCGCAAATCTTGAAAGTAATATGAAATGGGTTGTAAATATAAAAACAGATGACAAATTGGCAATTACTTTATAATTTCTGAATTTTTTCACATTTTCATATTCCTATTTCACTAGGCATTAACCTAATTTAAATATATCTTCAAAGTACTTAAATCTAGCTCGACATTTCGGTATTAAAAATAGTTTGGAACCCACAGAAATATGTGAAATTGTCCCTGGCCAACCAAAAAAATTGCAATAAATTGCATAAGAAGTTGCCATGAGCTATATATAAATTATTAAAAAAAGAGGGAGTGGTATGACTTGTGGGCCTGTTTAGTTGACACGTATGCAAGATTTTTTTAGTTATTATATAGGTCAACAAATGATTCTAGTAGACGTAACCGTTGGATGTCAATCCAACGGCCGTCATGTTTCTTCAATCTCTGATCTTCTTGCTCCAGCCGCCAAAGCAGCACCGGCGGGACCGCCTGCTCCCGCCTCCTGTGGCCGGTTGTGCTGCCGCGTAGGCCTCAGCGCCCCCTACTACTCCCACCGCTGACCAGGGCATCCCTCTACTCACCCACACCCCCTGTTATTCTGCAGCGACGGCAGCCTCACACCGCAGCCGAACCGGTGAACCCTCGTACTCCTCTCCACGCGGGCTTCCACTGCCGCGTCTTCCCCGGCTCCGCGTCATCCCCTTCCTAGGCCTCGCCGTCGTCCACCGCCGTGGTGCTCTCGGCGCGGCGTGGTCATTGTGGTCAACGACCAACTTCCATCGGAAGAGTACTGTACGTGGAGAGGCTGACAGCTGGGTCCACGGCAGCCGCAAGGAAGTGCCTCCTTATTACGTGGAAAATAATTATTCCTCCAAGGCAGCCACGACAACAGGGACCCACCGGATGGGCCACCAGTATTTCGCGAAAAAAAGTTTCCCCCTGACTGTTGGGACCCACCGGACGGGCCACCGTATTTCGCAAAAAAATGTTCCCCCCGCTGTCAGCTCGGACCCACCGGAAGTGCCTCCTTATTACGCACAAAAAAATGAATACCCCCCTGCTAGATGGGACCCACCTTGGTGGGAGGCTGACTTGTGGGCCGACTAAGTTGACTGGGACGGAGGCCTTTGTCAACTTTAGTCAATATATGAACGATTCTAGCTCCCGTGACCGTACAATGTCCATCCAACGGTCGTAGTGCTTCTTCAACCTTTGGTCTTCTTGCTCCAGCCGCCCAAAGCAGCGCCGGTCGTGCCACATGCTCCTGCCGCCCGTGGCCGGCTGTGATGCCGTGGAGGCCTCACCGCCCCCTACTACTCCCACCGCAGGCCAGGCCATCCCTCTACTCACCCACACCCCCTGTTATTCTGCGGCGATGGCAGCCTCACACCGCAGCCGAACGAGTGAACCCTCATACTCCTCTACGTGTGGGCATCCACTGCCGCTTCTTCCCCGGCTCTGCGTCGTCCCCTTCCTAGCCTCATCGTCGTCCACCACCCTGGTGCTCTCGGCGCGGCATGGTCAACGTGGTCAAGGAACGACTTCCATCAGACGTGGACTGTACGTGGAGAGGCTGACAACTGGGTCCACGGCCGCAGCAAGGAAGTGCCTCCTTATTACGCGGAAAATAATGATTCCTCCACTTGACAGCAGGGATCCACCGGACGGGCCACCGTATTTCGTGAAAAAAACATTCACCCCTAACTACTGGGTCCCACCAGCTACATCTTCGCACGCAAGGAAGTGCATCCGGGCAAAAAAAACGATTCGCCCCCCTGACTGCTCGGATCCACCAGTTACATGTTCGCACACAAGGAAGTGCGTCCGAGCAAAAAATAAAAAATCGACTCGCCCCCCTGACTGCTGGGACCCACCATCTACATCTTCGCACGCAAGGAAGTGCCTGACAGTTGGGACCCACCTGGTCGAAGCGTACGTAGCGTTGTCATTCTAGTTGTGAACGTGTACATACATATATACCAGTCGATGTAGAGGCGCGCACGTGTCGTAGTAGAGGCGCGCATGTAGCATGTACATGTATGTACAGCAGCCAGTGGGCAAGAAAGAAAATACGGCCACGTATGTGTACATACGGGCGGGGTCTCGAACGCCTACTCGCGCATACGTACGTCCAGGGCTCGTGTACATGGCTGGGTCAGAACGGAGAAACAACGTCGCCGTCGTGTTCATGGGGAGCCAACCGGCTGGGTCGGAACGGAATGTGTCGTCGTGTTCATTGGGAGGGCTAGGATGGAACAGGCGATGGAAATGAGGCCTGGCGTACCGCAGAACGGAGGAAACGGCCTTGTGTTCGACCGACCATATTTGACACGGGATCCTATTCATCGGGAGGGGTCTGGCGTACCACAAAACGGAGGAAACGGACCTCCTACGGTCAAAATGGGGGTCCTGTTGATCAGGAGGGGTGTGGCGTACCGCAAAACAGACGAAACGGACTTGTGTTGGAGTGCTACGGTCGAAACAGGGGTCCTGTTCATCGGGAGGGGTGTGGCGTACCGCAAAACGGGACTCCACGGGATACTGTTCATCTCCACTGTCGACCTCCTCCAGCCTCCATGGGCTACCGTCGACCTCCTCCAGCCTCCACGGGCTCCTGTTCATCCAGCCTCCACCGTGCGCTACTCCACCGGCTACTGTTCAACCACCCCTCCACGGGCACCCCTCCACCGTCTACTGTTCATCCAGCCCTCCACGGGGTCGTCATGTTCATCCAGCCCTCCACTCCACGGGGTCCTGTTCATCCAGCCCCAACCGGCTCGATCGATCGGGGTCCTGTTCATCCAAAGGCAATGCCACCGCTCACTATTCATCCACCCCCCCCCCAACGCTCACTGTTCATCCCATAGGCAGCATCGATCGGCTTTAGTTAGCATCAGTAGCGAAGGAATCACTCGATCGGGTTCAGTTAACAGCCATCGATCGATCGCTCGGGTTCAGTAACGCGTAGCCTGCAGTGCAATCGCTCGGGTTTAGTTAGAGCCCAACGCCTCGCTCGGGTTCAGTTAGAGCCAACGCCTCGCACACACGCGCGTACATGTATGAGAGAAACGCACATCGCTCGGCCCCCGACCACCCACCGTAACCAGGAACTCCCCGAAATTTTCCTCGCCCTCGCTTCTACCATGGTTTTTTCCGTCATGGATGGCCCAAAGAATGTCATGCAGCTGCGTCTCCGGCCCGCCCAAGACGAAAATCCCATTTTCTGTCATGATTTTTTGTCATAGAAGTAGGAGCCCACCACATCTAGGTTTTGTCACAATTATCATCATTGAATTGTCATAAGTATGACAGAAAAAATTTCATTCGGCCCAAAATGTCACGGATGTGTCTTTTTTTGTAGTGTAGTCTTGTTTTGAACTGGGAGAAGTTCCACTTTATGGTTAATGAAGGCATTGTCTTGGGGCATAAAATTTCTAAAATAGGTATTGAAGTTGATAAAGCTAAGGTTGACACTATTGAAAAGATGCTGTGTCCAAGGGACATTAAAGGTATAAGAAGTTTCCTTGGTCATGCCAGTTTTTATAGGAGGTTCATTAAGGACTTTTCTAAAATCTCTAGGCCTCTGACTAATTTATTGCAAAAAGATATTCCTTTTGTTTTTTATGATGATTGTGTAGAAGCATTTGAAATACTTAAGAAAGCTTTGATCACTGCACCTATTGTTCAGCCACCTGATTGGAATTTACCCTTTGAAATTATGTGTGATGCTAGAGATTATGATGTAGGTGTTGTTCTAGGACAAAGAGTTGATAAGAAACTAAATGTTATTCAATATGGTAGTAAAACTCTAGACACTGCTCAGAGAAATTATGCTACTACTGAAAAAGAATTCTTAGCAGTTGTATTTGCTTGTGATAAGTTCAGACCTTATATCGTTGATTCTAAAGTAACTATTCACATTGATCATGCTGCTATTAAATATCTCATAAAAAAGAAAGATGCAAAACCTAGACTTGTTAGATGGGTTCTCTTGCTCCAAGAATTTGATTTGCATAATATTGATAGAAAGGGAGCTGAGAACCCCGTTGTAGAGAACTTGTCTAGGTTAGAGAATGTTCTTGATGACCCACTACCTACTGATGATAGCTTTCCTGATGAACAATTAGCTGTCATAAATGCTTCTCGTACTGCTCCATGGTATGCTGATTATGCTAATTACATTGTTGCTAAATTTATACCACCTAGTTTCACATACCAGCAAAAGAAAAAGTTCTTTTATGATTTAAGACATTACTTCTGGGATGACCCACACCTTTATAAAGAAGTAGTAGATGGTGTTATTAGACATTGTGTACCTGAGCATGAACAGGAACAGATCCTACGCAAGTGTCACTCCAAGGCATATGGAGGACACCATGCTGGAGATAGAACTTCACATAAGGAATTGCAATCCGATTTTTATTGGCCTACTCTCTTCAGAGATGCCCGTAAGTTTGTCTTGTCTTGTGATGAATGTCAAAGAATTGGTAATATTAGTAGACGTCAAGAAATGCCTATGAATTGTTCTTTTTTTATTGAACCATTTGATGTTTGGGGCTTTGATTATATGGGATCTTTTCCTGCCTCTAATGGATATACACATATTTTAGTTGTTGTTGATTACGTTACTAAGTGGGTAGAAGCTATTCCAACTAGTAGTGCTGATCATAACACCTCTATTAAGATGCTTAAAGAAGTTATTTTTCCAAGGTTGGGAGTCCCTAGATACTTAATGACTGATGGTGGTTCACATTTTATTCATGCTGCTTTTCGTAAAATGCTTGCTAAGTACGATGTTAATCATAGAATTGCATCTCTATATCACCCACAGTCTAGCGGTCAAGTAGAATTGAGTAACAAAGAGCTCAAATTAATTTTGCAAAAGACTGTTAATAGATCTAGAAAGAATTGGTCCAAGAAACTTGGTGATGCATTATGGGCCTATAGAACTGCATATAAGAATCCTATGGGCATGTCTCCGTATAAAATGGTTTATGGAAAAGCATGTCACTTACCTCTCGAACTTGAACATAAGGCATATTGGGCCATTAAAGAGCTCAATTATGATTTCAAACTTGCTGGTGAGAAGAGGTTATTTGACATTAGCTCACTTGATGAATGGATAACCCAAGCATATCAGAATGCCAAGCTGTTTAAAGAGAAAGTTAAAAGATGGCATGATAAAAGGATACAAAAGCGCGAGTTCAACGTAGGTGATTATGTTTTGCTATTCAACTCTCGTTTAAGATTTTTTGCAGGAAAACTTCTCTCTAAATGGGAAGGCCCTTACGTTATCGAGGAGGTCTATCATTCCGGTGCCATAAAAGTCAACAACTTCGAAGGCACAAATCCGAAGGTGGTGAACGGTCAAAGAATCAAACATTATATCTCAGGTAACCCTATAAATGTTGAAACTAATATTATTGAAACCGTAACCCCGGAGGAATACATAAGGGACACTTTCCAGAATATTTCAGACTCCAAAAAGGAATAGGTATGTGGTACGGTTAGTAAACCGACTCCAAAACAGTTCTAATAGCAATTTTTCTCCGTTTTGGAATATTTAAGAAAATAGGAAAATAAGAAGTAGTCCAGGAAGGACACGAGGCATCCACGAGGGTGGAGGGCGCGCCCACCCTTACAGGGCGTGCCCCCCTGCCTCGTGGGCACCTCGTGTGCTCTCCGGACTCTGTTTTCTTGCACGATACTTCTTTTGGTCGGTAAAAATTCATTATATAATCTCCCGAAGGTTTTGACCACCGTATCATGCAAATATCCTCTGTTTGTTTCGAGCTGTTTTTCTGACAGATCTAGAGAACCATGACGTCTCCAAGTGCTCCCAAGGACAAGTTTTTCGAGAGGGTCATCAACCCCTACCTCGCGGAGGTGCTGCATCACCCTCAAACCATTGAGATGCGTGAGGAGGTGCTGCACATTCGTGATGTGGAGGGACCAAGGAGTACTGGAAGCATGGAGACAAAGCTCAAAGCGAGGGAACAACAAGTTTTCAAGTGCCAAGGGATGGTGGAGCACGGACTTAACGCCAACCAGATGATGATCGCGGAGTTCACCAACAACCACAAGCTGGACGCCAAGAACATTGGGGAGACCATCTTCACACTTCATGAGAAAATCAAGCACCTCCAAGCCCAGATCTATGACCTGCAAAACCAAAACTGTGAGTATGAAGATAGATTCAAGAGGATGAGTTTGGCTGCAGATTTGAGGATCCTGGAGACTCGATCATCCTTCCATGATGGTGAGCCTATGCCTTGGAAGACGGACGACAAGCCTACTCATCAACAACTCCTTCTTCACCACCTCCGAGGACATAATCACATGGGTATGGGCACTCCCCTTGGCAACTGCCAAGCTTGGGGGAGGTGCCCCTGTATCGTATCATCATCACACTCCTATCTTTACCGTTTTACTTAGTTCAATCCTTTTGGTAATATTTTGATCTAGTAGAATGAAATTTTGATATGAATTAGTTTTGAGCTTTGCTTTGTGATCCCTCCATGTAATCAAGTCCGTGAGCTATATATAATAAAGATTAGTGTTGAGTCAAGGGCTTTGCTATCTTGCCACGATCTTAAGTGCACAAAAGAATAAAAAGAATAAAAGAGTTCATATTGATCTTATGGATAGTAATGGCTTCACACATAGAGAGTATGAGGCTTAAAAGTTGTTAAGAGTTGGCAAACGTAGTTTTGGTCATCGTTGCAATTAATAGGAAGTGATAAAGAAAGAGAGGTTTTCACATATAAATATACTATCTTGGACATCTTTTATGATTGTGAGCACTCATTAAAGTATGACATGCTAAAGAGTTGATGTCGGACAAGGAAGACAACATAATGGGTTATGTTTTCTCACATCTCAGTTAAAGTATATTGTCATGGATCATTCAAACATGTTGAGCTTGCCTTTCCCCCTCATGCTAGCCAAATTCCTTGCACCAAGTAGAGATACTACTTGTGCTTCCAAATATCCTTAAACCCAGGTTTGCCATGAGAGTCCACCATACCTACCTATGGATTTGTAGACGGGAAAGTTTGCAATACAATAGACGTTGTATTGATGGGGTGCTGGTGCACGTATATATAATACAAGGGAAGGCCTCTACCTCAACTATACAAGACTAGGAGGTGGGCCACAAATCCAATACACGTGCAATACACAATACAT
>NC_041391.1:287798615-287800243 GCF_002162155.2 Triticum dicoccoides
AGCATCGCCGGAGACACAGAGACTGGACCGAAAATCCTCGAAGACAGGAGTAGGCAATCCCTTAGTCATCACATGAGCAAACTGTTGCGTCGTCGGCACATGGAGAACCCGATCACGGCCAAGGGTAACCTGCTCGCGCTCGAAGTGAATATCAAGGTCAATATGCTTCATCCGTCGATGGTGCACCGGGTTGGCGGAGAGGTAGACCACGCTAACATTATCGCAGTAGACAAGAGTGGCTGTGTGAACATCACAAAGCAAGTCCTGGAGCAGCTAACGTATCCAAGAGCACTCGGCCACGGCATTAGCCACAGCACGATACTCTGCCTCGGCGCTAGAGCGGGAGACTGTGGGCTGCCGCTTCGATGACCAAGAGATCAACAAGGGCCCAAGGTAGATGCAGTATCCTGATGTAGAGCATCGCGTGTCAGGGCAGGCAGCCCAGTCGGCATCCGAGTAGGCCACGAGGTCGGTGGAAGCGGAGGCCGTCAGGGTGAGTCCCAAGGACATGGTGCCGCGTATGTAATGGAGAATATGCTTCACCAGAGTCCAGTGAGAGTCACGCGGGGCATGCATATGGAGGCACACCTGCTGGACAGCGTACTGCAGGTCAGGGTGAGTCAGCGTCAGGTACTGTATAGCACCGACAATAGAGCGATAAAACGCTCCATCAGATGCAAGAGACCCCTTGAGAGCAGAGACCTTCGCCTTTGTGTCGACGGGGGTGGGCACTGGCTTGCAGTTAAGCATACCGGCATGCTCTAGGACCTCATGGGCGTACTTCTGCTGATGCAGAAAGAAGCCGTCAGTCCGTCGGACCACCTCGATGCCGAGGAAGTAGTGCAGGGGCCCCAAGTCCTTGAGGGCGAACTCATCACGAAGACGAGCAGTTAGCCGCTGAAGGAGGTCGAGGGCGGACGCCATGAGGATGATGTCGTCGACATAGAGCAGCAGATATGCAGTGTCAACTCCCTGATGATATACGAAGAGTGAAGCACCGAAGCGAGTGGACCGAAATCCGAGAGACTGCAGGAAGGCTGCGATACGCTGGTACCAAGCCCGAGGCGCCTGCTTCAACCCGTAAACAGAACGAGAGAGCAAGCACACGAAGTCGGGGTGCTCGGCGTCGACGAAACCAGTGGGATGCTCACAGAACACCTGCTCGGCGAGATGGCCATGCAAGAAGGCGTTGGAGACATCCAACTGGTGCATAGGCCAGGCACGCGAGACCGCCAGCTGAAGCACGGCGCGAATCATGCCCGGTTTCACAACCGGGGCGAAGGTGTAGGTGAAGTCCACGCCTGCGCGCTGCCGAAAACCACGAAGCACCCATCGAGCCTTGTAGCGCTCGAGAGAACCGTCCGAGCGACTCTTGTGGCGAAACACCCACTTGCCAGAGATGATGTTGGCACGAGGGGGTCGCGGAACAAGCTGCCATGTGCGGTTGCGCTGTAAGGCATCGAACTCCTCCTGCATCGCAGCTAGCCAGTGGGGATCCTGAAGGGCAGAGCGAGCGGAGGTGGGGACGGGTGATGGCGTCGACGTCGAGGCGGCGCACACATACTCGTCGGCGGAGTAGTGCGTGCTAGGCCGAAGCACTCCTGCTCGGGCACGTGTAGTCACGCCAA
>NC_041391.1:287801089-287804525 GCF_002162155.2 Triticum dicoccoides
AGCCCGTCACAGGGTGGGTGGGCGGGGTGCCGGGCTCAACCTCATATGAGGGAGACGGGGACCCGGGGGTTCACTTGGACTCGATGTCGGGGGAGGGAGTCACAAAGCTAGGTGGTGGCGGCAGAGGGCGCCATACCGGGGGGGCGTTGGGGGCTGCCGCCGCGCATCGCTCCACAAAGGGGGCGCGGGGGCTGGCGCCGAAGGAGCTGAAGCCGTAGGAACCTGAAAAAAAGGGAACACCGTCTCGACAAAGTACACATGCCTCGAGGTGTACACATGATGAGTGACAGGATCATAGCACCGGTAACCTTTGGTGTTAGGGGGGTAGCCAAGGAAGATGCATGGGACGGATCGTGGTGCGAGCTTGTGTGGCGTGGTGGACGCGGTGCTAGGATAACAGAGACACCCGAAGATGCAGAGACCATCATAGGATGGTGGTGTGCCGAAGAGAAGGTGGTGAGGGGCGTAGTTCCACCGAGGGCGACATGGACGAATGTTAACTAAGAGAGTGGCGGTAGCGAGGGTATCGGGCCAAAACCGAGCAGGCACGTTAGAGTGAAAGAGTAACGTGCGAACGCAGTCATTAAGAGTGCAGAGAATGCGCTCGACGCGGCCGTTCTGCTGGGAAGTGTAGGGGCAAGTCAGACGGAAGGTGGTGCCATGAGAGGCGAGAAGTGTGCGAAAGGCGACGTTGTCAAACTCTTTTTCGTTATCAGTTTGGAGTGCGAGTATGGGGCGACCGAACTGGGTGGTGACATAGGAATAAAAGGCGGTGAGTGTGTCTAAAGCATCGGATTTACGACGAAGGGGAAAAGTCCACACATAATGAGAATAATCATCTAAAATCACCAAGTAGTAGAGATAGCCCGTGTTACTCGCAACGGGAGATGTCCAAACATCACTATGAAGTAATTGAAACGGAAAAGTGGAAACTGAAGAAGATGCACTAAAGGGAAGATGAACATGCTTGCCTAAGCGACAAGCCTCACAAGAGTGCTCGTCGAGCTTATCACATGAGAAAGAGAAACTCCTAAGAATTTGACGTAACACAGTGTGGTTGGGGTGACCCAAGCGAGCGTGCCAAAGGTCAATGCCGGTAGCAAGGGCGACGGGTGTGGATGTGGAGGCGCCGGCGTGCACGGGGTAGAGCTCATCGGGACTGTCACATCGGTGAAGGACCATTCAGGTACGGGCGTCTTTCACAGAAAAGCCAACACCGTCAAATTCAATAGTAAGTGGGTTCTCACAAGTAAGACGACGAACGAAAACTAGGTTCGTGACTAAATCAGGTGAAACAAGAACATGAGACATAGTGATGGGTGTGGAAGTGGAGGGAAAGCTAGTGCTACCGATATGAGTAATAGGTAAGGAGGAGCCATTGCCGACGGTGATACGAGTGGGTGGGTGAACGGGGGTACAGGAGGTTAGGTTACCGGGATGAGCTGCCATGTGCGCAGTAGCACCTGAGTCCATGTACCAGTCGCCTCCACCGACATAGCTACTCGACGACAGCGCGGAGTGCTGGACGGCGAGGAGGGTAGGGTCCCGTGGCACAGGTACCGGCGGCAGCGGAAGGCCCCCGTAGGGCGGCGCCGGGACGGGCGGGCCATAACCACCGAGAGGCGGCAGCGCAAGGAGGGCCCCGTAGCCAGCGCCAATCGACTGGAAGGGCACGCCGATGAATGCCTAGTGGCCAGTGGGAAGAGCCTGCTGATAGTGCGGCGCCCCCCCCCCCCCGGCATCCTGGGCCTGCTGGTGGTGCAGGCGGCGGCGACCGCCGCCACGCTAGTTGCGTCGGCCCCCTCCCCCTTGCGGGTGTTGCGGGGGAGGCGCTGGTGGCAACGGGTAACACCCGGCGGGTGCGGAAGGACGCGATTGGATCGGCGCGGTCGGTGGAGCGGTTCCTCCACAGAAGGTGAAGTAGCCCGGAGAGTCCATGGAAGGCGTCAGAAGCGGCAGGAAGAGGAAGCGGGCGGCGACGACGGCACATGGGAGCGCGCGGCAGCGACGGCGGTGCACGCGAGGAGGCACTGCACGGCAGCGGCGGCGCGGGCGAGGAAGGCGCGGCGCGGCGGTGGCGGTGGGGAGCGGCAGCGGCGGCGGCGGTGGGGAGCGGCGGCGGCGTGCGAGGAAACATTGCGCGGTGGCGGCGGCGGCTCGTGCGAGAAGGCAGAGCGGGGCGGTTGTAGCGAGTAGAAGGATCGGTAGTAGTACTAGATGGATGCAACCAGAATCACCATGTATGTGCAACCAGCTAGCAAGCTAGATGAATTATGCTAATGGATGGATTATACTAATGCTAATTGATGGATGGATGCGTGCGACGAGGCGCGATCGGGCACTGGTGGCTAGCGCCGTCGTAGCGTGTTGGCGCTAGTGGGCACGGGAGAAGCGAGCAGCGGTGCGTGGGATGGAATCGCGCGGGCGGCTCGCGGGGAAAGCTGCGGCGGCGGCGCAGAGTGGACAGGCGGCGGCAGGGGAGATGCAGCGGCGACGGCGTGTGAGGAGGCGCGCGGCGGCCGCAGCGGCGGTGGAAAGCTAGGTCAGAACCTAAAAACGGATATCATGTAGACGGGAAAGTTTGCAATACAATATACGTTGTATTGATGGGGTGCTGGTGCACGTATATATAATACAAGGGAAGGCCTCTACCTCAACTATACAAGACTAGGAGGTGGGCCACAAATCCAATACACATGCAATACACAATACATACTCAACAAGATTGAGTAAGATCCTTCAAGTAAGTTGTCATGTTGCATGCAATAAAAATTGCTCTCTAAATATGTATGACTTATTAATGTGGAGAAAATAAGCTTTATACGATCATGTGATATGGAAGTAATAAAAGCGACGGACTGCATAATAAAGGTTCATATCACAAGTGGCAATATAAAGTGACGTTCTTTTGCATTAAGATTTCGTGCATCCAACCAAAAAGCACATGACAACCTCTGCTTCCCTCTACGAAGGGCCTATATTTTACTTTATGTATTTTACTTTATGCAAGATTCAAGGTGATCTTCACCTTTCCATTTTTATTTCTTCCTTTGGCAAGCACCTCGTGTTGGAAAGATCCTGATATATATATTGGGAAAATCCATCCTACCACCCGGTGGTAGTTACCCCACATGTCTCATATACTAGCATGTGGTACTATATATACTATTTTATTATTTTAAATATGTTCATATACTATATTTAAGATATTTCAAAACAAGTTACATGAAAAAATTGCACATGAGCCCATAGTTTTTGTTATATTTGTGAAATACGTACATATTTGTACGTAAAAAAAAGCATACTCAAAAAATGGTACATAGTATCTAAAATTTTGTATATATACTATCTAATCATTATTATATACTACATACTATATATACATACTCTCGATTTCGACAGATACTACATACAACATACAAAACGCAAGTGGTGG